>NC_069503.1:515609214-515933714 GCF_027579735.1 Bombina bombina | reverse complement strand
GTGATATTGTAACGCCGAGTACATCTGGGCGGCCATTACAAATCACATTACAGGATATGGCTACTGTTATGACTGAAGTTTTGGCTAAATTACCAGAACTAAGAGGTAAGCGTGATCACTCTGGGGTGAGAACAGAGTGCGCTGATAATATTAGGGCCATGTCAGACACTGCGTCACAATTTGCAGAACATGAGAACGGAGAGCTTCATTCTGCGGGTGACGGTTCTGATCCAAACAAACTGGATTCAGATATTTCAAATTTTAAATTTAAGCTGGAAAACCTCCGTGTATTACTAGGGGAGGTGTTAGCGGCTCTGAATGATTGTAACACAGTTGCAATACCAGAGAAAATGTGTAAGTTGGATAAATATTTTGCGGTACCGGCGAGTACTGACGTTTTTCCTATACCTAAGAGACTTACTGAAATTGTTACTAAGGAGTGGGATAGACCCGGTGTGCCGTTCTCACCCCCTCCGATATTTAGAAAGATGTTTCCAATAGACGCCACCACACGGGACTTATGGCAAACGGTCCCTAAGGTGGAGGGAGCAGTTTCTACTTTAGCTAAGCGTACCACTATCCCGGTGGAGGATAGCTGTGCCTTTTCAGATCCAATGGATAAAAAGTTAGAGGGTTACCTTAAGAAAATGTTTGTTCAACAAGGTTTTATATTGCAACCTCTTGCATGCATTGCGCCTGTCACGGCTGCAGCAGCATTTTGGTTTGAGTCTCTGGAAGAGACACTTGAATCAGCTCCATTAGATGAGATTACACACAAGCTTAAAGCCCTTAAGTTAGCTAACTCATTTATTTCAGATGCCGTAGTACATTTAACTAAACTTACGGCTAAGAATTCCGGATTCGCCATTCAGGCACGCAGAGCACTGTGGCTAAAATCCTGGTCAGCTGACGTTACTTCTAAATCTAAATTGCTTAATATACCTTTCAAAGGGCAGACCTTATTCGGGCCCGGGTTGAAAGAAATTATCGCTGACATTACAGGAGGTAAAGGCCATGCCCTGCCTCAAGACAGAGCCAAACCTAAGGCTAGACAGTCTAATTTTCGTTCCTTTCGTAATTTCAAAGCAGGAGCAGCATCAACTTCCTCTGCACCAAAACAGGAAGGAGCTGTTGCTCGCTACAGACAAGGCTGGAGACCTAACCAGTCCTGGAACAAGGGCAAGCAGGCCAGGAAACCTGCTGCTGCCCCTAAGACAGCATGAATCGAGGGCCCCCGATCCGGGAACGGATCTAGTGGGGGGCAGACTTTCTCTCTTCGCCCAGGCTTGGGCAAGAGATGTCCAGGATCCCTGGGCGTTAGAGATCATATCTCAGGGATACCTTCTAGACTTCAAATTCTCTCCCCCAAGAGGGAGATTTCATCTGTCAAGGTTGTCAACAAACCAAATAAAGAAAGAGGCGTTTCTACGCTGCGTACAAGATCTTTTATTAATGGGAGTGATCCATCCGGTTCCGCGGTCAGAACAAGGACAAGGGTTTTACTCAAATCAGTTTGTGGTTCCCAAAAAAGAGGGAACTTTCAGGCCAATCTTGGATTTAAAGATCCTAAACAAATTCCTAAGAGTTCCATCGTTCAAAATGGAAACTATTCGGACAATTTTACCCATGATCCAAAAGGGTCAGTACATGACCACAGTGGATTTAAAGGATGCTTACCTTCACATACCGATTCACAAAGATCATTACCGGTATCTAAGGTTTGCCTTTCTAGACAGGCATTACCAGTTTGTAGCTCTTCCATTCGGATTGGCTACGGCTCCGAGAATCTTCACAAAGGTTCTGGGTGCTCTTCTGGCGGTACTAAGACCGCGAGGAATTGCGGTAGCTCCGTACCTAGACGACATTCTGATACAAGCTTCAAGCTTTCAAACTGCCAAGTCTCATACAGAGTTAGTACTGGCATTTCTAAGGTCGCATGGATGGAAGGTGAACGAAAAGAAGAGTTCTCTCTTTCCACTCACAAGAGTTCCCTTCTTGGGGACTCTTATAGATTCTGTAGAAATGAAGATTTACCTGACAGAAGACAGGTTAACAAAGCTTCAAAATGCATGCCGTGTCCTTCATTCCATTCAACACCCGTCAGTAGCTCAATGCATGGAGGTGATCGGCTTAATGGTAGCAGCAATGGACATAGTACCCTTTGCACGTCTACATCTCAGACCGCTGCAATTGTGCATGCTAAGTCAGTGGAATGGGGATTACTCAGACTTGTCCCCTACTCTGAATCTGGATCAAGAGACCAGAAATTCTCTTCTATGGTGGCTTTCTCGGCCACATCTGTCCAGGGGGATGCCATTCAGCAGGCCGGACTGGACAATTGTAACAACAGACGCCAGCCTACTAGGTTGGGGCGCTGTCTGGAATTCTCTGAAGGCTCAGGGACAATGGAATCAGGAGGAGAGTCTCCTACCAATAAACATTCTGGAATTGAGAGCAGTTCTCAATGCCCTTCTGGCTTGGCCCCAGTTAACAACTCGGGGGTTCATCAGGTTTCAGTCGGACAACATCACGACTGTAGCTTACATCAACCATTAGGGAGGGACAAGAAGCTCCCTAGCAATGATGGAAGTATCAAAGATAATTCGCTGGGCAGAGTCTCACTCTTGCCACCTGTCAGCAATCCACATCCCGGGAGTGGAGAACTGGGAGGCGGATTTCTTAAGTCGTCAGACTTTTCATCCGGGGGAGTGGGAACTTCATCCGGAGGTCTTTGCCCAAATACTTCGACGTTGGGGCAAACCAGAGATAGATCTCATGGCGTCTCGACAGAACGCCAAGCTTCCTCGTTACGGGTCCAGATACAGGGATCCGGGAGCGGTTCTGATAGATGCTTTGACAGCACCTTGGACCTTCGGGATGGCTTATGTGTTTCCACCCTTCCCGATGCTTCCTCGATTGATTGCCAGAATCAAACAGGAGAGAGCATCAGTGATTCTAATAACGCCTGCATGGCCACGCAGGACTTGGTATGCAGATCTAGTGGACATGTCATCCTGTCCACCTTGGTCGCTACCTCTGAAACAGGACCTTCTGATCCAGGGTCCCTTCAAACATCAAAATCTAATTTCTCTGAAGCTGACTGCTTGGAAATTGAACGCTTGATTTTATCAAAACGTGGTTTTTCTGAGTCAGTTATTGATACCTTAATACAGGCTAGGAAGCCTGTTACCAGAAAGATTTACCATAAGATATGGCGCAAATACTTATATTGGTGCGAATCCAAGAGTTACTCATGGAGTAAGGTTAGGATTCCGAGGATATTGTCTTTTCTACAAGAAGGTTTAGAAAAGGGTTTATCCGCTAGTTCCTTAAAGGGACAGATTTCAGCTCTGTCCATTCTTTTACACAAACGTCTGTCAGAAGTTCCGGACGTTCAAGCTTTTTGTCAGGCTTTAGCTAGGATCAAGCCTGTGTTTAAAACTGTTGCTCCACCATGGAGTTTGAACTTAGTTCTTAATGTTTTACAGGGGGTTCCGTTTGAACCCCTTCATTCCATTGATATCAAGTTGTTATCTTGGAAAGTTCTGTTTTTAATGGCGATTTCCTCGGCTCGAAGAGTCTCTGAGTTATCTGCCTTACATTGTGATTCTCCTTATCTGATTTTTCATTCAGACAAGGTAGTTCTGCGTACTAAACCTGGGTTCCTACCTAAGGTGGTCACTAACAGGAATATCAATCAAGAGATTGTGGTTACATCTTTGTGTCCTAATCCTTCTTCGAAAAAGGAACGTCTGCTACACAATCTAGATGTAGTCCGTGCCCTGAAATTTTATCTACAGGCAACTAAGGATTTTCGACAAACGTCTTCCCTGTTTGTCGTTTATTCTGGTCAGAGGAGAGGTCAAAAAGCTTCGGCTACCTCTCTCTCCTTTTGGCTTCGTAGCATAATACGGTTAGCCTATGAGACTGCTGGACAGCAGCCTCCTGAAAGAATTACAGCACATTCTACTAGAGCTGTGGCTTCCACTTGGGCCTTTAAGAATGAGGCTTCTGTTGAACAGATTTGCAAGGCTGCAACTTGGTCTTCTCTTCATACTTTTTCCAAATTTTACAAATTTGACACTTTTGCTTCTTCGGAGGCTGTTTTTGGGAGAAAGGTTCTTCAGGCAGTGGTTCCTTCCGTATAAAGAGCCTGCCTGTCCCTCCCGTCATCCGTGTACTTTAGCTTTGGTATTGGTATCCCATAAGTAATGGATGATCCGTGGACTGGATACACTTAACAAGAGAAAACATAATTTATGCTTACCTGATAAATTTATTTCTCTTGTAGTGTATCCAGTTCACGGCCCGCCCTGTCACTTTAAGGCAGGTAATTTTTCCATTAAACTACAGTCACCACTGTACCCTATGGTTTTCCTTTCTCTGCATGTTTTCGGTCGAATGACTGGTAATGGCAGTTAGGGGAGGAGCTATATAGCAGCTCTGCTGGGTGAATCCTCTTGCACTTCCTGTTGGGGAGGAGTTAATATCCCATAAGTAATGGATGATCCGTGGACTGGATACACTACAAGAGAAATAAATTTATCAGGTAAGCATAAATTATGTTTTTTAATACCCTCTTTTAAATCAACATATTAATTATTCATTTGTTTTAACAACTTAGCTGAAAAAAGATTGACCCCTCCCAAAAATATGCATACTTTGTTTATAAAGCTAAAATTGCATATGGCACAGTATAATATATCAAACATTAAATACAATATTGTGCTTAATTTAATCCACCACCTAAAAGGTGGCGGAGAGGTTAAGGAGCAGCTGTCTTATGACAACTGCTTCTTAACTTCTATTTCAGGCGAGCCTGAAATGATGGGACTCTGAAGCAGCATTTGCTGCTTCATAAATGGAGCCCATAGTATTTGTTTGATGGTGTTTAATTAATATAGGTGGTACCCTGATCATATAGTACATTTCTCTTGTAAGGTGTATCCAGTCCACGGATCATCCATTACTTGTGGGATATTCTCATTCCCAACAGGAAGTTGCAAGAGGACACCCACAGCAGAGCTGTAATATAGCTCCTCCCCTAACTGTCATAGCCAGTCATTCTCTTGCAAATCTCAACAAGCTAGGATGTTGTAGGAGAGAGTGGTTACATATAGTTAGTTTATTTTCTTCAATCAAAAGTTTGTTATTTTTAAATAGTACCGGAGTTGTGCTATTTTATTTCAGGCAGTAAATAGAAGAAGAATCTGCCTGAGGTTTCTATGATCTTAGCAGGTTGTAACTAAGATCCATTGCTATTCTCACATATGTCTGAGGGGATTACACAGATGAGGTAACTTCAGCGAGAGAATGGCGTGCAGTTTATTCTGCTATCAGGTATGTGCAGTTATAATTTTTTCTAGAGATGGAAAACACTAGAAAATGCTGCTGATACCGGATTAATGTAAGTTAAGCCTGAATACAGTGATTTAATAATGACTGGTATCATGCTTACTCCCAGGGGTAATACCCATATGATATTGCAATATAAACGTTTGCTGGCATGTTTAATCATTTTTATATATGCATTGGTGATAAAACTTTATTGGGGCCTAGTTTTTTCCACATGGCTGGCTTAAATTTTGACTAGAAACAGTTTTACTGAGGCTTTCCACTGTTATAGTATAAAAGTTACAGTTGGTGCAGTTAAAATTACAAACTGTGACATCCAGCTTACCTCAGGAGTCCCCTGTATGCTATAGGACATCTCGAAAGGGCTCAAAGGCTTTCCAAAGTCGTTTATTGGGGAAGCTAGGACCACAGCTTGCTGTGGCAGTTGGTTGTGACTGTTTTAAAAAAAAAAAAAAGTCTATTTCGGTTTTTTTTTATCCGTTTTTTTAACTAAGGGGTTAATCATCCATTTGCAATTGGATGCAGTGCTCTGCTAGCCTATTACATACACTGTAAAAATTTCGTTTGATTTACTGCATTTTTTCACTGTTTTTCAAATTCTGACAAAATTTGTTTCTCTTAAAGGAGATTGAATGCTTGATTTTATCAAAGCGTGGCTTCTCCGAGTCAGTTATTGATACCTTAATACAGGCACGAAAGCCTGTCACCAGGAAAATTTACCATAAGGTATGGCGTAGATATCTTTATTGGTGTGAATCCAAGGGTTACTCATGGAGTAAGGTCAGGATTCCTAGGATTTTATCTTTTCTCCAAGAAGGTTTGGAAAAAGGATTGTCAGCTAGTTTCTTAAAGGGACAGATTTTTGCTCTGTCTATTCTTTTGCACTAGCGTCTGGCAGATGTTCCAGACGTTCAGGCATTTTGTCAGGCTTTAGTTTGAATCAAGCCTGTGTTTAAACCTGTTGCTCCACCATGGAGCTTAAACTTGGTTCTTAAGGTTCTTCAAGGAGTTCCATTTGAACCTCTTCATTCCATAGATATCAAACTTTTATCTTGGAAAGTTCTTTTTTTTTTTTTTTTTGGTAGCTATTTCCTCGGCTCGTAGAGTCTCTGAGCTATCTGCCTTACAATGTGATTCTCCTTATCTGATTTTTCATACGGATAAGGTAGTCCTGCGTACCAAACCTGGGTTCTTACCTAAGGTGGTATCTAACAAGAATATCAATCAAGAGATTGTAATTCCATCCTTGTGTTACACAATCTGGACGTGGTCTGTGCTTTAAAGTTTTACTTACAAGCTACTAAAGATTTTCGTCAAACATCTGCTTTGTTTGTTGTCTACTCTGGACAGAGGAGAGGTCAAAAGGCTTTGGCAACCTCTTTTTCTTTTTGGCTAAGAAGCTTAATCCGCTTAGCCTATGAGACTGCTGGACAGCAGCCTCCTGAAAGGATTACAGCTCATTCCACTAGAGCTGTGGCTTCCACTTGGGCCTTTAATAATGAGGCTTCTGTTGAACAGATTTGCAAGGCGGCGACTTGGTCTTCGCTTCATACTTTTTCAAAATTTTACAAATTTGATACTTTTGCTTCTTCGGAGGCTATATTTGGGAGAGAGGTTTTACAGGCAGTGGTTCCTTCCATTTAAGTTCCTGCCTTGTCCCTCCCTTCATCCGTGTACTTTAGCTTTGGTATTGGTATCCCACAAGTAATGGATGATCCGTGGACTGGATACACCTTACAAGAGAAAACATAATTTATGCTTACCTGATAAATTTATTTCTCTTGTGGTGTATCCAGTCCACGGCCCGCCCTGTCATTTTAAGGCAGGTAATTTTTAAATTTAAACTACAGTAACCACTACACCCTATGGTTCCTCCTTTCTCGGCTTGTTTTCGGTCGAATGACTGGCTATGACAGTTAGGGGAGGAGCTTTATTACAGCTCTGCTGTGGGTGTCCTCTTGCAACTTCCTGTTGGGAATGAGAATATCCCACAAGTAATGGATGATCCGTGGACTGGATACACCACAAGAGAAATAAATTTATCAGGTAAGCATAAATTATGTTTTTTTTCATAGGAGTGTTGGAAGATTAATGGCACATACAATTTTCCTATGAAAAGATGTAATGCAGAGTTAGCCAATAAGCATCACTAGATGTTCTTCAGAAATCTCATTGGCTCTCATGATGTTGTCCAGGCACTGGATATATTTTACCCGGTCATAAAGACAACTGGGTATCTTGGTATTTTCCAGCACTGCATCTCTGAGCCAGTCCAGATCTTTATATGAGACCTTTAAGAAAATAAGTAAAAATTTTGTAATAATTGTTCAGAAAATGGTCTTGCCTTCATTTAGAGCTACCAATAACTATGAAAAAAGTAAGTAAGAGCTCTGTATCATATAGAGTAGACATAGAGGACTAAAAATTAGGAAACCCTGCAGATATATTGCCATATAATTAAACACAATTATATGAAACTATTAAATGTTCAATCTTGAATTAATTATCTGTCATGTTTCACTTTTGATTTGGCCACATATGTTTTACTTCTAAGAAGGTCTGTTGTTATATCATTTACTTATTTTACTGGTTTTACTAATACAAGTTTTGGATTTTCTAGTGGATGGGAATCGAAAAGTATCTCAAACCACAAAAAAACCCATATGATTTACCGAAGGGGCAGAGTTAAGTGAATGTTTTTTATAAATTAAACTATTATTGTCTATTGTTTTTATTAATATATTTGATTAATTCACATTTCAATTAATTAGTTAATTAATTTTTATTAAAAATGTTTTCATTATATGAATTCTGTAAAACCAGAAGTGAATAGCTATACATTGAGGGTTTTCTTTCTACTTAGGTTGTTCTGCCTTTGTTTATTTATTTGACCTATGTTGTGTCTAATAACAAGTGTTTACCTTATGAGAATAAAATATACCTGATGTTAGCAGTTTTAAGTCAATGGTTGCCCTGTGCCTCAGCAGGTGAAGCACTCGTTTAAGATAGATCTGATCTGTACTGAAGCAACCTATGGGAAAATACAGAGGGTCGTAAGGTAGATCAGATAAATGAAATCTCACAATAAAATATTGCAGATTAATATGTTCCCACAACCTGGTATATTAAATCAATGTTGCAAAAACAAAACAGAAAAAGTATAATATGTATTTTTAATGTCCTCTTTTAAATCAACATATTAATTATTCATTTGTTTTAACAATTTAGTTGAAAAAAGATTGACCCCTCCCAAAAATATGCATACTTTGTTTATAAAGCTAAAATTGCATATGGCACAGTATAATATATCAAACATTAAATACAATATTGTGTTTATATTCATATAATTTAATAAAATAAATTTTGCCTAGATTACAAGTGAAGCAGAAAATTATTGGTGCCATTGAGTGCTAACACCGCTCAAAGGTAAATCAATAGCACTCTTATTCTTGTGCTCATATTACAAGTTGAAAAGTAAATAGTTGTGATTGAACGAAAAGGTTAGACACACTAACATCTGGAGGGCAGGTAGCACAGATAGTTTTATTTATATATATATATATATATATATATATATATATATATATATATATATATATATATATACTGTATATATATATATATATATATATTAAATAAAAAATATATATATATATATATAACAAGAGGAGGACGGCACTCACTGGTCTTCTTAAAATGTACTTTTATTAGAAAAAAGCATGACATTTCGTGGACACACTCCCCTTCCTCAGACAAGGAAGGGGTGTCCCCGAAAAGTCATGCTTTTTTCTAATAAAAGTACACTTTAAAAAGACCAGTGAGTGCTGTCCTCCTCTTGTTATATTTAACCGTTGGCACCATGGCAGTTGGTACTATGGTGAGAGTGCTCTTTTTAGGAACATATATATATATATATATATATATATATATATATATATATATATATATATATATATATATATAGCCATTACACTACTTTAGGTTTCTATTCATATTCATTTTTTGCACTATGTTGCGCACAACACATAAATCACAACTTGAATGTGGGCCCACAATATTGATAGTGCACCCTGCACTATCAAAAGTGTTCCTCTTGTAATCTAGGCCTATATCAACGATGGCTTCAATGATCATTTTATTATTACTACTATTGTATAAATATAATTCTATTGAAGTGTATTTACCTGGTTTAGATGTATCTGTCTGGCACCTTTTTGCCCTCACACAATAGTTCCATCTCACCTTTGGGTCTTCCAAAACTTTTCAAGAGCTCTGAAGACTTCACTAAGAGATGTCTGGCTGGTCTGATACACTGTGTTATAGAGGGCAGCAGGATGCCACAGAAGTGTATCTTCATGGAACAGGACAGTGTTGATGGTTGTCAGGCCCTCGTCAGTGTAAATTTTAAGGGCTTAGATGGTATAGCCTACACCTGGCTTTACTGTTCCATGGTTGTTGTGTATTATTTAGCATTCTAAAGTAATGTGTCCCTATAGAGATATAAACAGATATGTTTTAGGTACAGAACATGTACAAAACCAGTTTAGGTAGTGACGGCATGCTATGGTAAAATATATCTCTAAATTAATTAACCTTAACCTGCTGCCTCCGCTTCACTTGTGTTTGCTGCCTCTGCTCCAATGGCCGATGGCCGCAAGCGGTTGCTTGCGCGCTGTGAGTACCTCTCTGTATCCTGTGCATCCTCCTTGGCGTGAACCTGGCCTTATTAAAAGCACCTCCCTTGTTATCATTAATAAGATTGCCTCTGTTTACTCCTGGGTGCTCTATTTGCTCCTTTTGCAAGTGTAAATGATTAGACTGTCTGCTGTGGCTGAACCCTGCTCTGCCTTGTGACTACACCTTTTGCTTAACCCTTTAATACCCAGAAAGTTTGGGCTGCCTGCCTTTTGCTGAACCTTGCCCTGCCTTGGAAAAACCCTTTGCTTTACCCTTTTATTGACCTACTCCTTGTTAACCCTTTGTTGCTCAGAGTTTTGACCGTCTGCTGTTTGTTGCTCTTAAGTCTGGGCATCCTGCTTGTTGATGTTCCTGTCCTACCTCATTCCTTTTATGCGATAAACTTAGTTCTGGGATTTTTCCTCATCTTTCCACTTGATGCTGGGATAAGAAGACTACTGGCCAGGATTGGTCTGATAAGGAAATATCCCACAAACGTTACAAATCTCTAATATCAGCACAATTTGAGTTGATTTATCTAAAGTAAAAACTATTTCAAACTATGTCACAACAGTTATGTTGGCACTATGAAATGTAAGAAGTAGATATGAGAGGAAAATAATTTCTGTAAAGGACAAAGGGCTAATAATTAGGTGTAAAAAGTAAATGAGCAGCTAGTTTTCCAGTGTAAGCAGGTAATGGGCCAACAAATACCATAAGCAGGCAACAGGCAGCATGTACACATACACAGGTAATGAGCAGGTAGCAGGCACTATAGGATTACAATTAGGCAGGTGCTATAGATAGGTAGCATTGAGTACATTAGACATGTAGCATGTCAGCAGGTTTAGGCGAAGTAACTAGAGAACATAAACATTTTGCAGCTGTTAGGCCAGGGAAAAACTGAGTAAGCACTAGTGGTGCCTTATAGCCAAAGTGTTCTCTACGATGACTGCAATGCTTGGTTATAGAACCAAGTGCAGTGCTATAAGTTATATTTAATATATATATTCTATCCATATGCTAACTCACTTGAAAGTGATGCAATATATATGTAAAAAGTTGTCTAGAAAATATCTAAATGTAAAATATATTTTGCTTCAAGATTTCACAAGTAACAACATTTCATTGTATAGGAATCTTAAGAATCTAATTTGGATGCTTGCAGTGAGAGTAGCAAGGGAAAGTTATGCGCATGTAGCTATTGGAGGAATCGATTGCTACATCATAAAGAGGTGAGCAACAGTAAGATTGGCAGTCCCATTGGTAAAAGAATGATGGGTTATTTCCACTGCCAATAAATAAAATATACAGGGTAAAACTAAAAATAAATAGGCTGCAAGAAACACTTGAGCCATGTCCCACACCCTCCAATGCTTAAACATTCTTCTCAGTTTGTGACTACATTCATGTCAGAAAGGTTCCTGTGTACCTGCTTGTTTCCATATTCCATCCCTGGTATTTATTTGCATAAAAACAAAATCTAATTGTATAACTGAGGCATGAAATAGGTACTTATATATTTTTATATTATTGTATTCAGAGTCCCTTCCATCCACACAGAACTTGTTAATGTGGTGCTGATTGTCAGTGTTTGGGTACTGTGTATTATACCCATTGAGGCACAGCATGGCACATCTGGCTTTAGATTTACTTTCATATAAAAAAGACAGATTCAAACACAAAAATGATTAGACATTTAGCATAATGAGTATGACATGCTGACCTTATCTCTCTTTATGTACATCTTTATATCACATGCCTCACTCAGGCATCCCTCTTTTTCCAAGTAATTCTGCACATGATGTTGTATGCAGCTATTTGATTGCGAGGTGCCTCCTGTTTTGTTCTCAAACCTTTCATAACTGCTATATTTGTCAATAGCTTTCTGCATGATTGTGACAGCCTATTACACAACAAGTCCAAAGATTCTTTAAAGAATCATTATGCAAGTCTTATCTAAATCATAAAGAAGGCTCATATTGATGCAGTAAAGGTGACACAAGAATAACATACTTACCTGATGAAGGAATTGGTCTGATGCTCGGGAGTGCTTGGCCAGAGCACGTGCTGAAACAGGATGAGCATATTTAAATTAAGGGTTGTTTTTGTACCCAGATTTGAAGAACTTGATCTTCTCAGTCACCAAATTCGTTGGTTTTATGACATTTAATAAACCCTTTTTTACTGAATGTTTTTCCTTTAATTTGTGAAGTTTTGGCTGAGGTGGATCTTTTTCCTGTACCAAGCTGGGCAAATCATGTTCCCTAATAGGCTTGGATAAAGGTGAAGGTGAGCGTCCATTGCAGCTTCCTGTTCCTGCATTTGATGGGCATTTGCCACTGATGTTAGTAACAATATGGCAAATGAGAGGGCGCTGATAAGCTTGGTATACTTAACACACCTAATTAGTTAAGATTAGGTCAAAACAAAAAATAAATCATAAGCGGTGTATTTAGTCAATCTTTTACTAGTGGAAATAATCCCTGATACATAAATTCATAAAACAGTATATGAAAACATTTGAAGACACATGAATTAAAATTAGATACAATATTTATGACTAGTGCTGTAGGAATACCACCCTGATATCAAAATATATATTTACAATAATCGCTTTTTAAAATGCATTGATCAATGTTTGATTCCTTAAAATCAATTGGTTTCTTCCTGGATATAAGGGACAGTCTTTATAGTCCTTATAAATTTTCAACAGATGAAATCACTTTTGGTTGTATGGTTTATTGCATACAAAACTATCAGTGTGATAAAATTAATATACTGGATAAAAGCAATAAAATGTTCCTTATTTACGATACTTTGTATCCTTGCTTGGTTATATATATAACTTTAACTCACAGAAAGTTGCAGCGACTGTATCCAGATGTCGCTGTGATGTATTTCAGAGACTGTGGTCTTTAATCGTAACACGCTCCTTGCGTGTGGGCCGCTTTATGTGCTGCAGCTCCTATCCTCTGGCACAGGATTCTCGACTCCCTCCGTGGGGAGGTTACCGGCAGAGGTACGCCGCTCTTTGCGTGTGAATATCTGATGAGCTGTTAACTTTCTGTTTCCAATACTCACAGCTCCCTGTTTGTGACAAGCAGTCTTGATGTAAGTATGATCCTCGAGGTGAATGGGCACCCGCTCTTAGCGTTAATACGCGCGGGTAAATACTAGGTACCTAGTGGGTTTGGTTCTGGTAACAGGCAACTTCAACTTCTCGAGGATCATACTTACATCAAGACTGCTTGTCACAAACAGGGAGCTGTGAGTATTGGAAACAGAAAGTTAACAGCTCATCAGATATTCACACGCAAAGAGCGGCGTACCTCTGCCGGTAACCTCCCCACGGAGGGAGTCGAGAATCCTGTGCCAGAGGATAGGAGCTGCAGCACATAAAGCGGCCCACACGCAAGGAGCGTGTTACGATTAAAGACCACAGTCTCTGAAATACATCACAGCGACATCTGGATACAGTCGCTGCAACTTTCTGTGAGTTAAAGTTATATATATAACCAAGCAAGGATACAAAGTATCGTAAATAAGGAACATTTTATTGCTTTTATCCAGTATATTAATTTTATCACACTGATAGTTTTGTATGCAATAAACCATACAACCAAAAGTGATTTCATCTGTTGAAAATTTATAAGGACTATAAAGACTGTCCCTTATATCCAGGAAGAAACCAATTGATTTTAAGGAATCAAACATTGATCAATGCATTTTAAAAAGCGATTATTGTAAATATATATTTTGATATCAGGGTGGTATTCCTACAGCACTAGTCATAAATATTGTATCTAATTTTAATTCATGTGTCTTCAAATGTTTTCATATACTGTTTTATGAATTTATGTATCAGGGATTATTTCCACTAGTAAAAGATTGACTAAATACACCGCTTATGATTTATTTATTTTTTGTTTTGACCTAATCTTAACTAATTAGGTGTGTTAAGTATACCAAGCTTATCAGCGCCCTCTCATTTGCCATATTGTTTGTCCATTTTCTATCTTGAGGAGATAGTGGAGAGTGGCTTAGGTATCCTTTTTAGATTTTAAGCGCTGATAACTGATGTTAGTAACAACAGGTGGTAGAATCCTTTTGGCTGATGGCAAAGCACTGCCCAAAGCTGTAACTTTGATCTGACGGCTTCCTTGTTAGGTGTTGTAGGGAATGGCTGTTTCTTTGCCTTTCTGGTGCTAGTGCTTTGCTTTTCATTCACCAGGATCTCTTCCCTATGCTCACGTTTTGCAGTAGCAGGAATGCATTTCTCCTCTGCAATCGGCATAGACTTCCCAGATATCATCAGTAGAGGCAAGTGGTGTTTTCTGTAAATGAAAAATATTTATAAATCTATTTACGTAAAATATCTAAATTTGGGCAAATAACCAGATAACTAATAGGATGCATGTATCATTTTGTTAAGAGTATTTAATCTGTATTAAATATGAGCAAAAACATTTTCTTATTAGTTTTTCATTGTTTGCAAAAACTTTGAATTAGGTTTGTCTGAAATGTGTTCATTATTCATTGCTTCATTTAATTTCCCCTATCTTTTTTAAATGGAAAAATGAAATTAACTAATAAACGAAAGAAAGAATTTCAGACAAAATTAGTTCAAATGTATTCATTCCTTTTAAAAAATAATGAAAAATTATTAATTTAAATGAATCTGTATCTCCTACACAAACATATTCAGGCCCATTTATCAAAGGGCTTGCGGACCTGATCCGACACTGCGGATCAGGTCTGCAAGACCTCGCTAAATGCGGAGAGCAATACGCTCTCCGCATTTAACATTGCACCAGCAGCTCACAAGAGCTGCTGGTGCAACGCCGCCCCCTGCTGACTTGCAGCCAATCAGCCGCCAGCAGGGGGGGTGTCAATCCGGCGATTCCTGTCCGCCTGCTCTGAGCAGGCGGACAGGGTTATGGAGCAGCGGTCTTTAGACCGCTGCTTCATAAGTTGTGTTTCTGGCAAGTCTGAAGACTCGTCAGAAACACGGCCCTTCAAGCTCTGTTCGGAGATTGATAAATGGGCCTGATTAAGTCTAATAATTTAATGTAACATAGTATCCAAGTGAACAGCTATTTATATTTTTGTCATAATTTTTGCCAAATTGTTCTGTTTCATTTAAAATTTATTTCTGATCTTAAGGTCATCATTTCTCTATGTTCAAGTTGGTACTTTGGTACATTGTCCTTAGCAGCACAGTGAACATGGTCAATCTAAGCATTGTGCCGTTTCGTTCACGGCCAAATGCAGAAGTAGGAGGCCATTTTCAGTATTCGGCTCTTTTCAAAGCCGAATATCCTCTTGTGCAAGTGAAAGAAACTAAGATCTGCGCAAAACTAATTCTTAGTGTGTTTCACTTGCACAAGAGGATACAGGTATTCAGCCCTGAAAAGAGACGAACACCAAAAATATTCTCCTACTTCCGCATTCAGCAGTGAACGAAATGGCACGAATGTACTGAATCTACTGTATAATATAGCCTGTTACAAAACAGTAAAAAAGTACAGCAATCTCATATTAGTATATGTCTGGAAAATTTAGAATCTTATACTTACTCCTATGACTAAGGATTTTAAACCATCTAGATTGTAAATTCCCACGGGAATAGGGCCCTCAATTCCCCCTGTATTTGTCTGTAAAATGTTGTCTTTTTTGTATTGTTTCTCCGTTGTACTTTTAATCCTTGTACCCATGGGCAGCGCTGCGGAATCTGTTGGAACTTTATAAATAAAGAATAATAATAATCTGTACTCCCTACACAATATGGAACCCTACAAAATGCATTAGGTTGTGTTAATATATCTTCTTCATTCATGTTTATTATTTCTTTATGTGTTTTTTAAATGCACAAATAAAACATTTATACCTCCCTATTTGTTTTTATAAATGATGACTACTTTTTAAATTAATATTTACTTCCAGTGCATTCATCTGATTCCCATGAAAAATTATATTATATTACTAATAACCACGGTGAAACAGAGAGATAACAAAATACTAAATAATAACTGATTATTGTGCTGTAAATACTGTTATATATAAAACAGGCTTGTGATAAAAAACAGTCATATAGATACTGAAGAGACTGGGGAGACATTTTAAGTATTAGTAATTATGGTACTAAGATACTTCATGTATGGAATTTAAATGAATATAAAGGTGTAACCTAATGCTGTATCAACAGTCTAATTTATAGAAAATCTGTTATAATAGAGGTAAAAATAGTTCTACTTACCCTTTAAATCAACAGATTCAAGGACCCTCTTTTTCTGTTGTGGAATTACCATAGCATGCCTCTGGTAAACACAATGATCAGTGGTGAGTTGTTTATTAGGAGTCAAATACTTGCATTTTTATACCTTTTGATACTTCCAAAGCAGGTGTAATAAGTCGTCTCTGAGGAAGATGTAATTTCTCAGAGGATTTGTTTGCCCAAAGGCAAAGCCTTTTATCATTTTATGGTGATGGCACAGTTTAATAGAGTAACAGTAGTTATGATGTCACAGTGCAGATGCACAAGGATTCTAGAACTAAAGGGACAATCTCAGTTATGATGTCACAGTACAGATGCACAAGGATTCCATAACCAGAGAGAAAGCAGGTTCAACCTAACTAAGCTATGTCAAAGTATACTCTAATATATTCTGTAGTGCACTTGAGTAGCCTACATTAATAAATACTTGTATAAAAAGCTGTATAAAAGTACCTTATTCAAAACATACAATGTCATATAAGTTAAGGTGTAAGGTAAAACAACTCGTAATATGTTTTATTAATTTAAAAAATGATGTTTATTGTAAACTTTAATTTGGCCTGATTGATTGTAATCAAAGCTCCCATATTTTGTAGGTATGCAACTTATTAGGAGTTCTGTCCTGCTGTCCCTCCTTCAGAGACAGTTGACACCCTTGACTTTCTTGAATTACCATTGGGACAACTAACATCTATTTCATACTCTTTCCTATCCACAGACCCTTTTTGACTTTTTCCCTACCTTAAAAATCCTACCATATAATCTACTGTGATTTCGCATGTGGGTTTTTGTAATCCTGTCTGAGCTTCCCAGTCCCAAATTGGATCTGGGAAGAGTTTTGAGATATGTAACATGGTGTTTTAGCATTGATTGCAACACTGGTTTATTATAAACATTATTAAAAGTAAGAAAGGGCAAATGAAGAAACAAATCTCACCCAACTTTAAATTGAAGCAGCTGTAAATGTTGTAGATTCAATTAAGGTCACTGGTAAAACATGCTGATAATGTTTTACTCATCTTATGTATTTTATAAAGGCATATTTGGGAGACAAGTGTACATTGCTGTAAGCAATATACTTACACTCAGGCTTTATTTGTGTGTGTGTTTAACATTTTCTTGTAAGTTACTAAACAATGTAAATACGTTTCCTTACACTTTAGTCCCCAGAAAAAAGTAATGTTTCAGCCTCACTACTAAAACAGAGATTGTCTCAAGATATTTAAATGAAACAAATAATGGGCTAGATTACAAGTGGAGTGCAGTTATCAATAATGCAGGGAGAGTTAAGGCGCCCTCAGAACCATGTTAAGAATAGAGTACAATCTTGTTATACAAGTGGGTGGTAAAATTATTAACCAGAGGGTCTTAATGTAGCTGACATTTTTAGTGTGCCCTATAAGTTTTATGGATAGCACAGGGAGCAACATTATCGCTCATATTACAACACAAAATAACGCTTAAAAATGTTGCGCATATAGAGATGTCATGGAAAGTGTTAAACCTCGAAAATAGTTCAAACAAACCACATGAAAAATAAATTATTTCACTTATAGTCCTACATACATATTAAGGCCTAGATTACAGCATGAGAACGAGGCACCCATTGGAGCCTATGGAAGAGCGCTCTTGTCAGCGCAATGATTACTTGTAATACCAGTGCACATTATTACTGGTAATACTAAGTTTAGCGCAAATATCGCTTTCCCGGAAGCGATATTTTGCACTCACTTTGTAATCTTGCCCAATATGTTTGTATAACTGAATACAATAACATAAAAATAAATAAATAGCTATTTCATGCCTCAGAGTCCCTTCCATCCACACAGAACTTGCTAATGTGGTGTTGATTGTCAGTGTTGGGGTAATGTGTATTATACCCATTGAGGCACAGCATGGCACATCTGGCTTTAGATTTACTTTCATATAAAAAAGACAAATTCAAACACAAAAATGATTAGACATTTAGCATAATGAGTATGACACGCTGACCTTATCTCTCTTTATGTACATCTTTATATCACATACCTCACTCAGGCATCCCTCTTTTGCCAAGTAATTCTGCACATGATGTTGTATGCCGCTATTTAATTGTGTGGTACCTCCTGTTTTCTTCTCAAACTATTTATAATGGCCACATTTGTCAATAGCTTTCTGCATGATTGTGACAGCCTATTGCACAAGTCCAAAGATTCTTTAAAGAATCATTATGAAAGTCTTATCTAAATTATAAAGAAGGCTCGTATTGATTCAGTAAAGGTGACACAAGAATAACATACTTAACTGAGGAAGGAATTGGTCTGAAACAGGGTGAGCATATTTAAATTGAGGGTTGCATTTGTACCCAAATTTGAAGAACTTGATCTTGGCCTCCAAGTTCGTTGGTTTTATGGCATTTAATAAACCCTTTTTTATTTATTTTTACTGAATTATTTTCCTTCAATTTGGGCAGTTTTGGCAGAGGTGGCTCTTACCATCTTAATGGGAGGAGATTCCACTGCTTCATTCATTACTTGTGAGAAATAAGAACCTGGCCACCAGGAGGAGGCAAAGACACCCCAGCCAAAGGCTTAAATACCTCCCCCACTCCCCTCATTCCCCAGTCATTCTTTGCCTTTCGTTACAGGAGGTTGATAGAGAAGTGTCGGAAGCTTGAAGTAGTCTCTTATGGAGGGTAGTACTCTTCGAAATGGGACTGGAGTTTTAAGTAGTCCTGTCAGCCTCTCAGTGTGAGCATCGGTGAAAGTTAGAGTCCGGAGATGCAGGGGGATATTTCTTCTGCAAAACCATCCCGACTCATGATTAACAGCTCCTTAAGCAATCAGCGTTGACGAGTTTCGATGCCTGCTTTATTCTCTCAAGTCCATGTCAGGAGTGATACTACTAACCTGTCACACTTGAAGGGCCGTGTTCCTGTTCCAAGGCATAGATACTGGTAAGATTGTTTCATTTTATACACATATGATAACGCAAGAAGAGAGGGTCACAGTGTGTCTCCATTTATCTGTATAGAATCATGGGTTAATATCCCTGGAAAGGGGATTATTGAACAGGGGGGATTTATGCATAACATTTTATTGTGTTTGATGCTATGTCATGTGTGAGATGAGGCTCTAGCAACGTGTGAACAGTCAGGCATAAAATCGGTGCGATTACACATGTAGCTCCCAAAGGCCCTACTGATCCTCCCACGGGAGGGGCCTCGTGGCCGCCAGATTTCGCTGCCCAGTTGCAAGAAGCGGTTTCTGCGGCCTTCCATGCCCTACCACGCCCTGCGAAGCGCAAGCGAAGGGAAAGACATAGCCTTCCGTCCCAGGGCTTATCTATTCTGTTGGATGTCTCTCAGTCTGAGAGATTATCCGATGATGAGAACACCTCCGACTCTCTGGGATGGAATCGGCGTCTTCGAAACCTCCGACTTCGGAGGAGCCAGATTTTAAGTTTAAAATGGAGCATTCGTGCTTTTTACTGAAAGAAGTGCTTGCTACGTTGGAGGTCTCGGAATCAAAACTTCCAGAAGAACCTTCAATCCCTAAACTAGATAGGGTTTACGAGGACAGGGTGGTGCCTCAGACCTTCCCAGTGCCCATGAAGATGGCTACTATTATTAGGAAAGAGTGGGAGAAACTGGGCTTGTCCTTTTCTCCTTTTACCTCTTTTAAGAAGTTGTTCCCCGTTCCGGACTCTCAGCTCAAGCTATGGGGGGCCATTTCTAAGGTTGATGGAGCTATCTACATGCTCGCTAAGCATACGACTATTCCCCTCGAGGAGAGTTGGTCGTTCAAGGAGCCCATGGATAAAAAGTTAGAGTCCATGTTGAGAAAGATGTTTCAACTTATGGGGTGGGTTTTCCAACCTGCAGCTGCAATCGCTACAGTGGCGGGTGCGGCTACCTACTGGTGTGATGCATTGTCCACTACGGTCGCGGTGGAGACTCCCCTCAAGGTGATACAGAAAAAGATTTAGGCCTTATGGGTAGCTAATTCTTATATCTGTGATGCAAACATGCAGGTCATTCGCCTAAATGTCAAGACATCAGGTTTCTCTGTTCTAGCCTGTAGGTCACTGTGGTTAAAGTCGTGGTCGGCTGACATGAATTTCAAGTCGAGATTACTATCCCTCCCGTTTCAAGGGAATGTTCTCTTTGATCCAGGCCTGGACTCTATAATATCCACGGTCATGGGAGGTAAGGGTGCTTTCCTTCCACAGGATATGAAGAATAAGCCCAAGAGCTCTACTTTTCGTCCCTTTGTTCGGAAAAGTCTCAGTACTAGCAGCCTGCTGCAAAGGCCGAACAGTCCAAGGGATCTTGTAAGCCAGCTCAATCTTGGAACAAGTCCAAGCAGAACAAGAAGCCCACCGAGACAAAGTCGGCATGAAGGGGCGGCCACCGATCCGACGCTAGATCGCGTAGGGGGCAGACTATCTCTGTTCGCAAAGGGTTTGATGAGAGACGTACAGGATTGTTGGGTTCTGGAGGTTATCAACCAGGGTTACAGGATAGGATTCAAGACACATCCGCCCAGGGGCAGATTCCTCCTGTCAAACCTATCCTCAAGACCAGAGAAGAGAGATGCCTTTCTAAAGTGCGTGAGGGATCTCTCATCTCTCGGAGTAATCATTCCAGTACCTCTAGCAGAAAGGGATCTAGGGTACTATTCAAACCTTTTCGTGGTCCCAAAAAAGGAGGGTACGTTTTGCCCAATTCTAGACCTAAATTGCCTAAACAAGTTTCTGTCAGTCCCAACGTTCAAAATGGAGATGGTCAGATCGATTCTGCCCCTAGTTCAAGAGGGGCAATTTATGACGACATTAGGCTTGAAGGATGCCTACCTTCACGTGCCAATCCACAAGGACCACGTCAGGTTCCTAAGATTCACGTTTCTGGACCAACACTTCCAGTTTATGGCCCTACCGTTCAGTCTAGCGACTGCCCCAAGAGTCTTTATGAAAGTTCTGGGAGCGCTGCTCGCGGTAGCTCCTTATCTGGATGATATGCTGGTCCAGGCTCCGTCCTGCAGTCTCGCAGAGGAACACTCGAGGGCTCTTCTTCTTTTCTTTTGATCCCATGGATGGAAGATAAACGAAGGAAAGAGTTCTCTGGTTCCCAGCAACAGGGTGGAGTTTCTGGGTATGATAATAGATTCCATATCGATGAAGATATTGTTGACATACCAGAGACGTTCCAAGATTGCTTACAGCTGTCTTGCCCTTCAGACCTCAGTTTCTTAAAGGGACAGATTTCGGCGTTATCTGTGCTGTTATACAAGAAGCTAGCGGAGATTCCTGATATTCAATCCTTTGTTCAGGCACTGTCTAGGATCATACCTGTCTTTAGAAATTCTGTTCCTCCTTGGAGCTTAAACTTGGTTCTTAAGGTTTTGCAGAGGGCTCCATTTGAGCCTATGCATGCACTTGACATTAAGATTCTTTCCTGGAAGGTTCTATTTCTTCTGGAAAGGAAAGGTTACTGCATAACTTGGATGTGATTCGAGCCTTGAAGTTTTTGCTTCAGGTCACGAAAGATTTCAGACAGACTTCGTCCTTATTTGTGGTGTATTCAGGGAAGCGTAGGGGGCAGAGGGCCTCTTCCACTTCTCTGTCTGAAATAGCAGGACATAAGCCTCCTCAGAGGATTACAGCTCACTCAACTAGAGCTGTGTCCTCTTCTTGGGCCTTTAAGAACGAAGCATTTGTGGAGCAGATTTGTAAGGCGGCTACTTGGTCCTCCTTACATACTTTTACAAAGTTTTACAAATTTGATGTTTTTGCCTCGGCGTAAGCTGTTTTTTGGGAGAAAGGTTCTGCAGGCTGTGGTGCCCTCAGTGTAGGGTTCACCTCCTTTTACCCTCCTGTTTTTTGTTCATTCAGTGTCCTCTAGAGCTTGGGTATTTGTTCCCACAAGTAATGAATGAAGCAGTGCACTCTCCTCCTAATGGGGAGCTTAGGTTTTTTTAGTTAGGATTTTATTTGGGGGGTTGGTTGTGTGGGTGGTGGGTTTTACTGTTGGGGGGTTGTTTGTATTTTTGTTACAGGTAAAAGAGCTGATTTCTTTGCCCCGCAAAAGGCCCTTTTAAGGCTATTAAAGGCTACTATTGGTGGTTTATTGTAGGCTAGGGTTTTTTTTTTATTTTGGGGGGCTTTTTTATTTTGATAGGGCTATTAGATTAGGTTAATTAGTTTAAATATCTGATAATTTCTTTTTTTATTTTGTGTAATTTAATGTTTGTTTGTAATTTAGGTAATTGTATTTAATTTAGGTAATTTATTTAATTGTAGTGTTAGGTGTAAGTGTAACTCAGGTTAGGATTTATTTTACAGGTAAATTTGTATTTATTTTAGCTAGGTAGTTAGTAAATAGTTAATAACTATTTACTAACTTTTCTACCTAGTTAAAATAAATACAAACTTGCCTGTAAAATAAAAATAAACCCTAAGCTAGCTACAATGTAACGATTAGTTATATTGTAGCTATCTTAGGGTTTATTTTATAGGTAAGTATTTAGTTTTAAATAGGAATTATTTAGGTAATGATAGGAAATTTCATTTAGATTTATTTTAATTATATTTGTTAGGGGGTGTTAGGGTTAGGGTTAGACTTAGGTTTAGGGGTTAATAAATTTAGTATAGTGGCAGCGACGTTGGGTGCGGCAGATTAGGGGTTAATAAATAAAGGTGGGTGGCGACGATGTTAGGGGCGGCAGATTAGGGGTTAATAATATTTAACTAGTGTTTGCGAGACGGAGTGCGGCGGTTTAGGGGTTAACATGTTTATTATAGTGGCGGCGATGTCTGGAGCGGCAGATTAGGGGTTAATAAGTATAATGTAGGTGTCAGCGATGTCGGGGCGGCAGATTAGGGGTTAATAAGTGTAAGATTAGGGGTGTTTAGACTCGGGTTCATGTTAGGGTGTTAGGTGTAAGCATAAATTTAGTTTCCCCATAGGAATCAATGGGGCTGCGTTACGGAGCTTTACACTGCTTTTTTGCAGGTGTTAGATTTTTTTTCAGCCGGCTCTCCCCATTGATGTCTATGGGGAAATCATGCACGAGCACGTAAAACCAGCTCACCGCTGCTTAAGCAGCGCTGGTATTGGAGTGCGGTATGGAGCTCAATTTTGCTCTATGCTCACTTCTTGCCTGATAACGCCGGGTTTATAAAAACCTGTAATACCAGCGCTGTAGGGAAGTGAGCGGTGACAATAACTTGCAAGTTAGCACCGCACCCCTCATAACGCAAAACTCGTAATCTAGCCGTAAGATAATTTGATAATAGAAGTAAATTAGAAATTTGTTTAAAATGTTATGTTCTATCTAGATAATGAAAGAAAAAAAATGGGTTTTATGTCCCTTTAAATTTCCTCTATCTTTTGTAAATGGAAAAAGGAAATTAACTAATTAACAAAATTAATAAAATTAGTTCAAATATGTCCATTCGTTTTGTAAATGAATGAAAAATTATTAATTTAAATGAATCTGTATCTTCTACACAAACATACTAAGTCTAATAATTAAATGTAGCATAGTATCCAAGTTAACAGCTGTTTAAATTTTTGTCATAATTTTTGCCAAATTGTTCTGTTTAGTTTAAAAATTATTTCTGATCTAAAGGTCATCATTTCTCTATGTTCAAGTTGGTATTTTGGAACATTGTCCTTAGCAGCACAGTGAACATATACAATATATTGTGTAGAAATGTGCATTTGTGACGTTTCGTTCACTGTTGAATGCGGAAGTAGGAGGCTATTTTCAGTATTTGGCTATTTTTGAAGCTGAATATCCTCTTGTGCAAGTGAAAGAAACTAAGATCTGTGCAAAACTAGATCTTAGTGTGTTTCACTTGCACAATAGGATATTTGGCCCTGAAAAGGGACGAAGGGGTCTATTTATCAAAGCATCAATCTCAGTGCATTCGCCGGTGTCAATATGCATTCGCCGGTGTCAATATGCTCGTCAGACATCGCTACCGTGGATCTGAATACAATCCCCTTATTTATAAAAAAAAAGCCGTCAAAAACACACGCATCAAGTATGGTGTGAAGAGCATCGGACTGTTGTTAACTAACAGTCATCGATGACGCGATTATTCTGGTTTTTCCCAACTTTATACCATTTCATTACTGTCAATGAACAAGCACATTTCTCTAAAGCTAATCTTTTATTTTTCAACTGTTAATGTCCAAGAAATAGATTGATTTATAACTCAACAAACAACATCTCATAGAAAGTTATTGTTACATTAATTTGTTATACAAAAAAATCTGTTATATGATACTTTCACATAAATTAATGTGTATTTGTATTTCTAGAAGTCATGATATGCTTTTATCTCATATTTTATTTTTTAAAATGATTATAAATTCTAGAATTTGTACATATATCTTTGCACATACTTCTCTCTCTCTCTCTCTCTCTCTCTCTCTCTCTCTCTCTCTCTCTCTCTCTCTCTATATATATATATATATATATATATATATATATATATATATATATATATATATATATATATGTGCGTGTGTGTGTTATGTCAGAAATCTTTTGCAAACATATTTACATGTCCCTAAATTCCTTTTTTTTGTTCTAAACATTGTTGTCTTTCATATCTCTGTGTTTATTTATACCACTATATGTATATGGTGTAAATTTATTATTATTCTGAGCAGGAAAAATTGCAAATATAATGTAATCAGGGTATCATATGTATTTATTTGCAATCAATGGATATTTTAAGAGCTGGGACAGTTTTCTCTCTGTACCTGTGTAACCTCTTCTGATTGCAATCTAGTTTTAAAAACCACCCCTTCACAGGTGTTATAAAATGGGTTGGCATATAAGATGACATTTCTTACTGAAAAAGAAATTCAAAATTAGGAAGAAATACGCTGAAAATAGCATGACAGTAAAGAGGTAATTTTAATTTCTGCTATATCTGAATCATGACAGTTTAATGTTAAGTGGGCTATCCCTTTGAGCTATCAGCTTAAGATTATATTTAATCAGACATCAATTGGAATTTTAAAATCCTTGTCTAAAATATTACACTGTGTGTCCTAATGTCAGCATCAATGTTTATCTTTAATTCTAAATTCACATATACATACTTTCAAAGTATAATACACAATGTAACAAATGGCACTTACAAGTTCTGATGAGTGATCAATGACACAAGTATCCAGCATTTTGATTTGTTAGTGATAGTTTAAAATGTATATTATGTATTTGAAAAATTCACTAGTGTGTGGGTCCGATTGGCCCACACAAGTTTGAAATAGTGTTCTCACCTGTGTTTACCTATCTATGATTAAGCGCTTGTAACAGCTTGAAACGTGTCAGATGGAGTCCCCCTCCTGAGGTATATGTGTGTACATTTTACCCGCTTTTTCAAATAAAGGATTGCTTTTATTCTATGGATCGCATGTGCAGCTGTTTCCTTTGCGACTTACGAGTTTAGTGGGAAGTTCACCTGCATGCAGCTTTGTACCCTTCGTTGACCGGCTGGATCCCTGGCTTGGCTCCTCTCCTGTTGGACGGTTCTGGGTTCACGCTTTTGAGCAGCAACTACTTGCTAATAATTACCATAGCATGCCTCTGGTAAACACAATGATCACTGATGAGTTGTTTGATAGGAGGCAAACACTCACACTTTTTTTTACACCTTTTGATACTTTCAAAGCAGGCGTAATAAGTCGTCTCTGAGGAAGGGGGATTTTCTCAGAGGATTTTTTGCCCAAATGCATTATACAGTGAGTAACAGTTGTGATGTCACAGTGCAGATGCACAAGGATTCTAGAACTAAAGGGACAATCTCAGTTATGATGTCACAGTACAAATACACAAGGATTCCATAACCAGAGAGAAAGCATGTCCAACCTAACTAAGCTATGTCAAAAGTATATTCTGATTTATTCTGTAGTGCACTTCAGTAGCCAACATTAATAAATACTTATATAAAAAGCTGAGTGCCATCTAACTTGTTCAAATCATAGACTGTCATATATATTAAGGTGTAAGGTAAAGCTAAACTCGTGATATGTTTTATTAATTTTAAAAATGGTGTTTATTGGAAAATTTAATTTGGCCTGATTGATTGTAATCAAAGTTAAACAAAAAGTGTTCCCCAAAAATGGTGCTCAGTATAGGAGCTAAATAAGAAAAATACGTTTCTAGTGCCTATCTCATATATGTGCAGACAGCTGCAATATATTGGGTCCGGCAATGCAGTAGTATTTGTAAGTATCCACAACTTAAACAGACTTTGTCTCCCCGCCAAATAGTACTCTAATGCTCCAGCTCTCAGTCTTGTAATACCGGTACTTGCATGAGACACAAGCTCATCACGTCATGTACACAACTCCGATTATCAGCTGTGCATTAGCTGCAAACCGCCAAGGGAGATCCTGGCTCCTCCAATGTGACAGCTCCAATACAACAAAACAGCGGGGCAGGTATAAAAATATAAAATGTATCTTATATTGGCAAAATAGCTAAAAACATGTAACATGCATGGCATTTGTTGTATTGTAATCAAAGTTCCCATTTTATGTAGGTACCTCACTTATTAGGAGCTCTGTCCTGCTTTCCCTCCTTCAGAGACAGTTCACACCCTTGACTTTCTTTAACCACCATCGGCACAACTAACTTCTATTTCATACTCTTCCCTACCCACAGACCCCTTTTTACTTCATCACTACCTTAAAAATCCTACCTAATAATCTACTAAGATTTCGCATGTGGATTTTTGTAATACAACCTGATCTTCCCAGTCCCAGATTGGATCTGGAAAGAGGTTTGAGATACGTATAATAATGAGAGATTTTTTAGCATTTATGCAACACCAGTTTATTATACGTAAAACATTATTACATGTAAGAAAGGGCAAATTAAGAAACAAATCTCACCCCACATTAAGAGGCATATTTAAGAAATGTCTTGCGGACCTGATCCGACAGTGCGGATCAGGTCCGCAAGACATTGCTGAATGCGGAGAGCAATACACTATCCGCATTTAACATTACGCCACCCCCTGCTGACTCGCGGCCAACGGGCCGCCAGCAGGGGGTGTCAATCAACCCGATCATACTTGAGCGGGTTGAATTGTTGCGATTCCTTTCCGCCTGCTCAGAGCAGGCGGACAGGGTTATGGAGCAGCGGTCTTTGTGGCTGCTGCTTCATAACTGCGGTTTCTGGCGAGTCTGAAGACGGGCCAGAAACACGGGCCAGAAACACGGCCCGTCAAGCACCTTTCGGAGCTTGATAGATAGGCCCCTAAATCTAAGCAGCTAGAATTGTTGTAGATTCAATAAAGGTCACTGGTAAAACATGCTGATAATGTTTTACTCATCTTATGTATTTTATGATGACATATTTGGGAGACAAGTGTTCATCACTGTAAGGAATATAGTGACAATCAGCCTTTAATTGTGGGTGTTTAACATTTTCTCGTAAGTTACTGAGCAAGGTAAATAAGTTTCCTTACACTTTAGTCCCCAGAAACAGTCATGTTTCAGCCTCGCTACTAAAACGTGAAGAGATTGGGGCCTATTTATCAAGCCGTCAACTGTGCTGCATTCGCCGGCACCAATACGCTTGCCTGACATCCCCTAACATCGCTGCCGCGGACCTGAATACGCTCTCCATATTTAACAAAAAAGCTGTCAAAAAGCCGCGCACCAAGTACGGGGCGATGAGCAGTGGACTGTTGTTAACTAACAGTCATCGATATCGCTGCTCTTCGGCTTTTTCCCAGCTTTATTTGTATACTGTCACTAAACACCCACACTATACTAGACTGTTTAACCCCTATCCCGCCGCTCTCGGACCCTGCCGCAACTAAATAAAGTTATTAACTCCTAAACCGCCGCTCCCTGAGCCCACCGCCACCTACATTATACTTATTAACCCCTAATCTGCCGCCCCCTACTCCGCCACACCTACATTATACTTATTAACCCCTAATCTGCCGTCCCCTACTCCGCCGCAATCTACATTATACTTATTAACCCCTAATCTGCCACCCCCTATACCGCCGCCACCTACATAAAGTTATTAACCTCTATCTTGCCGCTCCCCAAGCCCACCGCAACTAAATAAATGTATTAACCCCGAAACCACCAGCCCCCCACATCGCCATAAACTAAATTAACCTATTAATCCCTAAACCTAACAACTCGCTAACTGTACATTAAATATTAACTCATCCCCATCTTATAATAAATTTAAACTTACCTTTAGATTTAAATTAAACTATATTAAACTAATAATCAACCTATTCTACCAATTATAATAAAATTACATTAAACTATATTACATTAATATTTAACCTACCCTAACTATTATAATAAAATTACATTAAACTATATTAAATTAATAATTAACCTACCCTAACTATTATAATAAAATTACATTAAACTATATTAAATTAATAATTAATCTCCTAACTATTATAATAAAATTACATTAAATTATATTAAAATAATAATTAATCTAACCTATCTTTTATACTAAAATTACATTAAACTAAAAATTAAATAACTGTATTATATATTTAAACACCTAACCCTATTCCAATAATTTAAATCTACACTAAACAATTACTAAGTTACAAAAAACTAACAACTAAGTTACAAAAAATAACAAACACTAAGTTACACAAAAAAATAAACACTAAGTTACAAAAAAATAAAAAAGAAATTATCAAAGCTTTAAACTAATTACACCTAATCTAAGGGCCCTATGAAAATAAAAAAGCCCCCCCCCCCAAAATAAAAAAACCCTAGCCTACAATAAACTACAAATAGCCCTTAAAAGGGCCTTTTGCGGGGCATTGCCCCAAAGTAATCAGCTCTTTTACCTGTAAAAAAAAATACAAATACCCCCCAACAGTTAAACCCACCACCCACACAAACAACCCCCCAAATAAAATACTATCTAAAAAAAACCTAAGCTCCCCATTGCCCTGAAAAGGGCATTTGGATGGGCATTGCCCTTAAAAGGGCATTTAGCTCTATTGCAGGCCCAAAGTCCTAATCTAAAACTAAAACCCACCCAATACACCCATAAAAAAATCCTAACACTAACCCCAGAAGATTTACTTACAGTTTTGAAGATCCGACATCCATCCTCCAAGAAGCCGTGAGAAGTCCTCAACGAAGCGGCCAAAGTCTTCATCCAAGCCCGCAGAAGTCTTCACCCAGACGGCATCTTCTATCTTCATCCATCCGGCGCGGAGCGGCTCCATCTTCAAGACATCTGATGCGGAGCATCCTCTTCTTTCCGACGACTACCGACGAATGAAGGTTCCTTTAAATGATGTCATCCAAGATGGCGTCCCTTAGATTCCGATTGGCTGATAGAAATGTTTTCCATTTCTGCATTCCCGACTGTGTGGAAAGGAAATATTCTAGTTCGCAGGGTCTGGTCATAGGAGGTGGTGAGTGCCCCAGCCATTGTGGGTGTCAGGTGCCATTTTTGTTTTACTACTTTAGTCCATATTTATATATCCTTTACCAGTTATGGAGGATTCTGATGCTGAGATTATGCTAATTTCAGATTCAGTTACGGAGGATTCTGATACTGAGACTATTTTGATTTCAGATTAAGATTCTGTGTCTGGTGATGAATCCGGACTGGCCTCGTCAACCAGTTTTGTTCCGTATTCCATTTTAGAGTGCCTGGTTACTCAGGCTCGGGGAATCAAAGGACAGCTGAGTCACCCGCCTCTGGGGGTCCTATCCTCTGAGAGGCGAGTTCCCTACCAATTCATACTTCTACACATGCGGGTAACACAGTTTCTGATTCCTCCATGCAGGGTGGCGTGTCCCCCCGGAGGTTGCAACACGTTTTCGCTTCCACATAATGTTGGCGATTGTTTGTCTGCAGAGTCCAGACTTTTATTTGAGAATGTGCTCGTGCCCTATTGTCCCGGGCCTTCCGCCTTGGAGAGTACTTCTACAGTTCCCCCGTGGGTGTAACTGTCCCTGAGTGTTGTGCCTTATTTTTTTGGTGCAAAGGTACATGTTTGATGACGCAAGTTCGTCATTTCCGGCGTCTTAATTGACGCCAGGTTTCCTTGCACGAGGTTGCATCTGTGATGGCGCGAGTTGCGTCATTTCCGGATGTTGTTGGCGCCAAAAAATATTTCAACTTCCTTTTGCGTCGTGCGTCATACTAGGCGCCAAAAAAATTAGTTTATTTTTCACCCCACTTCCTATATGTCTCTTGCCTTCTATATGCTCAGAGGGCTATGCTGTTTGCATTTGTTCCCATTCCTGAAACTGCCATATAAGGAAATTGTAAATTTTGCTTTAAAGGCACAGTCTAGTCAAAATTAAACTTTCATGATTCAGATAGGGCAAGCAATTATAAAAAAACTTTCCAATTTACTTTTATCATCAAATTTGCTTTGTTCCCCTGGTGGTATTTTTGAAAAGCTAAAACTAGGTAGGCTCAAACTGATTTCTAAACCGTTGAAAACCGCCTCCTAGCTCAGAGCATTTTTAAACATTTTCACAGTTAGACAGTACTAGTTCATGTGTGTCATATAGATAACATTGTGCACTGATTGGCTAAACTGCATGTCTGTCAAAAGCACTAAGATAAGGGGGCAGTCTGCAGAAGCTTAGATACAAGGTAATCACAGAAGTAAAAAGTATATAAATATAAATGTGTTGGTTATGCAAAACTGGGGAATGGGTAATAAAGGGATTATCTATCTTTTTAAACAATAAAAATTCTGGGGTAGACTGTCCCTTTAATGTTGTTTTTTCTTTTACATTTTGCAAGATGTCTTGATCTGATCCTGTCTCAGAAGCAACTGTTGGAACCCTGCTGCCTGATCACAGTTCTACCAAAGCTAAGTGTATCTGTTGTAAGTTAGCTGAGATTATATCTCCAGCTGTAGTATGTAACAGTTGTCATGATAAGCTTTTGCACGCAGAAAATGTTTCCATAAGTACTAGTACAGTTTATGTTGTTCCTTGTACATGATATCCCTGTTGATATGAAAAATTATATTGTTGATGTGATACAGAAGGCTTTGTCTGCTATTCCTCCTTCTAATAAATGTAAAAGGTATTTTAAAATTGATGAAATTTCTAATGACCGACAACATACTGACATATCCTCCTCTGATGAGGATTTTCAGAGTATTTATTACTCATTGCAACAGAGCAGCCCATGTAACCTAGTGGTTAACTTGTGGCTTTGCGGCTTAAGGGTTGTTGGTTCGTACCCAGCTGCTGGCACTGGATGTCCATTTTCTGGTGCACCTTAGGGTTGCATTCCCTTGGTCAGCTTGCCAGTGTAACCCATGGATTCCCTGCTCTGCAGGTGAATGGGTTGGCTGTGTTTCTGCTTGGCAAGCTACTTGTAGGGGGTCCTTTTCTAGGATATCTGTGTTGGGGAGTTATCTTCCCATTGGCCGATGGCTTCGGGCCTTGAGGACAGTTGTTGCCCTTCTGGCCTTCTCCCCTTCTTTAGGGGATGTTCTCCTCCCTATGGAGATGGAGTCCTTTTTTTTTTTAGGGCTTCTCCTGGATGGGAGGTGGAAAGGTGGGATTATTTTGTTCCCCCTGGGCTTTTGCTGGCTCCAAGTAAGACTTGTTGGGCCTTTTTTTTTATAGATCCTTGGGTCTATGGCCTAGTCGTCTGTTTCAGAGTCGGGTTGTACCTGTACTCTGTGGGGGTGGCTGTGCTATCCTTACGCTCGTTCCTGTACCAGTTTTCGGGATTCTTCTGTTCTCTTTGGGGCTGATTTATTATAGTGCGAGCAGAAAAGATACGATGTAGCATATCATGTCTGCCGCACATCAATAAATGCCAACAGCATACACTGTCTGCATTTATCATTGCACAAGCAGTTCTTGCGGCCGCTAGCAGGGGGTGGCAATCAGCCCGATTGTATAGGATTGGGCGGATTGATGTCTGCAGCCTCAGAGCAGGCGGACAAGTTATGGAGCTGCGGTCTTTAGATCGCTGCTTTATAACTTCTGTTTCGGCAAGCCTGAAGGCTCGCAATGAAACGCGAAACATCAAGCTCCATTTCGGAGCTTGATAATGCGGCCCCTTGATGTTTAAGCAATAGAGGAAGGTTCAATATCTTTTTCACTAGGTCCTTCAATTTCATACCAGATATCAGTATTATCCTCTCCTTACTCCTCTATTTCTGTATTAAAATTAGACTCATGCCAGTCTTTAAGAAATGTTCTCTTTTTCTTAGAGTCTATATTCTGTTCAAATCTATGAATTTTCCTTTTATTTTTATCTTCTAATTCCTTGTACAAAACGTCTCCCTTATGTGGCTCTAGTCTTTTTCTTAAGTCTGCAATTTGCGAAGTGAACTTTATATTGTCAAATGGCTATGTTCATAAGTGTAACTGAGCTTTCTTCTAAAGCAGTCTCCCATTCAGACCAATATTCAACATCTTCCTGTTCGAAGATGGCTTGTTTAAAAAGTTTTAGGCTATTAGGAATCAGATTGTATTTAATATATGTTTCTAAATTATTGCCATTATTATTTCTTTTGGGCGACTTAGCGCAGTCCCAGAGGTATGTTTTTTAACACATCTCTTTTGCTCTTTTTTTACCAAAAAGTTAAGATATTTTATCTGATTAAATTATATATGTAGGTTTCTGAGTCGCTGTGTCCAAATTCTATTAAAAAGTGGAAGTCAGTGATTGGAGTTCAATAAAAGTAACTTTAATAATATCAAATTAAAAACAGTTGGATTGGGGGCATGTCTGGGCAATGATCCAACCAGGTCGCATTATCTGAGGCTGGAGACAAGATTGCACCAATTTTCCACATATCAGTAGATATTAACAGTGGATATTAACAGCATCTATCATGATAAAGCACATATATGTTTATATTTTATCTACCTGAGGAGATTGAAATCAATATTGCGGCGGCCTAACCAAAGTAGTTCATAAAATCCCCCCTCCTCGCTAACCTGGGGTAGTGCAGTCTCATAATGGCTGCAACTAAGGAGTAAGCCTTACTAACTATTCGAGCCAGCCTGAAAGAGCTTGAGATCAAGTTGAATACTAACTATGAGAGCCTTATAGCCACCATGAGGACTTCCTTTGCGCAGTGTAATATACATGAAAAGATTGTGACTGCAGACGCCATCTTGCCATTGTATAGGAAGTACCTACTTCTCCAAAGTGGCCAAATAGATACTACAGTGGTTATCTCTACATGCACAAGTGCCGTTGGACGATCTCCTCAATCATCATGTAGCACTGCTAAGAGGGATGCGGCCAGCCCTTCAATGCAGGAAGTCGTGTCTTTAACACTGCAGAAGGAGACCTCCACCGCAAACAAACCAGTGAACCTAACAGAGAAGCCCTTATTGGACCATGAGAGGTTATTAGTACCTTATCTTGACTCTTATAATAAAGGTCCTTACTGTAAGGTAATGCAGTTAGCTAATACCCCACTAATACGCAGAGAACCTCTACCTTGTGAGGATCTTTACACTTCAGGGCACTCTGGCTGGTAAACGACAGACATGGATGGAGATGCAGCTGATCCAATATACCTACACCTCTATATACAAACCCTCCGGAATTGGATAAAGCTACACAGTGAGCAATAGTTGGTGAGAGACTTTAACACTGCGAGTGCTGGAGAACTTCCTCTGCTAGTCATAATATTGGGTTCCCAAGCAGAATTCTTAACAGCATTGATACTGATTTCTAGGTCTTCAATGATAACAATCTCTAGTTTGTCATTCTTTTTTTAACCAATAATTTGTACATACATATATTAGTCAGGTGACATGGAGCCCAAAGTGGTTACCAGCGTGACTACCTTCTATTTTCCATTTTAATATTACAGGAGTCCAAGAATGATCAGCTAAATAGTCAGTCATTTTTGATAATTGGTTTTATATTTCTCCTATATTATCTAATCTATTACATATCTTATTTGTAATGACACCTGTAATTTTATAAGCTATTCTATTTACCAAAATCCAAGAATTATATATCTCATCCACCATATATCAGATTTGCTAAACTCCCACACACTAAATGTACAAGCTTGGTGAGGTTCAAGAGTGGCCTTTTGTGGTCAGAGGGGGATTATTTAATTTGAAAAACAGACGACTCAATGTTGCACAGCACAGCAGTTTAGAGGATTTTGATGTAGGTACTTATTTTATTGTTTCAATTAATATATAAATTATATTATTCATAAGTAATTAGTCATTTTTTTAACTGATTCTACTACTCTGTACTTCTATACTTAAATATCGAACTCAGTAATACTTATCCCTCATTGCTAGTACTCATATTATGTATCTAATGTAGTAATTGTTGATCCTACATACTGTTATTTATGTACTTATGACAATTTGTGTTTTAAATTTGACTATTATTAATATTATTATTGGTTATTTGTAGAGCACCAACAGATTCCGTAGTGTTAAAGACTTAAAGACCTCAATAAAAAAGTTATGAAATAAGAAAAAAAAAACTATTTGATTAATGTGCTACAAAACATATATAAAATGTGATTTTTATTTAGGTCAAAGAGTGGTGTCTAAACCTCTAACCCATTAAAAGTATGAGGCTTGGGGGCGGAGTCTAGCCAAGCTCTAAGATGGCAGCTTAACTTGGTAGCTCCGTGCAGTAATTAAAGACTATCACTATAATAGCATGTTTATTCAGCTCTACATTCCTGCATAAGCTTATGTCGAGAGGCATCTAAGGTGAAGCTATCCCACCGGAGAACATTTGCTACGGTAAAGCTAATAGCAACAGCGGTTTCACTTCTGAGGCCTAACGCAGTTTACAGCCTGCCACGCACCGGAGCTAACACTGTCAGAGACTGCTCTTATGACCGGCCTGCTATCACATCAGCTGCAGACTCACCCGGGTAGTGCAGAAGCAAGAGGACAATAGACAAGAGGGAGGTATCCCCAAAAAGAGACCAGAAAGTACGGGGTGAGTGACGCGGCATAACCCGGCAACGGGAATACAGCAACGCAATTACTGCGCTTGCCGCGGCTTCCATATTACGGCCAGCTCAATCGGAGGAGGTATACAGGGGTCATACGATCTCATTAAATTCTTAGACCTACCCGGTTGAATAGGCTCCACCATCAAGAGTAGTAGTGTCCCACGAGGACTTGCCTAACAGACAAAGGCAGTACAGGCTGCGCAGCATACACACTGCATAGTGACAGAGGGAGATACTGGGCGAAGTCAGGAGAGATTTTAACTGGCATATTTGCTTTATTTTTTGGCACAATAAATGAACAGTGACGCCCTAATGGGTCTATAACATTGGTGTGATACCCACTGACATCTGAGAGGTGGGAAAGGAATAGAACAAGCAAGACAATAGGGTCACTGAGCACCTATACATCCAGTGCGCAGGACTTTTAAAGCCTCACATTTCCTCTGGGACACTTTGGAGTCATTTGCTGACAAGACCTCATTTTGGGTTTCTCTGTGAAAGTTCTTGCAAATCTGCTGAGTCTTAGACTGGTGCTTATCTAACATGGCCGCCAGGAAACCCAATAAACCAGATAGAAATCAGAAATCAACGGCATTAGACCAATACCTCAAGCCAGCAAAGGGACTAACAGTAACAGAACCAGCTGAGGAGGAGGAGGAAGGGAGCCAGGCTACCGCTTTAAATACATCAGACCCCTCTGGAAGGACTACAAGTTTAACAAAAGCTGAATTTCACACATTGGTCTCTAAAGAAGATATGGCCTCAGGCCTAGAAAAACTAATGAATAAAATTGACAATCTGCACTCCTCTGTTACAGGCAGTCTAGCTGAGATAAAACAAGATCTGTCTGAGCTAGGGGATAGAGTGGAGGCGGTAGAGAATGATCAAGAGTCTATAGCTGAAGGCATGGCAACTAACTCTGAGTCAATTGCTTCTCACCAGCAACAAATTCTAGACCTCCAAGACAAGATGGAGGATCTAGAAAACAGAAATAGGAGGAACAACATTAGACTCAAGGGGATACCGGAGAGTGTGGAAACCTCAGATTTACACTCATATCTGACACGCCTCTTTAAAGCTATTACAGGTGAAGAAGGAGATTCAGACTTTGCCATGGAAAGAGCCCACAGGGCCCTGAAACCAAAACCAAAAGAGGGCCTTCCACCCCGCGATGTCATCGTTAAAATGCTCCGTTTCCCGGACAGAGAAACTATCATGTCAGCGTCTAGAAGACATCAACCTTTTAAATACCAGGGACAGGTTATTCAGTTTTTTCAGGACTTATGTATCCGCACTCTTCAGAGAAGATTTGCTTTACGCCCTCTTACATCCATGCTGAGGAAGCAAAATATCCCATATAGATGGGGATATCCTTTTGCCCTACATATTTCCCACAACCACAAGTTGTTCACTATTAGATCTGCGCAAGACATCCCGGAGCTATGCCAATATCTCAACATTGACTTGCCAGTTTTGCCGGAGGACTCTGTCATTCCACAGCACTCTACGAGTAAAGAGCAGCAGAATCCGGTGAGAAAAGCTAGATGGACCAAAGTGGCAAAAAAGAAAAAAGTTAAAACATGAACTGATCCACTAGGTAATACTGGTAATGTTTTGAGTTGCTGTATGTTCTCCTAGTGTGGGATGGGATTTGATTATATGACCATTTCAGAAATGCTTATACTAATTTAGCTCATTTACTAATTGTTCTAAACATGCTAATTTTAGAAACACTGCACATTCCTACCTTTTTTATGTTAGACATATGAATGTGCCAAGACACTCAGGTAATCAAACTGTTCTTATTGTTCAATACAGGTTTTTATTATGTTTGCTGCCAAATTGTTTTCTTGTAAATAATAGATGCTGTGGAAATGATATCTCTACTGTGATATTTCTATACCAAAGTACATCCAGATCCTGGGCTGCCTACGGGCTCCTCTCCATGTCTCACCAACAATCCTCCCTAGCTATATATAGTTTATGGGGTTTCTTAGGGATCATTGCACGAAAATCCCACACACATATTTATGGCTCTCCCGACAATTAATTTAGTCTCGCACAATGTGAGAGGGCTAAACACGGATATTAAAAGGCGCACAGCTTTTAACCACTATAGGAACCTCCAGGCAAATGTCATTTTTTTACAGGAAACCCACCTCACCAAACCACAAATCCCCAAATACTGGTCTAGAGGTTTCCAACAAAGCTTTCACTCCACTGCTGGGGAGAAAAAAAGAGGAGTATCAATACTGCTGCACTCCTCACTACACTTTACACATACTAACACAATAGCAGACAAAGATGGTAGATATATATTAGTACTGGGCCAATTACAGGGAATAGAGATCCTGTTCTGCAACATCTATGCCCCAAACGAAAAGCAGGACGTGTTCTTTAAGGAGATCACGCGTTTACTAACAGGCTGGTCACAAATTAGGATAATTTTAGCGGGGGACTTTAACGTTGACCTTCAGGCACTCATTTACACGCACCAACCACGCCCCCCCAAAAAACTGGCCCGCATGCGAGCAGTGGCTAAAGCTGTCTCAAACTCATTGTCCCCACATACTCTGGTTGACACGTGGAAATCTCTATACGGGGTTACAGCAGATACGACATATTTCTCAGCTGCACACACCAGCTACTCTAAACTAGATTATATTATGATAAGTCAAATTCTATATCCACTTTTACTATCAGCCAAAATACACCCGTGTACATGGTCAGATCACTCTATCACACAGATGACGCTCCAAGGTATACACAACTCTAGCAGAATCCAGACCTGGACATTTGACCCATCTTGCCTTCAAAATACACAGACTAAGAATAAACTGACGCGGGCTATGGAAGAGTATTGGACTTTCAATCAGGGCACCACAGATAGTCCGGTCTCGGTATGGGCGGCTCACAAAACAGTAGTTAGGGGCTTATTAATAAAAGAGAAAGCGATGCTCAAAAAGAGAACACAGAAGGTAGCGGAGGGATTGACTAGAGATATTGAGATGTTGGAGAAGAAACATAAACAAACCCTGAGCACCCCCATCTTAAGACAATTAGACCAAAAAAGACAGCAGCTTAATGAGATTCTCAATAATCAATCGATAAAATATGCCCATAGAATGAAAACTCAATATTTCTTATATGCCAACAAGCCAGATAAATATTTAGCCAAAAAGATTAGAGACAATTATTCGGCCATGTCAATCCCCTCGATATGTAAAAGAGATGGTGATGAGACAAGTCATCCTCAAGAAATTGTAGATGCCTTTGCTTCCTTTTATCAAGAACTATATGATGGGAACAAAGTGTCTCACAACGCCTCCACCAAAGGTTTGCTTGGGGATTTTCTCTCTAAGGCAAATCTGAGGAAAATTACAGACTCGGATAGAGACTTACTAAACTCCAAAATTACCACGATGGAGGTAGCACAGGCCATTAAGGACCTTAAGTCAGGAAAGGCTCCCGGACCTGATGGTCTTCCGGGCGAATATTACAAGATGTTTGCAGGCATGCTAACCCCACATCTTACACAATTTGCAAATCATGTTCTAGAAGGCGAGGTATTATCTAAAGACCTACTTCAAGCCAAAATAGTGGTCATCCCAAAGCCAGGAAAAGAGCCAAAGCAATGCGCCAGCTATAGACCAATTTCCCTCATAAACCAGGATATCAAAATTGTTACCAAAATCATGGCTAACAGACTAAAACACATTCTCCCCAGTATAATCCACCCAGATCAGGTCGGCTTTATTAAAGACAGGGAACCCCGGACAACATAAGAAGGATGGTGTCGGTGATAGACTACCTTAAAAGTCATGGGGTGCCTTCTCTGCTTCTTTCCCTAGACGCAGAGAAGGCATTCGACAGGGTGGACTGGAGGTATATGTTAGAGGTTATGGAGGAGATGGGTTTTAGGGGACCTTTTCTTTCGGCAATCACCACATTATATTCCACCCCCACTGCATTTGTTAGAGCAATTGGTCATCAATCTCGCACTTTTAATATCCTTAACGGCACTCGACAGGGGTGTCCGTTATCCCCCCTGCTCTTTGCAATTTGCATAGAACCCCTAGCGGAGTATATTCGAGGAGAGGAAGAGATTAAAGGTCTAGAGATAGGGGCTAAGTCCTATAAAATAACACTATTCGCGGATGATGTCCTTCTGACACTGACTAGGCCACTGACTTCCCTGCCCATTGTCTACAACATCCTGGACAAATTTTCAACCATCTCAGGTTATAAAATTAACATTGAAAAATGCGAAGCCCTTCCCATTGAAATACCTAAGCCCACTATCAAACTAATTGAGATCAACTTCGACTTTGCGTGGGTATATGACCACGTGAAGTATTTAGGAGTTAAATTGACACCAGACTTTAGTAAGCTTTACCAGGCTAACTATCTTCAGTTATACAAAATCATAAAACATGACATTGCGAAATGGCAACAATATGGCTTCTCATGGTATGGGAGACTTTCCTCGATTAAAATGAATATTCTACCTAGACTCCTATATCTTTTTAGAACATTGCCGATCGAGGTCCCTAGAGCTGACTTAGATACTATTCAGTCTAAACTAATTACTTATCTGAGGGGAGGAAAACATGCGAGAATATCTGGTCTTCTACTCACAAGACATAGGCAACTGGGGGGAATAGGCCTACCAAACCTATGGGATTACTATCAGGCAGCTAGGTTAACTCAGACCTCTACATTAGGGAGACGAGGTTGCGATATTGTTTGGCCAACCTTGGAAACATCCATGGGGGGACTGAGCTCCCCAGATGATACACTTTGGAAGAGGGAGATATGGAAGGCCCCAGGGGGCTTTAAACCACAAGCACTTTTGATCTCTCGTAAACAGTGGAACAAATCAATGTATACACATAAGTTAATTCCAGAACATACTCTCATAAGACCACTAAAATATTTACTTTCAGGAGATTGCCACATTCACATAGACAAATGGGAGAACAAAGGCCTATACAGGGTAGCAGATTTTTTGCAGAGGGGCTCTATACTCACATTCATACAATTACAAGAAAAGATTAATCCCTACCCCCTACACTGGTTCATATACTTGCAGATCTCCGCTGCTATCCGTTCGTATACCCTTAAGGGAAGGGAAAACCAGCCAACTACACTTGGGAGGCAATGTAGCGCAACTACTAGGCCCAAACAAGCCATCTCACATATGTATCAAGCTATTCAATCAGCTAACATTAAGAGTATGCCACCCATAGTTAGCAGATGGGAAAGAGACTTGGGTATTGAGCTTACAGGAGAAGATTGGTATAGTATAACATATGAAGTAAATAAAGGTTTGTTGAGTGCAGACCTTAGGGAGAATAGCCTTAAGTCGGTGTTCCGATGGTACCTGACACCTGAGAGACTAGCGCACTCTACCAAGGGGGGCTCCAACTTCTGTTTTAGAGGGTGTAAAATTAAGGGAACCTACATACACATGTGGTGGGAGTGCCACAAAGTTCAAGTTATCTGGAGGCAGACTTCAGATCTCTTATCCAACTTGCTAGGTGACCACATTGAAGTCACTGCCCCGCAGGCACTACTAAATATTAGAAACAAGAACTATAACTCTCACATCAATACCTTTTTTAGAATTATCCTCACAATAGTCAGGACCTCAATCGCCAAACATTGGAAGGTGGGGGTCCCAGATTGGTCAGAGATCATTAACAAAATCTCAAATGTGTATGCCATGCACGAGACGGCAGCCCACCTACAAAACAAGATAGAAACTTTCAGTAAGCTTTGGTTCTACTGGATTATGAGGGGATCTAGTGGTGATCCTCATTGAATTTCAGGAAAGGGATGGATTTGGAGATAATTACATATTTAAGCTTACGACTAGCTTATGACATGGTTTGGGAGCCACAGGAGAGGAGGGGGGAGCTGAGTACACAGTGATCTGTTTTGTTATTGTTGTTATCCACTACTGTTTCCTTTTTTTTTTGTTTTATATATTTCTTTTTGGGTTTTATTTTTCTTCAAAAATAAAGAAAGGGTGCATTAGGTCTGGCCACTGTTGGTCTGCCTGAAAGAGGGGATTTTTGTATATACCAACAAGATTCACTGATTTGTAACACCCACTGACGGGTGAGCCGGTAGTGGCTTGTACAATTGTAATATCTGTTTTTCTTTATCTTATGTTGTAATGCTCTCAATAAAAATTATTTCAACTAAAAGTATGAGGCTTGAAACCTGTGACCAAATTCTGAAGATAAAAAACTAGATATAAAAAAGCAAAGGAGGATTGCAATCCATAAAACAAGATAAAAGAATAAAAACTTATTTGATAAAAAATGCTGTTTAAAAAATGTTGGTTCTCCAAAATGCTGAATCGTAGGTAAAACAAAAGGTAGATGAGTCTTAGAAATTCGCCGGTGTCTCTTTCTGTGAGACCGGAAGTGGATCAGAGAGAACCTAAAGTGATGTCACTGTTCTCGCGATACCTTATGCGTTTTGTGGATGCTTTGTCTACTTCATCAGAAGTTAAATCTACTTCCATCCCATGCCTTCTTTTATCTTCTAGTGAGCAGTTCCACAGTCAGTCCATTGCTCACTGGTTATTCTTTCATGTCCTCTGATCTCTCCTGTGTGTGAATTGTATAGTACTTAGACAATGAATGCCTTCTGGAATGGGCTAGGTAGGCTGTCTTACTGCTGTTCCTCACTTTGTCCGGATACCGCACTTCCAAAAACCTCCACAGTCTTCACAATGCTGATCAATAAAAACAATCCTTTGCATGTGTGGTATACTACAAATCAACTGAAATTCACAGGTGCCAATCAGGGTACCATAACACTACTTCAGGGGGCCAATTTATCATATGTCGGTTGGACATGATTTGGTGTAGCGAATCATGTCCGCCCGACATCGATAAATGCCGACAGCATACGCTAGAAAAGCTTGTGCAATGTTGCCCCTAGCACATTCGTGGCCAATCGGACACTAACAGGGACTATCAATCATCCAGACCATATCTGCTCGGGATGATTGCAGTCCGAGAAAATAAGGAGCAGCGTTCTTATGACCACTGCTTCTTAATTTCTGTTTCCGGCGAGCCGGAAACTATGGGGGTAGATAGCAGCATCCGCTGCTTGTTAAAACTAACCCTAGGTCTCTAGTCATGCAAATTTTTAGCACTGTTATGTGTTGCAGTGCGCAACACATAAATCACAACTTGAGTGTAGGCCTACAATATTGATAGTGCACCCTGCACTATCAAAAGTGTTCTACTTGTAATATTGGCCTATATCAACAATGGATTCAATCTTCATTTTATTATTTCTACTATTGTATAAATATAATTCTATTGAAGTGTAAATACCTGGCTTAGATGTATCTGTCTGGCCTCTTTTTGCCCTCACACAATAGTTCCATCTCACGTTTGGGTCTTCCACAACTTTTAAAGAGCTCTGAAGACTTCACTGAAAGATGTGTGGCTGGCCTGATACACTGTGTCATAGAGGGCAGCAGGATGCCACAGAAGTGGATCTTCATGGAACAGGACAGTGTTGATGGTTGCCAGGCCCTCTTCAGTGTATTTTTATGGCTTAGATGGTATAGCCTACACCTGGCTTTACTGTTCCATGGTTGTTGTTTATTATTTAGCATTCTAAAGTAATGTGTGCCTAAAGAGACATAAACATATATCCTTTAGGTACAGAAAATGTACAAAACCAGTTTAGGTAGTGTAGGTATGCTATGGTAAAATATATCTCTAAATTAGTTAATCATGTCAAGAACCTGATGCCCTCCACTGCGCTTGAGTTTGCTTCCTCCGCTCCAACGGCCGTTGCCATGGCCGCGTGGGGTTGTTGTGCTTTGCGAGTACCACTCTGTATCCTCAGTGTGCGCACCTGTGCATCTTCCTTGGCGTGAACCTGCACCTATTTAAAGCACCTCCCTTCTTATTATTGCTGCCCAAGTATAGGTTTGCATCTGTGTACTCCTGGGTGCACTATTTGCTTCTTTTGCAAGTGTAAATGGTTAGACTGTCTGCCCATTGCTGAACCCTGCTCTGCCTTGTGACTACCCCTTTTGCTTAACCCTTTAATACCCGTGAGTACCATTCTGTATCCTCAGTGTGCGCACCTGTGCATCCTCCTTGGCGCGAACCTGCACCTATTTAAAGCACCTCCCTTCTTATCATTGCTGCCCAAGTATAGGTTTGCATCTGTGTACTCCTGGGTGCTCTATTTGCTCCGTTTGCAAGTGTAAATAATTGGACTGCCTGAATGTTGCTGGAACTTGCTCTGCCTTGTGACCAACCCTTTGCTTAACCCTTTTATTGTGAGGTGAATTGGACTGCCTGTTTACTTCTGAGCCATGCTTATTTCTGTGACCAACTCCTTGTTAACCCTTTGTTGCTAAGAGAGTTTTGACTGTCTGCTGTTTATTGCTCTTAACTCTGGGCTTCCTGCTTGCTGCTGTTCCTGTCCTACTTCATTCCATTTATCCGATAAACTTAGTTCTGGGATTTTTCCTCATCTTTCTACTTGATGCTGGGATAAGAAAACTACTGGCCAGCATTGGTCTGATAAGGAAATCTCCCACGAACATTACAAATCTCTAATATCAGCACAATTGAGCTGATTTATTTAAAGTAAAAACTATTTCAAACTGTGTCACACCAGTTATGTTGGTACAATGAAATGTATGAAGTAGATATGAGAGGAGAATATTTTCTGTAAACGAGAAAGGGCTAATAATTAGGTATAAAAAGTAAATGAGCAGCTAGTATTCCAGTGTAAGCAGGTAATGGGCCAGCAAATACCATAAGCAGGCAACAGGCAGCATGTACACATACACAGGTAATGAGTAGGTAGCAGGCACTATAGGATTGCAATTAGGCAGGTGCTATAGACAGGTAGCATTGAGTACATTAGACATGTAGCATCTCAGCAGGTTTAGGCGAAGTAACCAGAGAACATAAACATTTTGCAGGTGTTAGGCCAGGGAAAAACTGAGTAAGCACTAGTGGTGCCTTATATTATAGCCAAAGTGTTCTCTACGATGACTGCAATACTTGGCAATACTACCAAGTGCAGGATCTTAAGAATCCAATTTGGATGCTTGCAGTGGGAGTAGCAAGGGAAAGTTATGCGCATGTAGCTAGTGGAGGAATCGATTGCTACATCATAAAGAGGTGAGCAACAGTAAGATTGGCAGTCCTAAATTAGAGTCATTTCATTGGTAAAAGAATGATGGGTTATTTCCACTGCCAATAAATAAAATATACAGGGTAAAACTAAAAATAAATAGGCTGCAAGAAACACTTGAGCCATGTCCCACACCCTCCAATGCTTAAAAATGATTCTCAATTTGTGACTACATTTATGTCAGAAAGGTTCCTGTGTACCTGCTTGTTTATATATTCCATCCTTGGTATTTATGTGCATAATTACATAATCTAATTGTATAACCAAATACAATAATATAAAAATATATAAGTAGTAAGTTGATTGTCAGTGTTTGGGTACTGTGTATTATACCCATTGAGGCACAGCACGGCACATATGGATTTAGATTTACTTTCATCTAAAGAAGACAAATTCAAACACAAAAATGATTAGACATTTAGCATAATGAGTATGACATGCTGACCTTATCTCTCTTTATGTACATCTTTATATCACATACCTCACTCAGGCTTCCCTCTTTTGCCAAGTAATTCTGCACATGATGTTGTATGCAGCTATTTAATTGAGAGGTGCCTCCTGTTTTGTTCTCAAACCTTTCATAACTGCTATATTTGTCAATAGCCTTCTGCATGATTGTGACAGCCTATTACACAAGAGGGTAGAACTAATTGATGTAATCGTCAATTTGACGATATAGTAAAGGAACTTAAGTGTTACATTATGCATTGTTTTATTAATAAATTCATTTTTACTTTCATTGGGCTATATTACAAGTGGAGTACAATCAATAGCTGGGGATGCCTGCTTTAAAATATAATAATTCCAAAGATTCTTTGAAGAATCATTATGAAAGTCTTATCTAAATCATAAAGAAGGCTGATATTGATGCAGTAAAGGTGACACAAGAATAACATACTACCTGATGAAGGAATTGGTCTGATGCTCGGGAGTGCTTGGCCAGAGCACGTGATGAAACAGGGTGAGCATATTTAAATTTAGGATTGTTTTTGTACCCAGATTTGAAGAACTTGATCTTCTCAGTCACCACATTTGTTTGTTTTTTTGGCATTTAATAAACCTTTTTTTACTGAATAGTTTTCATTCAATTGGGCAGTTTTGGCAGAGGTGGCACTTTCTCTTGTAAGGTGTATCCAGTCCATGGATCATCCATTACTTGTGGGATATTCTCCTTCCCAACAGGAAGCTGCAAGAGGATCACCCACAGCAGAGCTGTCTATATAGCTCCTCCCCTAACTGCCACCTCCCAGTCATTCTCTTGCAGCTCTCGACAAGATAGGAAGTAGCTAGAGAGATGTGGTGAATTTATTTAGTTTATCTTCAATCAAAAGTTTGTTATTTTCAAATGGTACCGGAGTTGTACTGTTTTAGCCTCAGGCAGAAAGTTGAAGAAGAGTCTGCCTGTGGTTTTTGATGATCTTAGCAGGTTGTAACTAAGATCCATTGCTATTCTCACACATAACTGAAGAGATGAGGTAACTTCAGCTGGGGGAATGGCGTGCAGGGTCTCCTGCTATGAGGTATGTGCAGTTTAAATTTTTCTAGAGAAATGAATATGCTAGAAAATGCTGTTAATCCCAGGATTTATTTAAAGTAAGCCTGATTACAGTGATTTAATAACGACTAGTATCATGCTTGCTGTAAAAGGTAATATTCTTATTACTTTCTCACATTACTGAAAATAAGATAACGTTTGCTGGAAGTGTTTAAACATTTTTTTCTACATATTGGTGATAAAACTTTATTGGGGCCCATTTTTTTCCACATGGCTGGCTAGATTTTGCCTAGGGATAGTTTTTTATGGCCCTCTCACTGTGAGTACAGGTTGGGAGGGGCCTAATTTCAGGCCTAAATCGTGCAGTAGTTTTTGCAGCTTGAGACTTCCAGCTTCCCTGAAGGAGTCCCCTGAACACTTAGGACCTCTACAAAGGGTTTTTGTGCCTTAAAAAGTCGTTGTATGGGCAGGTAGGGCCACAGCAGAGCTGTGGCAGTTTGTTGTGACTGTTAAAAAACGTTTATATCGTTTTTTTGATCCGGTTTTGAAACTAAGGGGTTAATCATCCATTTGCAAGTAGGTGCAATGCTCTGTTAGTCTATTATACACACTGTAAAAATTTCATAAGATTTACTTCTTTTTATCACTGTTTTTCAATTTCTGACAAAATGTGTTTTTCTTAAAGGCACAGTACCGTTTTTATTTTTTGCTTGTTTACATTTATCAAAGTGTTTTTCAAGCTTGCTGGTCTCATTGCTAGTCTGACATAGAGGAAACTCCTTGTTCATTATGTTTAGAAGCCATTGTGGAACCCCCTCTTAGAATGTGTACCAAATGTACTGATTTTACTTTAAGTTATAAAGATCATATTCTGTCTTTAAAAGATTTATCACCAGAGGAAATTGACAAGTTATGCCGACTAACTCGCCCCACGTGTCAGAACCTTTGACTCCCGCTCAAGGGACTTACGCTCAAGTGGCGCCAAGTACATCTAGCGCGCCCATGGCGTTTACTTTACAAGACATGGCGGCAGTTATGGATCATACCCTTACAGCGGTATTGTCCAAACTACCAGGGTTACAAGGAAAGCGAGACAGCTCTGGGACTAGAAAAAATACAGAGCTCTCTGACGCTTTAGTAGCTATGTCTGATATCCCCTCACAATATGCAGAAGCTGAGGCAGGAGAGCTTCTTTCTGTGGGTGATTTTTCTGACTCAGGGAAGATGCTTCAACCTGATTCTGATATGTCTACATTTGAATTTAAGCTTGAACACCTCCGCGTGTTGCTCAGGGAGGTTTTAGCTACTCTGGATGACTGTGACACCATTATAGTGCCAGAGAAATTGTGTAGATTGGATAAATACTATGCAGTGCCTGTTTACACTGATGTTTTTCCAATACCTAAAAGGTTTTCAGAAATTATTACTTAGGAATGGGATAGACCAGGTGTGCCATTCTCTCCCCCTCCTATTTTTAAGAAAATGTTTCCAATAGATGCCGCTACATGGGACTTATGGCAAATGGTCCCTAAGGTGGAGGGAGCAGTTTCTACCCTAGCTAAGCGTACAACTATTCCCGTCGAGGACAGTTGTGCTTTCCTAGATCCAATGGATAAAAAGTTAGAGGGTTACCTTAAGAAAATGTTTATTCAACAAGGTTTAATTCTCCAGCCTCTTGCATGCATTGCCCCGGTCACTGCTGCTGCAGCCTTCTGGTTTGAGTCTCTGGAGAGGCCTTACAGGTAGAAACTCCATTGGATGATATACTTGACAAGCTTAAAGCGCTTAAGCTAGCCAATTCATTTATTTCTGACGCCGTTGTTCATTTAACCAAACTAACGGCTAAGAACTCAGGTTTTGCTATACAGGCGCGTAGGACGCTATGGCTTAAATACTGGTCAGCTGACGTTACTTCAAAGTCTAAGCTTCTCAACATTCCCTTCAAGGGGCAGACCCTATTTGGGCCTGGACTGAAGGAGATCATTTCTGAACAAACTAATTTTCGTGCCTTTCGAAACTTTAAGATGAGCGCGTCATCGACTCCCTCTAATGCAAAACAAGAGGGAAATTTTGCCCAGTCCAAGCCGGTCTGGAGACCTAACCAGGCTTGGAACAAAGGTAAGCAGGCCAAGAAGCCTGCTGCTGCCTCTAAGACAGCATGAAAGATCAGCCCCCGATCCGGTAACGGATCTAGTAGGGGGCAGACTTTCTCTCTTCGCCCAGGCTTGGGCAAGAGATGTCCAGGATCTCTGGGCGTTGGAAATTGTGTCCCAGGGATATCTTCTGGACTTCAAAGCTTCTTCCCCAAAAGGAAGATTTCACCTCTCACAATTATCTGCAGACCAGATAAAGAGAGAGGCATTCTTACATTGTGTTCAAGACCTCCTAGTTATGGGAGTGATCCACCCAGTTCCAAAGGAGGAACAGGGGCAAGACTTCTATTCAAATCTCTTTGTGGTTCCCAAGAAAGAGGGAACCTTCAGACCAATCTTAGATCTCAAGATCCTAAACATCTTGGCTTCGGCAACGTCTCTATCTTTTTGGCTAAGAAGTATAATCCGCTTAGCTTATGAGACTGCTGGCCAGCAGCCTCCTGAAAGAATTACAGCTCATTCTACTAGAGCGGTAGCTTCCACATGGGCTTTTAAGAATGAGGCTTCTGTTGAACAGATTTGTAAGGTGGCGACTTGATCTTCGCTTCATACTTTTTCTAAATTCTATAAATTTGATACTTTTGCTTCTTTGGAGGCTATTTTTGGGAGAAAGGTCTTGCAGGCAGTGGTGCCTTCCGTTTAAGCGCCTGCCTTGTCCCTCCCTTCATCCGTGTCCTATAGCTTTGGTATTGGTATCCCACAAGTAATGGATGATCCGTGGACTGGATACACCTTACAAGAGAAAACAAAATTTATGCTTACCTGATAAATTTATTTCTCTTGTGGTGTATCCAGTCCACGGCCCGCCCTGTCATTTTAAGGCAGGTGTTTTTTATTTTTAAACTACAGTCACCACTGCACCCTATAGTTTCTCCTTTCTCTTGCTTGTCTTCGGTCGAATGACTAGGAGGTGGCAGTTAGGGGAGGAGCTATATAGACAGCTCTGCTGTGGGTGATCCTCTTGCAGCTTCCTGTTGGGAAGGAGAATATCCCACAAGTAATGGATGATCCGTGGACTGGATACACCAGAAGAGAAATAAATTTATCAGGTAAGCATAAATTTTGTTTTTTCCTGTACCAAGCTGGGTAAATCATGTTTCCTAATAGACTTGGATAAAGGTGATGGTGAGCGTCCATTGCAGTTTCCTGTTCCTGCATTTGATGGGCATTTGGCATTGATGTTAGTAACAATAGGTGGTAGAATCCTTTTGGCAGATGGCAAAGCACTGCTCAAAGCTGTAAATTTGATCTGGTGGCTTCCTTGTTAGGTGTTGTAGAGCACTGGTTTTCAAATCTGTCCTATACTTTCTGTAAATTTAAAAATATTTATAAATCTACGTAAAATATTTAAAGTTGGGCAAATATCCAGATAACCAATAGGCTGCATGTATCATTTTCTTAAGAGTATTTAATCTGTATTAGATATGAGCATAAATTGTTTATTTTATTAGTTTTTCATTGTTTGCAAAACCTTTGACTTAGTTTTGTCTGAAACGTGTTCATTCTTTTTCCCCCTATCTTTTTTAAATGGAAAAACAAAATAATTCAATAAGCAAATGAAAGAGTTTCATACAAAATTAGTTCAAATGTGTTTATTCCTTTTGTAAATGAATGAAAACATTATTAACCTTAATGAATTTGTATCTCCTACACAAACATATTAAGTCTTATAATTAAACCTAGCAAAGTTTCCAAGTAAACAGCTTTTTATATTTTTGTCATAATTTTTGCCAAATTGTTCTGTTTAATTTAAAAATTATTTCTGATCTAAAGGTCATCATTTCTCTATGTTCAAGTTGGTATTTTGCAACATTGTCCTTAGCAGCACAGTGAACATGTGCAATATATTGTGTAGAGATAAGCATTTGGCAGTTTTGTTCACTGCCGAATGCTGAAGTAGGAGGCTATTTTCAGTATTCAGCTCTTTTCGCAAAACCAGCTCTTAGGGTTTTTCACTTGCACAAGAGGATATTTGGCCCTGAAAAGAGCCGAAAACCAAAATTAGTCTCCTACTTCCACATTCAGCAGTGAATGAAACTGCCAAATGCACATATCTATTGTATAATACAGCGGTTCCCAACCTTTTTTCTCTCCCGTACCCCTTGATTAGGCTTTTCATTTATGAGTACCCCCTCTCTTCATTACCCACACTCATCCCTCAAAATAAAGGAAGCGCTTTTTTTATAGGGGAGGTAAGCTATATCTGAATGGCATACGACTGTATATGTATCAACAGGATAAAAGCTCAGATCTCATTCTCACGAGGAGCCCTGCTGTGTGGCTGGCGCCCCTGGCAGCTGCCTGGTTGCCCCTAAACACGGCCCGGGGGGGGGGGGGGAGTCAAAGCGTAATGATCAGAAAAATAAATTTTTTAATTTGTGAGATCAGATCGATATAAACCACCCAGCCACTATGGACGTTTTTAGTTGGAAGTGAAGCAATCTGACTCAAGCAAGCACTAGCATTAGTACTTTACTTACCAGCACTGACTATAACTTATTTGGGGATGCAGACCCGCCACGCCTGTGTGACTCGCAACCTCCACAGCTCTACCACACGTGTCTATGCAGCTATGCTGCTGCAGTGCTGTTTCTAACTGCGCACTCGCAGTCAACATTTTGTGCACGGGGGTGGGTGAAGCAGGAGGCTAAGCTGTCTGGTGACAGGGTGATCATTAATATGTGGACCGGAGTCATCCACACTCGGTCCACATATTTCAGGTGCAGGGGCTCCCATCTGCCTATATGCCAGGCCAGGACTTCACTTGTCACTTTCCGGCTGAACGCTCCTTCCTTCCACAGTTCCACGATGGTTATTAGTTGATGACCCATTGAGAGTGCCCCCCCGACCCTCCCCCCCGGATCTTCCACCATTACCAACAATATTTTTGAGTACCCCCAACTGGTCTGCCAAGTACCCCCAGGGGTACACGTACCACAGGTTGGGAACCGCTGGTATAATATAATATTATACTATATTATATATATATATATATATAAATATATATATATTTATATATATAATAGTATAATGATACAAAACAGTAAAACAGTACAGTAATCTCATATTGGTGTATGTCTGGAAAGTTTAAAATACTCCCATGGCTAAGGATATTAGACCATCTGTACTCTCTACACCGTATGGAACAAAATCCATTAGGTTGTAAAAATATATCTTCTTCGTTCATGTTTCTTATTTCTTTATGTATTTTATAAATACACAAATAAAACATTTATATGCGCCTATTTGTTTTTGTTTTTTTAAATGATGGCTACTTTTTAAATTAATGGTTACTTCCAGTGCATTCATATGATTCCCATGAAAAAATATATTACATTATATTACTAATGACCACGGTTAAACAGAGAGATAACAAAATACTAACTAATAACTGATTATGGTTCTGTAAATACTATTATATATATAAATCAGGTTTGTGATAAAAAATATAGATACTGGAGAGACATTTTCAGTTTTAGTAATTATAGTACTAAGATTCTTCATGTATGAAATTAAAATGAATGTAAAATTGTAACCTAATGCTGTATCAACAGTCTAATTTATAGAAAATCTGTTATAATAGAGGTAAAAATAGTTCTACTTGCCCTATAAATCAACAGATTCAAGGACCCTCTTTCTCCAACATTGGTGTGTCCGGTCCACGGCGTCATCCTTACTTGTGGGATATTCTCTTCCCCAACAGGAAATGGCAAAGAGTCCCAGCAAAGCTGGCCATATAGTCCCTCCTAGGCTCCGCCCACCCCAGTCATTCTCTTTGCCGTTGCACAGGCAACATCTCCACGGAGATGGTTAAGAGTTTTTTGGTGTTTAAATGTAGTTTTTATTCTTCTATCAAGTGTTTGTTATTTTAAAATAGTGCTGGTATGTACAATTTACTCTGAAACAGAAAAGGATGAAGATTTCTGTTTGTGAGAGGAAGATGATTTTAGCAGACAGTAACTAAAATCGATTGCTGTTTCCACATAGGACTGTTGAGATGAAGTAACTTCAGTTGGGGGAAACAGTTAGCAGACTTTTCTGCTTAAGGTATGACTAGCCATATTTCTAACAAGACTGTGTAATGCTGGAAGGCTGTCATTTCCCCTCATGGGGACCGGTAAGCCATTTTCTTAGTCAAACAAACAGAATAAAGGGCTTAATATGGGCTAAAAAAGTGGTAGACATTTTTATGGGCTAAATCGATTGCTTTATTTGGGCATATTATTCAGATTTAGGCTAACAATTGGCATTTATAATCTTGGGGAACGTTTATAAAACGGCAGGCACTGTGTTAGACACCTTTTTCAGTCAGGGGGCCTTTCTAGTTATAGACTGAGCCTCATTTTCGCGCCATTACTGCGCAGTTGTTTTTTGAGAGCAGGGCATGCAGATGCATGTGTGAGGATCTAAAAATCACTGAAAAAGCTTCTAGAAGGCGTCATTTGGTATCGTATTCCCCTCTGGGCTTGGTTGGGTCTCAGCAAAGACTATAGCTGGGACTGTATAGGGATTAAATTTAAAAACGGCCCCGGTAATTTTTGAACGATTCCTTCATACTTTTTCACATATTCAGTAATAAAGTGTTTTCTTTTTGAAATTTAAAGAGACAGTAACGGTTTTATTTTAAAACGTTTTTTGTGCTTTGTTGACAAGTTTAAGCCTGTTTAACATGTCTGTACCTTCAGATAAGCTATGTTCTATATGTATGAAAGCCAATGTGTCTCCCCATTTAAATTTATGTGATAATTGTGCCATAGCGTCCAAACAAAGTAAGGACAGTACTGCCACAGATAATGATATTGCCCAAGATGATTCCTCAAATGAGGGGAGTAAACATGATACTACATCATCTCCTACTGTGTCTACACCAGTTTTGCCCATGCAGGAGGCCCCTAGTACATCTAGTGCGCCAATACTTATTACCATGCAACAATTAACGGCTGTAATGGATAACTCCATAGCAAATCTTTTATCCAAAATGCCTACTTATCAGAGAAAGCGTGATTGCTCTGTTTTAAACACTGAAGAGCAAGAGGGCGCTGATGATAATTGTTCTGTCATACCCTCACACCAATCTGAAGGGGCCATGAGGGAGGTTTTGTCTGATGGAGAAATCTCAGATTCAGGAAAAATTTCTCATCAAGCTGAACCTGATGTTGTAACATTTAAATTTAAATTAGAACATCTCCGCGCACTGCTTAAGGAGGTGTTATCTACTCTGGATGATTGTGACAACTTGGTCATTCCAGAGAAATTATGCAAGATGGACAAGTTCCTAGAGGTTCCGGTGTCCCCCGACGCTTTTCCTATACCCAAGCGGGTGGCGGACATAGTAAATAAGGAGTGGGAAAAGCCCGGCATACCTTTTGTTCCCCCCCCTATATTTAAGAAATTATTTCCTATGGTCGACCCCAGAAAGGACTTATGGCAGACAGTCCCCAAGGTCGAGGGGGCAGTTTCTACTCTAAACAAACGCACTACTATTCCTATCGAAGATAGTTGTGCTTTCAAAGATCCTATGGATAAAAAATTGGAAGGTTTGCTTAAAAAGATTTTTGTACAAGCAAGGCTACCTTCTACAACCAATTTCATGCATTGTTCCTGTCACTACGGCAGCGTGGTTCTGGTTCGAGGAACTAGAAAAGTCGCTCAGTAGAGAAACTCCATATGAGGAGGTTATGGACAGAGTTCATGCACTTAAATTGGCTAACTCTTTTATTTTAGATGCCGCTTTGCAATTAGCTAGATTAGCGGCGAAAAATTCAGGGTTTGCTATCGTGGCGCGCAGAGCGCTTTGGCTAAAGTCTTGGTTAGCGGATGTGTCATCCAAGACAAAATTGCTTAACATCCCTTTCAAAGGTAAAACTTTATTTGGACCAGAATTGAAAGAGATTATTTCAGACATCACTGGGGGAAAGGGCCACGCCCTTCCACAGGATAGGTCTTTTAAGGCTAAAAATAAGCCTAATTTTCGTCCCTTTCGCAGAAACGGACCGCCCTCTAATTCTGCATCCTCTAAGCAAGAGGGTAATGCCTCACAACCCAAACCAGCCTGGAAACCAATGCAAGGCTGGAACAAGGGTAAGCAGGCCAAGAAGCCTGCCACTGCTAACAAAACAGCATGAAGGAGTAGCCCCCGATCCGGGACCGGATCTAGTGGGGGGCAGACTCTCTCTCTTTGCTCAGGCTTGGGCAAGAGATGTTCAGGATCCTTGGGCGCTAGAAATAGTTTCTCAAGGTTATCTCCTGGAATTCAAGGAACTACCCCCAAGGGGAAGGTTCCACATGTCTCACTTATCCTCAAACCAAATAAAGAGACAGGCATTCTTACATTGTGTAGAAGACCTGTTAAAGATGAGAGTGATACACCCAGTTCCAATAAAGGAACAAGGAATGGGATTTTATTCCAATCTGTTCGTAGTTCCCAAAAAAGAGGGAACGTTCAGACCAATTTTGGATTTGAAGATCCTAAACAAATTTCTCAGGGTACCATCGTTCAAAATGGAAACTATTCAAACGATTCTACCCACCATCCAGGAAAGTCAATTTATGACTACCGTGGATCTAAAGGATGCGTACCTACATATTCCTATCCACAAAGAAAATCATCAGTTCCTAAGGTTCGCTTTTCTGGACAAGCATTACCAGTTTGTGGCCCTCCCATTCGGATTAGCCACTGCTCCAAGGATTTTCACAAAGGTGCTAGGGTCCCTTCTAGCGGTTCTAAGACCAAGGGGCATTGCAGTAGTACCTTACTTGGACGACATTCTAATACAAGTGTCATCCCTGTCAAAAGCAAAGGCTCAAACGGACATAGTTCTAGCCTTTCTCAGATCTCACGGATGGAAGGTGAACAAAGAAAAAAGTTATCTGTCCCCGTCGACAAGAGTTCCCTTCTTGGGAACAATAATAGATTCCTTAGAAATGAGGATTTTTCTGACAGAGGTCAGAAAATCAAAACTTCTAAGCTCTTGTCAAGTGCTTCATTCTGTTCCTCGTCCTTCCATAGCGCAGTGCATGGAAGTAGTAGGATTGATGGTTGCAACAATGGACATAGTTCCTTTTGCACGAATTCATCTAAGACCATTACAACTGTGCATGCTCAAACAGTGGAATGGGGATTATACAGACTTGTCTCCAATGATTCAAGTAGATCAAAAGACCAGAGATTCACTCCGTTGGTGGCTGACCCTGGACCATCTGTCCCAGGGAATGAGCTTCCGCAGACCAGAGTGGGTCATTGTCACGACCGACGCCAGTCTAGTGGGCTGGGGCGTGGTCTGGGAATCCCTGAAAGCTCAGGGTCTATGGTCTCGGGAAGAGTCTCTTCTCCCGATAAACATTCTGGAACTGAGAGCGATATTCAATGCTCTCAGAGCTTGGCCTCAACTAGCAAAGGCCAAATTCATAAGGTTCCAATCAGACAACATGACGACCGTTGCATATATCAATCATCAGGGGGGAACAAGGAGTTCCCTGACGATGAAAGAAGTGACCAAGATAATTCAATGGGCGGAGGATCACTCCTGCCACTTATCTGCGATCCACATCCCAGGAGTGGAAAATTGGGAAGCGGATTTTCTGAGTCGTCAGACATTCCATCCGGGGGAGTGGGAACTCCATCCGGAAATCTTTGCCCAAATAACTCAATTATGGGGCATTCCAGACATGGATCTGATGGCGTCTCGTCAGAACTTCAAGGTTCCTTGCTACGGGTCCAGATCCAGGGATCCCAAGGCGACTCTAGTAGATGCACTAGTAGCACCTTGGACCTTCAACCTAGCTTATGTATTCCCACCGTTTCCTCTCATTCCCAGGCTGGTAGCCAGGATCAATCAGGAGAGGGCCTCAGTGATCTTGATAGCTCCTGCGTGGCCACGCAGGACTTGGTATGCAGACCTGGTGAATATGTCATCGGCTCCACCATGGAAGCTACCTTTGAGACAGGACCTTCTTGTTCAGGGTCCATTCGAACATCCAAATCTGGTCTCCCTCCAACTGACGGCTTGGAGATTGAACGCTTGATTCTATCAAAGCGTGGGTTTTCAGATTCTGTTATAGATACTCTGGTTCAGGCCAGAAAACCTGTAACTAGAAAAATTTACCATAAAATATGGAAAAAATATATCTGTTGGTGTGAATCCAAAGGATTCCCATGGAATAAGATAAAAATTCCTAAGATTCTCTCCTTTCTACAAGAAGGTTTGGAGAAAGGATTATCTGCAAGTTCTTTAAAGGGACAGATCTCTGCTTTATCTGTCTTACTACACAAAAGACTGGCAGCTGTGCCAGATGTTCAAGCATTTGTTCAGGCTCTGGTTAGGATCAAGCCTGTTTACAGACCTTTGACTCCTCCCTGGAGTCTAAATCTAGTTCTTTCAGTTCTTCAAGGGGTTCCGTTTGAACCTTTACATTCCATAGATATTAAGTTACTATCTTGGAAAGTTTTGTTTTTAGTTGCAATTTCTTCTGCTAGAAGAGTTTCAGAGTTATCTGCTCTGCAGTGTTCTCCGCCCTATCTGGTGTTCCATGCAGATAAGGTGGTTTTGCGTACTAAGCCTGGTTTTCTTCCTAAAGTTGTTTCTAACAAAAATATTAACCAGGAGATAGTTGTACCTTCTTTGTGTCCGAATCCAGTTTCAAAGAAGGAACGTTTGTTACACAATTTGGACATTGTCCGTGCTCTAAAGTTCTATTTAGAGGCTACTAAAGATTTCAGACAAACATCTTCCTTGTTTGTTGTTTATTCTGGTAAAAGGAGAGGTCAAAAAGCGACTTCTACCCTTTCCTTTTGGCTTAAAAGCATTATCCGATTGGCTTATGAGACTGCCGGATGGCAGCCTCCTGAAAGAATCACAGCTCACTCCACTAGGGCTGTGGCTTCCACATGGGCCTTCAAGAACGAGGCTTCTGTTGACCAGATATGTAAGGCAGCGACTTGGTCTTCACTGCACACTTTTGCCAAATTTTACAAATTTGATACTTTTGCTTCTTCGGAGGCTATTTTTGGGAGAAAGGTTTTGCAAGCTGTGGTGCCTTCCGTTTAGGTAACCTGATTTGCTCCCTCCCTTCATCTGTGTCCTAAAGCTTTGGTATTGGTTCCCACAAGTAAGGATGACGCCGTGGACCGGACACACCAATGTTGGAGAAAACAGAATTTATACTTACCTGATAAATTACTTTCTCTAACGGTGTGTCCGGTTCACGGCCCGCCCTGGTTTTTTAATCAGGTCTGATGAATTATTTTCTCTAACTACAGTCACCACGGTACCATATGGTTTCTCCTATATATATTTCCTCCTGTCCGTCAGTCGAATGACTGGGGTGGGCGGAGCCTAGGAGGGACTATATGGCCAGCTTTGCTGGGACTCTTTGCCATTTCCTGTTGGGGAAGAGAATATCCCACAAGTAAGGATGACGCCGTGGACCGGACACACCGTTGGAGAAAGTAATTTATCAGGTAAGCATAAATTCTGTTTTTTCTGTTGTGGAATTACCATAGCATGATTCTGGTGAACACAATGATCAGTGGTGAGTTGTTTGATAGGATGCAAATACTCAAATTTTTATTATTATTATTCTTTATTTATAAAGCACCAACAGATTCTGCAGCGCTGCCCATGGGTAACAAAGATAAAAGGACAGTACAATATGAGACCCCTGTTCTCGTGGGAACTTGCAATCTTAATGGGTAGGAGGGTGAGAAACAGGAGGTGGGGACTGCAAAGGTGGTAATGATGTTAGTGTGGCGTTAGATGAGGGCAATTATTAGGCAAGTGGAATTCATTAGTTACTGATTTGGTGATAGGCTTCCCTGAACAAGAAGGTCTTTAGGGAGCGTTTAAAGGAGGAGAGGTTGGGGGAAAGTCTGACAGCTCAAGGAAGTGCGTTCCAGAGGGCTGGTGCCGCATGAGAGAAGTCCTGTAGTCTAGCATGGGAGGAGGTAATGGTAGAAGAGGCAAGGAGTAGATCGTTGTTGGATCTTAGGGGACGGGCTGGAGTATATTTGTTGATGAGTGAGGACAAGTAGGGGGGGGTGCATTGGTAAGGGTTTTGTAGGTCAGAGTGAGAATTTTGAGTTTAATTCTGCTGCGAATGAAGTGAAGGGACTCTCAGAGGGGTGCAGCGGATACAGAGTATCGGGAGAGGTGGATTAGCCTAGCAGAGGCATTTAGGATGGATTGAAGGGGGAGAGGTGGGAGAGAGGAAGGCCAGTTAGTAGGTTGTTACAGTAGTCAAGCCGGGAAATTACTACGGAATGGATTAGCTGTTTAGTAGTTTCAGCACTCAGAAAAGGATGAATTTTGGAGATATTGCGTAGGTAGTTGCGATAGGATGGAGAGTGATTGGATGTGGGGTATGAAGGACAGATTGGAGTCAAGTGTAACTCCTAGGCAGAGGAATTGTGGTGATGGTGAGAGAGTGGTGTCACCAACAGTGATAGTAAAGTTAGAAGCTGGAGTAGAATTAGATGGGGGGATTAGAAGAAGCTCAGTCTTGGACATGTTGATTTTTAGGTGGTGAGAGGCCATCCAGGAAAAAATGCCAGATAAGCAGTCACTGATGTGGGAAAGGACAGAAGGAGAGAGTGCAGGGGTGGATAGGTAGATCTGAGTATCATCCACATAGAGGTGATAGTTGAAGCCATAGATACTGATAAGTTTACCCAGTGAGGAAGTATAAATAGAGAAGAGTAGAGGGCCTAGAACAGAGCCTGGAGGTACTCAAACAGACAGAGGCAATGGAGAGGTGGAGTCACCAGCAAATGAGACAGAAAAGGACCTATTAGAGAGATAAGAGTGGATCCAGGAGAGGGTAATGTCACAGAGCCCAAGAGAGCTGAGAGTTCATAGGAGGAGGGGATGGTCAACAGTGTCAAAGGCAGCAGACAGGTCAAGTAAGATAAGTATAGAATAGTGACCATTGTCTTTAGCAGAAAGAAGATAGATAGTAAACTTGGTGAGGGCAGTCTCAGTTGAGTGTTGGGGATGGAAGCCAGATTGCAGGGGGTCAAGCAATGAGTTGGAGGATAGGAAGTGTGCTAGGCGATCAAAAACTAGTTTTTCCAGGACTTTTGAAGCTAGCGGAAGCAGTGATATGGGGCGGTAGTTTGCAGGAGAATTGGGGTTGAGGGAGGGTATTTTGAGGATGGGGGGGGACCTTTGCATGTTTGAAGGATGATGGAAATGAACCAGTAGTAAGGGATCAGTTAAATAAGTGAGTAAGAGCTGGGATGAGGGTAGAAGACAGAGAAGGTATTAAATGTGAAGGGATAGGGTCAAGTGGGCAGGTAGTGAGGTGTGAGGAATATATTAGGAAATTCACTTCATTCTCAGTGGTTGGGGGGAAGGTAGTGAGAGTGGTGGAGGGTTGACCGGGGGCGGAGATGGAAGGTTGCAGTCTTGTGATGGGATATTACTTCGGATGGTAAGTGTTTTGTTGAAAAAGTAGTCTGCAAAGTCTTGAGCACTAAAGGCAGATGAAGGGGGTGGTGCAGGTGGATAGAGGAGAGTGTTGAAAATGGAGAAGAGACGTTTAGGGTTTGAGGAGTGAGAAGATATGAGAGAAGAGATGTAGTTTTGCTTGGCTCTTGTTCAGAGAAGAATTGCCTGGTATTTCGGCGCTGGACTGTCATTGGGCAGGGTCAGACTGATATGCTACAGGATATTTTTTCTCTGTGAAGGGGCATAGTGTGCTAAAAGAGTATGCACCCTGAGTGGCACACTATAATAAAATGAACAGGCACGGAAGTTTTTCCAGCTTTTGTTCTGTCTCAGCTGAGTGCATCTCTCTCTCTCTTTTTATTTATGCAAATTGCTCTTGGGTCTCCCTAAGAGTAAAAGGGGAAACCAGACGTGGACTCCTTGCACACATGCCCTTAGAGAGATGCGACTGCACCTCACTGACGAGGCCCACAGAAGGCCGAAACGATCGTCTGGGGTTGTTGTTTCTCTTGTTCAGAGAAGAATTGCCTGGTATTTCGGCGCTGGACTGTCATTGGGCAGGGTCAGACTGATATGCTACAGGATATTTTTTCTCTGTGAAGGGGCATAGTGTGCTAAAAGAGTATGCACCCTGAGTGGCACACTATAATAAAATGAACAGGCACGGAAGTTTTTCCAGCTTTTGTTCTGTCTCAGCTGAGTGCATCTCTCTCTCTCTTTTTACAGAGGAGTAAGAATAAAGAATGAACTTATAGTGTAGGAAATCGGGTTCAGAGCGGATTTCGTCCAGGCACGTTCAGCAGCACGGGAGAATTTTTACACCTTTTGATACTTCCAAAGCAGGTGTAATATCTCATCTCTGAGGAAGATGAAATTTCTCAGAGAAGTTTTTTCCCAAAGGCAAAGTCTTTGACACCATTATACAGTGATGGCACCTTTTAATACAGTTATGATGTCACAGTGCAGATGCACAAGCATTCTAGAACTAAAGGGACAATCTCATTTATGATGTCACAGTACAGATACAGAAGGATTCCAAAACCAGAGAGAAAGCAGGTCCAACCTAACTAAGCTATTTCAAAGTATACTCTAATTTATTCTGTAGTGCCAACATTCAGTAGCCAACTTTAATAAATACTTGTAAAAAAGGCTGAGTGCCAAGTACTTTGTTCAAATCATACAATGTCATATAAGTTAAGGTGTAAGGTAAAACTAAACTTGTAACATATTTTATTAATTTTAAAAATGGGGTTTATTGTAAACTTATGTCACTTATTAGGAGCTCTGTCCTGCTGTCCCTCCTTCAGAGACAGTTGACACCCATGACTTTCTTGAACCACCATCGGCACAACTTACATCTTATTTTAACAGTTTAAAAATAGGACGAAAAGATTAAAAACACAAGAACACTATGCTGGATAAAAATATATTCATTAATAAAATAAGTAGGATACAAAGTGGATGAGGGTACTGTTACTTTAAAGGATTACTTTCTGTTATAATTTTTAAGCTAAACAACTAACATATTAAAGTTAATAAACATTAATTAAAACCTACTGACCTATATTTTCTCCAAAACGAAGTTTCATAACGTTCTAAAAGTTATATCTTTTATTCGCCGATGATGTCACGTTATCCTGCCCACTATTTTCAGCACTGCATGTTCAAAATAATTAAACCAATAACTTTGTGTTTAAAGCGCCATTTTGAAACCTAGGTATTGTAAACGGATTGGTACAGCGCAAAGGATACCCACGGAGTGGGTTTGGAAAACAATTAAATTTGCAGACAAGATTTCTGATATACGGTAGAGATATGTTAATGAAATGCTATTGATAAAAAGCGTATTTGGGGTAGTTAGTTAGTAACAGGCACAGAAAATATTTACTTACAGTGGCCCTTTAACAGGCCTAGGATGTAGATATTAATCCATGGTCCAACAATGTGCTAGTAAATACTTAGTCTACTATAGTGATCTTCTGCAAAGCACTATTATACTGCCAATATATTACACAAATGCTTAAAATGATCCTCTTGATATAGAGATGACCATTTATTATTATTCTATATAAGGCAAGTATATATTATTATCACTGCAGTACTAAGGCAAAAATAAGTTGTCACATATAGATAGAACTTCGTTCAATCCTCAACCACCTAAAGTAAACCGTATAGCTTAAGGAAATCTAATTGTAGTTCAAAATGATTATCGAGTACAGGGTGTATATCTCACCGTAATGGAATTAACAGGTAAGCGCTTCAGTCACGCATCATATCTAAAGGTGCTTTCAGTATATTAACACTCTGAACAACAATAATTTCCCAGCGTATTCTTGCTAATTAAAAAGCCCATTAAACTCCCTACTCTCCCCTGACATGTTTTGCCATTACCTGCTTTATTAAAGGGTGCGGCAGCCCCGCTTCTGCGGGTATATATGTGGGTCAAAGCTCTGCCTTGCTCTCATAATGTGTGAAGTTTCAAAACAATCAGATTCTCTCTTCCTATAGACCTATCGTTGCATCAATATCAGATTCCATTTGAACTAAATTCCTTTCAATTGGTTACTGATGTCACACTGTTACAGATTCCTGTTATCCAATGTTATTATACATTGCAAGTGTATCAGAATTATATATATTGGGATACATTTAAGAAATAGATTTCATTGGCTTGTTGACAATTATTTTTTGGGTAATATTTTCTCTGCACATTCCCAAAGCTTTTGTGTCTAAGGTGATGAAGTTAATATTTAAACATAACCGAATAAAGATAATAACAGAATAAAATTAATAAAACTATGAGGATTAAGATTAATATCTGTGATGGTTATAAGGACAATTTACAGTACAAATGTTAAGTAATATTAGCGATCACAGTGAAGTGTAAAAACCCAGATTAAGTAAATTATATGTAAGAAAAATGTATTTTATAAAAACTTATAATAAATGATATTGAAGACTAAGGGGGATATTTATCAAGCCGTCAACCGCAAATACGTAATTCCCGCAGCGTAATTGTAGCGAGCTTGATTCGACCTAGTTATCAAAGCCTACAGACCGGCAAAAGTTGAAATATGTGACGTAACATATGATCTGCCGGTCTGTAGGCTTTTCAATCTGCCACCCTGGAGGCCGCGGATGCCATAGGAATCAATGGGAGTCTAAAAGCAGCGAAAGCTTATGTTCGATGCTGCCAGATATCCCATTGATTTCTATGGTAGAAAACCAGTAACGTTTACACCTAACACCCTAACATAAGCCCCAAGTCTAAACACCCCTATTCTGCCACACCGACATCGCCGCCACCTAAATAAAATGTATTAACCCCTATTCTGCCGCTCCCCAACACCTCTGCAACTAAATAAAAGTATTAACCCCTATCCCGCCGCTCCCGGACCCCGCCGCAACCTAAATAAAGTTAATTACCCCTAAACCTCCGGCGTCCCACATCACTACCATTAACTAAACCTATTAACCCCTAAACCACCAGCCCCCCACATTGCCAGAAACTAAATTAAGCTATTAACCCCTAAACCTAACAACCCACTAACTTTACATTAAAATTACAACATCCCTATCTTAAAATAAATTTTAACTTACCTGTAGAATTACAAGAAACTATATTAAACTATTAATTAACCTACCATAACTATTATACTAAAATTACATTAAACTAGCAATTAAATTAACTATATTACTTATTAAAAAACCCTAACCCTACTCAAATTATTTAAATCTACTATTAAACATTATTAAATTACAAAAATAGAATAGGGGTTAATACATTTATTTAGTGGTGGCGGGGTCCGGGAGCGACGGGATAGGGGTTAATAACTTTATTAAAGTTGCGGCAGGGTCCAGGAGCGGCGGGATAGGGGTTAATAACTTTATTAAAGTTGCGGCGGAGTCTGGGAGCGGCGGGATAAGGGTTAAACATTTTAGTATAGTGGCGGCGTTTAGTGACAGGGTATAAATAAAGTTGTGAAAAAGCCAAATAGCAGCGAGATCGATGACTGCTAGTTAACAACAGACCGGTGCTCATCGCCCCGTACTTGGTACATGGCTTTTTGCCGACTTTTTTTATAAATATGGTGATCGTATTCAGGTCCGCGGCCTCGATGTTAGGCAAGCATATTAGTGCCGGCGAATGCAGCATAGTTGAGGCTTTGATAAATATCCCCCTAAGTGCCAGTGATAAACATGAACATAAAATGTAATACATACTCTTGTATGAGTGCCAAATGTGATGTATTGTGTAATGTTGTTGTTTGGAGCAACAACTATTTGTAAATAGTGTCAATATTCTAATTGCATAAATGATTTTTCCAATACACTACCATTATTAATTGCACCCAATTTTGCGACCAGACCGCATATTCTCTTAATATTAGAATTTAGGATACAATTATTTTTGATAATCATCCAAAATTTATTGGCATCTTTCTGGTGTTTATAATGTTAACTGAAGTACATTATTGGCTTTTTAGATTTATTTATTCATGTTTAAGAGTTAATATACTGTAGATACAAATATTAAGAGTTTTGGTTTTATCGTTTCATCTGTTGTGTATATATTGGATATCAAGTATCCATGCCTTAACTGTAATCATAGATAGATCTGTGACTGGAATTTTTTATAAATATGAAAAGTAATTATTGTGTTCATTCATTGAGTTGAACTGAATTTAACAGATATATCCATCTGCTTTCTTTTTTGGAGTAGTACTTTCTCATTGTCTCCTCCTCTTATTTGTATACCACACCAGTATAGCTCATCCAGTTTGGCCTGATGGTATCTATGGAAATGATAAGCTACTGAGGTGATATATTTCACTCTATCTAAGTCTTTTGCTGTATTTTTAATATTTCGTAGATGTTCCTGTAATCTTGTACGTAATTTACATGACATCATCCCAAAATATACCTTGGGACAATTACATTTTAAGAGATAAGTAACACCTGTTCTGTTACAACTTATGTAGGAATGAATGTTATTGATTTTGCCCAATCTTTCACAGACTGATAGTTTCTCCAACATTGGTGTGTCCGGTCCACGGCGTCATCCTTACTTGTGGGATATTCTCTTCCCCAACAGGAAATGGCAAAGAGTCCCAGCAAAGCTGGTCACATGATCCCTCCTAGGCTCCGCCCACCAGTCATTCTCTTTGCCGTTGCACAGGCAACATCTCTACGGAGATGGTTAAGAGTTTTTTTGGTGTTTAAATGTAGTTTTTATTCTTCTATCAAGTGTTTGTTATTTTAAAATAGTGCTGGTATGTACTATTTACTCTGAAACAGAAAAGGATGAAGATTTCTGTTTGTAAGAGGAAGATGATTTTAGCAGACAGTAACTAAAATCGATTGCTGTTTCCACACAGGACTGTTGAGATGAAGTAACTTCAGTTGGGGGAAACAGTTAGCAGACTTTTCTGCTTAAGGTATGACTAGACATATTTCTAACAAGACCATGTAATGCTGGAAGGCTGTCATTTCCCCTCATGGGGACCGGTAAGCCATTTTCTTAGTCAAACATAAAAGAATAAAGGGCTTAAAAAAGGGCTTAAAAACTGGCAGACATTTTTATGGGCTAAAACGATTGCTTTATTGGGGCATATTATGCAGATTCTAGCTAATAATTGGCATTATAATCTTGGGGAACGTTTAAAAAACGTCAGGCACTGTGTTGGACACCTTTTTTTAGTCTGGGGCCTTTCTAGTTATAGACTGAGCCTCATTTTCGCGCCATTACTGCACAGTTGTTTTTGGAGAGCAAGGCATGCAGATGCATGTGTGAGGATCTAAGAATCACTAAAAAAGCTTCTAGAAGGCGTCATTTGGTATCGTATTCCCCTCTGGGCTTGGTTGGGTCTCAGCAAAGCATATAGCTGGGACTGTATAGCGGTCAAATTTAAAAACGGCTCCGGTTCCGTTATTTTAAGGGTTAAAGCTCTGAAATTTGGTGTGCAATACTTTTAATGCTTTAAGACACTGTGGTGAAATTTTTCCTTCATACTTTTTCACATATTCAGTAATAAAGTGTTTTCAGTTTGAAATTTAAAGAAACAGTAACGGTTTTATTTTAAAACGTTTTTTGTGCTTTGTTGACAAGTTTATGCCTGTTTAACATGTCTGTACCATCAGATAAGCTATGTTCTATATGTATGAAAGCCAAAGTGTCTCCCCATTTAAATTTATGTGATAATTGTGCTATAGTGTCCAAACAAAGTAAGGACAGTAATGCCACAGATAATGATATTGCCCAAGATGATTCCTCAAATGAGGGGAGTAAACATGATACTACATCATCCCCTGCTGTGTCTACACCAGTTTTGCCCACACAGGAGGCCCCTAGTACATCTAGTGCGCCAATACTTATTACCATGCAACAATTAACGGCTGTAATGGATAACTCCATAGCAAATCTTTTATCCAAAATGCCTACTTATCAGAGAAAGCGCGATTGATCTGTTTTAAACACTGAAGAGCAAGAGGGCGCTGATGATAACAGTGCTGACATACCCTCACACCAATCTCAAGGGGCCATGAGGGAGGTTTTGTCTGATGGAGAAATCTCAGATTCAGGAAAAATTTCTCATCAAGCTGAACCTGATGTTGTGACATTTAAATTTAAATTAGAACATCTCCGCGCACTGCTTAAGGAGGTGTTATCTACTCTGGATGATTGTGACAATTTGGTCATTCCAGAAAAATTATATAAGATGGACAAGTTCCTAGAGGTTCCGGTGCCCCCCGGCGCTTTTCCTATACCCAAGCGGGTGGCGGACATAGTAAATAAAGAGTGGGAAAAGCCCGGCATACCTTTTGTCCCCCCCCCTATATTTAAGAAATTATTTCCTATAGTCAACCCCAGAAAGGACTTATGGCAGACAGTCCCCAAGGTCGAGGGGGCGGTTTCTACTCTAAACAAACGCACTACTATTCCTATCGAAGATAGTTGTGCTTTTAAAGATCCTATGGATAAAAAATTAGAGGGTTTGCTTAAAAAGATTTTTGTACAGCAAGGTTACCTTCTACAACCAATTTCATGCATTGTTCCTGTCACTACGGCAGCGTGTTTCTGGTTCGAGGAACTAGAAAAGTCGCTCAGTAGAGAATCTTCGTATGAGGAGGTTATGGACAGAGTTCAAGCACTTAAATTGGCTAACTCTTTTGTTTTAGATGCCGCTTTGCAATTAGCTAGATTAGCGGCGAAAAATTCAGGGTTTGCTATCGTGGCGCGCAGAGCGCTTTGGCTAAAGTCTTGGTCAGCGGATGTGTCTTCCAAGACAAAATTGCTTAACATTCCTTTCAAAGGTAAAACATTATTTGGACCAGATTTGAAAGAGATTATTTCAGACATCACTGGGGGAAAGGGCCACGCCCTCCCACAGGATAGGTCTTTTAAGGCTAAAAATAAGCCTAATTTTCGTCCCTTTCGCAGAAACGGACCAGTCTCTAATTCTGCATCCTCTAAGCAAGAGGGTAATACTTCACAACCCAAACCAGCCTGGAAACCAATGCAAGGCTGGAACAAGGGTAAGCAGGCCAAGAAGCCTACCACTGCTACCAAAACAGCATGAAGGGATAGCCCCCGATCCGGGACCGGATCTAGTGGGGGCAGACTCTCTCTCTTTGCTCAGGCTTGGGCAAGAGATGTTCAGGATCCTTGGGCGCTAGAAATAGGTTCTCAAGGTTATCTCCTGGAATTCAAGGAACTACCCCCAAGGGGAAGGTTCCACAGGTCTCACTTATCCTCAAACCAAATAAAGAGACAGGCATTCTTACATTGTGTAGAAGACCTGTTAAAGATGGGAGTGATACATCCAGTTCCAATAAGAGAACAAGGAATGGGATTTTATTCCAATCTGTTCATAGTTCCCAAAAAAGAGGGAACATTCAGACCAATTTTGGATCTGAAGATCCTAAACAAATTTCTCAGGGTACCATCGTTCAAAATGGAAACTATTCGAACGATCCTACCCACCATCCAGGAAAGTCAATTTATGACTACCGTGGATTTAAAGGATGCGTACCTACATATTCCTATCCACAAGGAACATCATCAGTTCCTAAGGTTCGCTTTTCTGGACAAGCATTACCAGTTTGTGGCCCTTCCATTCGGATTAGCCACTGCTCCAAGGATTTTCACAAAGGTACTAGGGTCCCTTCTAGCGGTTCTAAGACCAAGGGGCATTGCAGTAGTACCTTACTTGGACGACATCCTAATTCAAGCGTCGTCCTTGTCAAAAGCAAAGGCTCATACGGACATCGTCCTAGCCTTTCTCAGATCTCACGGATGGAAGGTGAACAAAGAAAAAAGTTCTCTGTCCCCGTCAACAAGAGTTCCCTTCTTGGGAACAATAATAGATTCCTTAGAAATGAGGATTTTTCTGACAGAGGTCAGAAAATCAAAACTTCTAAGCTCTTGTCCCTCGTCCTTCCATAGCACAGTGCATGGAAGTAATAGGATTGATGGTTGCAACAATGGACATAGTTCCTTTTGCACGAATTCATCTAAGACCATTACAACTGTGCATGCTCAGACAGTGGAATGGGGATTATACAGACTTGTCTCCGATGATTCAAGTAGATCAAAAGACCAGAGATTCACTCCGTTGGTGGCTGACCCTGGACAATCTGTCACAGGGAATGAGCTTCCGCAGACCAGAGTGGGTCATTGTCATGACCGACACCAGTCTAGTGGGCTGGGGCGCGGTCTGGGAATCCCTGAAAGCTCAGGGTCTATGGTCTCGGGAAGAGTCTCTTCTCCCGATAAACATTCTGGAACTGAGAGCGATATTCAATGCTCTCAGAGCTTGGCCTCAACTAGCAAAGGCCAAATTCATAAGGTTTCAATCAGACAACATGACGACCGTTGCATATATCAATCATCAGGGGGGAACAAGGAGTTCCCTGGCGATGAAAGAAGTGACCAAGATAATTCAATGGGCGGAGGATCACTCCTGCCACTTGTCTGCAATCCACATCCCAGGAGTGGAAAATTACTTAAATTCTTCGGGGGTAATTTAATCTGTAAATTCGAAATTTCTGTACATACTACCTTATTGAAAATTTGCACAATTGGAGTGTTTGATGTTTTAGGAATATATTTTGATTTATTAATCAATTTTTGATGCCAGTTGGCAGGGACATCTGGCTCACTATCTTTTAATAAATCTTCCATATCTTGTAAGGTATCAAGTTCTTCTGCAGACCAATTTGTAGTTAACTTATGGGGGTTGATTTATTAAAGTCTGGTGGACATGATATGCTGCAGCATTTAACATTGCACAAGCAGTTCTAGTGAACTACTTGTGCAATGCCGCCCCCTTTAGATCCGTGGCCAATTAGCCGCTAGCCGGGGGTGTCAATCAACCCGATCATATAGGATCTGGCGGATTGATATCCACAGCCTCAGAGGCAGCGGACTAGTTAAGGAGCAATGGTCTTAAGACTGCTGCTTCATAACTGCTGTTTCCAGCGAGCCTCAAGGCTCATGTGGAAACAGGGGCATCAGGGGCCATTCTTCTCTTGATAAATCGGCCCCATAGTCTGTATTTTCTTGTGATACTTTAAATAGTTTTTTTCAACAAAAGTTTTCTTAAGTACAGTTGAATATCTTTAATATTTTCAAATGTATCCAATGTGGAACTTGGGCAGACGGATAAACTCTTAGAAAGAAGACTAATGTGATCTTCAGATAGCATTTTTTGTGATAAATTGATTACTTTCATGGTTTCATTCTCAGTCTAGAGAAGGGACTGGGGCTTCTCTTGTAAATGTTGTTTCCCTATCTCCTTTCTCTGGTGTTTTTTATTTTGGGTGTTTTTTTGCTTTCCCCTCCTACTTCTACTGGTGTGTCTGAGTAGGAACTGTCATCTTCCTCTAAAAAACCCTTCCTCTTGCGTCTATCTTTGCTTTGGTGGAGTGCAGATATTAATAATGAAGGGTGAGTTAAGGTGCACTCAGAAGAGTGTTAAGAATAGAGTACAATCTTGTATTACAAGTGGGTGGTAAAATTATTAACTAGAGGGTCTTAATGTAGCTGTATACTTTTTATGGATAGCCCAGGGAGCAACATTATCGCTCATATTACAACACAAAATAACGCTGAAAAATGTTGCGCTTTTAAAGATCTCATGGAAAGTGTTAAACCTTCAAAATAGGCATAACAAAACACATGAAAAATAAATTATTTCACTTATAGTCCTACATACATATTAAGGCCTAGATTACAGCATGAGAACGGGGCTCCCATTGAAGCCTATGGAAGAGCGATCTCGTGAGCGCAATGATTACTTGTAATACCAGTGCACATTTGCCTGCGCTAGTATTACTAAGTTGAGCATAAATATTGCTTTTACGGAAGCTGTATTTTGCACTCAACCTGTAATCTAGCCCAATATGTTCGTATAACTGAATACAATTACATAAAAATAAATTAAGAGTGTTGGGGTACTGTGTATTATACCCATTGAGGCATGGCATGGCACATCTGGCTTTAGATTTACTTTCATCTAGAGAAGACAGATTCAAACACAAAAATGATTAGACATTTAGCATAATGAGTATGACACGCTGACCTTATCTCTCTTTATGTACATCTTTATATCACATGCCTCACTCAGGCATCCCTCTTTTGCCAAGTAATTCTGCACATGACGTTGTATGCAGCTATTTGATTGCGAGGTGCCTCCTGTTTTCTTCTCAAACCTTTCATAATGGCCATATTTGTCAATAGCTTCTGCATGATTGTGACAGTCTTAAATTGAGGGTTGCATTTGTACCCAGGTTTGAAGAACTTGATCTTTTCAGTCTCCAAATTAGTTGGTTTTATGGCATTTAATAAACCCTTTTTTTTTACTGAATGTTTTTCCTTCATTTTGGGAAGTTTTGGCAGAGGTGGAACTTTTTCCTTTACCAAGCTGGGTATATCATGCTTCCTAATAGACTTGGATAAAGGTGATGGTGAGCGTCCATTGCACTTTCCTGTTCCTGCATTTGATGGGCATTTGCCACTGATGTTAGTAACAATAGGTGGTAGAATCCTTTTGGCAGATGCCTCCCTATGCCCACGTTCTGCAGTAGCAGGAATGCATTTCTCCTCTGCCATTGGAATAGACTTCCCAGATATCATCAGTGGAAGCAAGTGGTGTTTTTCTGTAAATTAAACATATTTATAAATCTATTTTCATAAAATATCTAAAGTTGGGCAAATATCCAGATAACCAATAGTATACATGTATCATTTTGTTAAGAGTATTTAAGCTGTATTAGACATGAGCGAAACTTGTTTTTCTTATTAGTTTTTCATTGTTTGCAAAAACTTTGAATTAGTTTTGTCTGAAATGTGTTCACTCTTTCATTAGTTCATTTAATTTCCCCTATCATTTTTTAAATGAGAAAACGAAAAGAACTGATAAACGAATGAAAGAATTTCAGCCAAAATTAGTTCAAATGTGTTCATTCCTTTTCCAAATGAATGAAAAATGATTAACTTAAATGAATCTCCTACACAAACATACTGAGTATCTCTTACACAAACATACTGAGTCTAATAATTAAAGGGACAGTCTAGTCAAAATTAAACTTTCATGATTCAGATAGGGCATGCAATTTTAAACAACTTTTTAGCTTACTTTTATCATCAAATTTTCTTTGTTCCCTTTGTGGTATTTTTGAAAAGCTAAAGCTAGGTAGGCTCAAACTGATTTCTAAACCGTTGAAAATCGCATCTTAGCTCAGAGCATTTTGAACATTTTTAACAGTTAGACAGTGCAAGTTCATGTTTGTCATATAGATAACATTGTGCTCACTCCCGTGAAGTAATTTAGGAGTCTGCACTGACTGGCTAAACTGCATGTCCGTCAAAGCACTGAGATAAGGGGGCAGTCTGCAGAGGCTTAAGTACAAGGTAATTACAGAGGTAAAAAGTATATTATTATAACTGTGTTGGTTATGAAAAACTGGGGAATGGGTAATAAAGGGATTATCTATCTTTTTAAACAATAACAATTCTGGTGTAGACTGTCCCTTTAAATGTAACATAGTATCCTTGTGAACAGCTGTTTATATGTTTGTCATAATTTTTTCCAACTTGTTCTGTTTCTTTTAAAATTTAAAGGTCATCATTTCTCTATGTTCAAGTTAATAATTTGGAACATTGTCTTTAGCAGTACAGTAAATGTGCAATATATTATCTAGAGATGTGTATTTGGCCGTTTCATTCACTGCCAAATGGGGAAGTAGGAGACTATTTTCAGTATTCGGCTCTTTTTGTTGCCGAATATCCTCTTGTGCAAATGAAACAAACTAAGATCTGTGTTTCACTTGCACAAGATAATATTCGGCCCTGTAAAGAGACGAAAACCAAAAATCGCCTCCTACTTCCGCATTCAGCAGTGAACAAAACTGCCAAATGCACACATCTACTGTATAATATAATATAGCCTGTTACAAAACAGTAAAAAAAGTACAGCAATATCATACTGGCATATGTCTGGAAAGTTTAGAATCGTATACTTTCTCCTATGGCTAAGGATTTAAAACCATCTGTACTCCAGTCGCTACACCGTATGGAAATCAACAAAATGCATTAGGTTGTGTTAATATAGCTTCTTCGTTAATGTTTCTTATTTCTTTATGTATTTTTTTAAATGCACATATAAAACATTTATATCTGCCTATTTGTTATTTAAAATGATGGCTACTTTTTAAAGGGACAGTCAAGTCCAAAAAAAACTTTCATGATTCAAATAGGGCATGTAATTTTAAACAACTTTCCAATTTACGTTTATCACCAAGTTTGCTTTGTTCTCTTGGTATTCTTAGTTGAAAGCTAAACCTAGGAGGTTCATATGCTAATTTCATAGACCTTAAAGGCTGCCTCTAAGATCAATAAATTTCGACCACTAAAGGGCGTTAGTTCATGTGTTTCATATAGACAACATTGAGCTCATGTATGTCAAGTTACCGAGGAGTGAGCACTGATTGGCTAAAATGCAAGTCTGTCAAAAGAACTGAAATAAGGGGGCAGTCTGCTGATGCTTAGATACAAGGTAATTACAGAGGTAAAAAGTGTATTATTATAAATGTGTTGGTTATGCAAAACTGGGGAATGGGTAATTAAGGGATTATCTATCTTTTAAAAGAACAAAAATTCTGGTGTTGACTGTCCCTTTCAATAAATGGTTACTTCCAGTGCATTCATATGATTCTCATGAAAAATTATATTATAATAGTAATGACCATGGTGAAACAGAGGGATAACAAAATACTAACTAATAACGGATTATGGTGCTGTAAATACTGTTATATATAACTCAGGCTTGTGATAAAAAAAACCAGTCATATAGATACTGAAGAGACTGGAGAGACATTTTACGTTTTAGTAATTATGGTACTAAGATACTTCATGTATGCAATTTAAATTAATGTAAATATTTAACCTAATGCTGTATCAACAGTCTAATTTAGAGAAAATCTGTTATAATAGAGGTAAAAATAGTTCTACTTATTAATTCAACAAATTCAAGGACCCTCTTTTTCTGTTGTGGAATTACCATAGCATGCCTCTGGTGAACACAATGATCAGTGGTATGGTGTTTGATAGGAGGCAAACACACTTTGTTTCACACATTTTGACACTTCCAAAGCAGGTGTAATAAGTTGTCTCTGAGGAAGATGGATTTTCTCAGAGGATTTTTTGCCCAAAGGCAAAGCCTTCGCCATCATTATACAGTGATGGCACAGTTTAATAGAGTAACAGTTATGATGTCACAGTGCAGATGCACAAGGATTCTAGAACTAAAGGGACAATATCAGTTATGATGTCACAGTACAGATACACAAGTATTCTATAGCCAAAGAGATAGGTCCAACCTAACTAAGCTATGTCAGACTATACTCTAATTTATTCTGTAAAGCACTTCAATAGCCAACATCAATAAATACTTGTATAAAAAGCTGAGTGCCAATTTTGTTAAAATCATACACTGTCATATATGTTAAGGTGTAAGGTAAAACAACTCGTAATATGTTTTATTAATTTTAAGAATTGTGTATATTGTAAACTTTAATTTGGCCTGATTGATTGTAAGCAAAAGCTCCCATATTTTGTAGGTATGTCACTTATTAGGATCTCTGTCCTGCTGTCCCTCCTTCAGAGATAGTCGACACCCTTGACTTTTTTGAACCACCATCATCACAACTAACTTCTATTTCCCTACCCAAAGACCCTTTTTTGACTTTGTCCGTACCTTAAAAATCCTACCTAATAATCTACTGAGATTTTGCATGTGGGTCTTTGTAATACAACCTGATCTTCCCAGTCCCAGATTGGAACTTGGGAAAGTTTTGAGATATTTATAACAAGGTGATAAGCCTGCCCAAAGGGCAGCCTATGTTTAAATATTGCAAACCCCAAAGGCGTTATTACAAAAAATAAAAGTTAAATTACAGAAAAAAAATAAGCAAAGCTATCCAACATAAAAAATTTAAACCTAAACTAATAATTCTATAAAAATAAAAAAAATAAAAAAATAAAAAAAAAACTTAATCTAATGCTAAACTATCATAAACCCTTAAAAGGGCTTTTGTAGGGCATTGCCCTAAGTTAAACAGCTCTTTTCCTTAAAATAATTAACAATTACCCCCTAACAATAAAATTCCCCACCCAACCAACCCCCCAAAATAAAAAAAAAGTCTAAAAAACCTAAGCTACCTATTGCCGCTAAAGGGGCATTTGTATGGGCATTCAGCTCTTTTACTGCCCTTAAAAGGGCAATCAGCTCTTTTACAGCCCAAAAAATCCTAATCTAAAAAAAATAAAATAAAGTCCAAGACTAAACCCCAAATAGGTACTCACCGTTCCTGTCCGGCGGAGAAGGTCTTCTTCTAGGCGGCTCCATCATCTTCTATCTTCATCCGGAGCGGAGGTGCGGAGCTCGCTTCCCCGATGCGGGGTTCTGTAGCGGCGGTCTTATATATATGTGTGTTTATATGTATAGGTGTGACCACCAGGGGTGATTATTAAATTGCATATAGGGTTCAATGAACTACATAATTAAATATTGTTTTACATTTTTAATCTCTGGTGTTGTGTAATGTATATACCTCTTAACCCTATCTGAAGTGTACAACGTATTCCTTACTTCATGGAGTATTCAAATTTAATTTCCTAATGAATGATTTGAGAATCTCAGGGCAAATTTTTGAATATCATAAGTGACTGCAAAATCTCCCCATCCTATAATTTTATATCATGTTTTGGGTTTTATATATACGTGCATTGATTATAGGACAAAATTTATCTAACCATTTCTTCCAAATTCTTATATTAAAATGATATATTATACAATTTGAGTTTCTATATAACTTCTAGGGTAGACAGGAAGTGTATTCTTGTTTGATAAACAAGTGGGTGTGAACCCTTTTAATTTCCTTGATGGTCAGTAAAGCCTCCGTTCTGTCCCAACCAAAATGTCAATTTTTGTTTGATGAAACACAGTGGGTGTGCATTTTGAAGTTCTTCAATGTAAATCCTACGGTAAACACTCAAGAATGCATACGGTCTCACTCTGCCTGTGTGCCGCGCTGAATGTCTGATGCCCTTGCAGCACTACACAATGTCTCCTCCTCAGCGCTCCCCCCGGGAGCTGCAACACAAGGCTCAGTTCCGGTTCGGTCAGGTGCATTGGATATGCGGGGAACTTCACCTAATCCCCAATAAAACGTAAATCCGATAAAGAACCAAGTCCTCGCACACTAATAAGTAATATAATTACTCACATGAAAATCATGTAATATGAAGTATGTTGGTCAGACGACCAGACCTCTCAAAAAGAGATTTCTTGAACACCTCAGATCCATAGGAGATGAGAATTCAGATACCCCGGTTGCCTTACACTTTAGGAATGAGCACAAGGGAAACAGTAAACTGCTGTGTTTTCAGGGCATACAACATGTGAAAAGACACATAAGGGGGGGAAACAGATTGAAACTTTTGAGTCAAAAAGAAGTTTATTGGATCTTTCAATTGAACACAAGGGTCCCTAGAGCTTAAACTCGGATTGGGAAATTAAACTTTATGTTGACTGATCCAATAAATTTTGTGCAATGATATTATCATTATAGTTACATACCCAATATCTCAAATTATGGCAATTTCTTACTTGAGCAGGATGTACCTCAATAGTAACTTGAGTCTCAATTAGATTATGTTGAAATATTTGTAATGATACAGTTTATAACATGTATATTGTAATGTTTCCATTTACATTTTTAGAAAATACAGACTTGGAATATGGGGGAATTTATTTATTTATTCATATATGAGGATGAGTCCCTAATCTAAATGCATCTTGATAGTTTTTCACCACTAGAGGGCATTAGTTCACGTATTTCATATTGATAACATTGAGCTCATGCACGTGAATTTACCATGGAGACAGCTCTAATTGGCTAAACTGCAAGTCTGTTAAAAGAACTGAAATAAGGGGGCAGTCTGCTTAGATACAAGGTAATTACAGAGGTAAAACGTGTATAATTATAACTGTGTTGGTTATGCAAAACTGGGGAATTGGTAATTAAGGGATTATCTATCTTTTAAAACAACAAAAATTCTGGTGTTGACTGTCCCTTTAAGTCTGGGCTTCCTGCTTGCTGCTGTTCCTGTCCTACCTCATTCCTTTTATCTGATAAACTTAGTTCTGGGATTTTTCCTCATCTTTCCACTTGATGCTGGGATAAGAAGACTACTGGCCACGATTGGTCTGATAAGGAAATCTCCCACGAACATTACAAATCTCTAATATCAGCACTATTGAGCTGATTTATCTAAAGTAAAAACTATTTCAAACTGTGTCACACCAGTTATGTTGGTACAATGAAATGTAAGAAGTTGATATGAGAGGAGAATATTTTCTGTAAACGACAAAGGGCTAATTAATTAGGTGTAAAAGTGAATAAGTGGCTAGTATTCCAGTGTAAGCAGCTAATGGGCCAGCAAATACCATAAGCAGGCAACAGGCAGCATGTACACATACACAGGTAATGAGCAGGTAGCAGGCACTATAGGATTACAATTAGGCAGGTGCTATAGACAGGTAGCATCTAGTACATTAGACATGTAGCATGTCAGCAGGTTTAGAGGAAGTAACTAGAGAACAAGCATAACATTTTACAGGTGTTAGGCCAGGGAAAAACTGAGTAAGCACTAGTGGTGCCATATATTATAGCTAATGGGGTAGATTTATCATACCTCTAGCGAATCATGTCCACCCTGCATCGCTAAATGCCGACAGCATACACTGTCGATATTTAACATTGCACAAGCAGTTCTGGTGAACTGCTTGTACAATGCCGCCCCCTGCAGATTTGTGAACAATCAGCCACTAGCAGGGGGTGTCAATCAACCCGATCATATTTGATCGGGCTGATTGCTGTCCGCCACTCAGAGTCGTTGTACGAGTTAAGGAGCAACAGTCTGAAGGCTTGGGATTAGGCCCTTGATAAATTGGCCCCAAAGTATTCTCTATGATGACTGCAATGCTTGGCAATAGTACCAAAGTGAAAAAATATTAGGGAAAAATGCAACTAGGCATCAGTCCCAAAAGGGAGCGCTTCCTAGGTATATATAATATAATGATATAATCCGAAAAATCTAAAATATCAGATAAATCAAAAATAATGATAATTCCTATAGAATATACATATGATGACAATAACAAGGTAATTAATAAAAAAACAAACCAAATGTCCCAAATAGAGTGTTGGCAATATAGGACAAAACAATGCAATGTGGTGATAAAGTCTTTGGAGTCCAATGGTGTGGCTGCTATCTGACATAGGATGGTCAATCCCTGGGATGCAATATTCTAAAGGAGAAGAGACACAGAGGTGCCAACATGGCCTAGTACCGTTAGGCAGATGGGTATATAAACATTAATTAAGGAGAATGGGTACTCACAAATGCAACGCTCTCAATAGTGCTGGTGGGGCAGGCTGGAACTTAGCAGTGGTCCAGCTCACTGTAGAAGGCACGCTGGGCACAATAGATCAGAGCTTAGCAGAAATTCATCACAGGTGCCTATGAAGGGTTACAAAAGAAGAGCTACCATAGCCTAGTACAGTCCAATCAGATATAAAGGTGATATAATTTTTTCAAGATTTCACAAGTAACAACATTTCATTGTATAAAGATCTTAAGAATCTAATTTGGATGCTTGCAGTGAGAGTAGCAAGGGAAAGTTATGCGCATGTAGCTATTGGAGGAATCGATTGCTACATCATAAAGAGGTGAGCAACAGTAAGATTGGCAGTCCCATTGGTAAAAGAATGATGGGTTATTTCCACTGCCAATAAATAAAATATACAGGGTAAAACTAAAAATAAATAGGCTGCAAGAAACACTTGAGCCATGTCCCACACCCTCCAATGCTTAAAAATGATTCTCAATTTGTGACTACATTTATGTCAGAAATGTTCCTGTGTGCCTGCTTGTTTACATATTCCATCCCTGGTATTTATGTGCATAAATACATAATCTAATTGTATAACTGAATACAATAATATAAAAATATAAAAGTACCTATTTCATGCCTTAGAATCCCTTCCATACACTCAGAACTTGCTAATGTGGTGCTGATTGTCAGTGTTTGGGTACTGTGTATTATACCCATTGAGGCACAGCACGGCACATCTGGCTTTAGATTTACTTTCATATAAAGAAGACAGATTCAAACACAAAAATGATTAGACATTTAGCATAATGAGTATGACATGCTGACCTTATCTCTCTTTATGTACATCTTTATATCACATACCTCACTCAGACATCCCTCTTTTGCCAAGTAATTCTGCACATGACGTTGTATGCAGCTATTTGATTGCGAGGTGCCTCCTGTTTTGCTCTCAAACCTTTCATAACTGCTATATTTGTCAATAGCCTTCTGCATGATTGTGACAGCCTCTTACACAAAAAGAGATTGGAACTAATTGATAAACTTTTCAGTTTGACGATATAGTAAAGGAACTTTAGTGTTACATTATGCATTGTTTTATTAACAAATTCATTTTTACTTTCATTGGGCTATATTACAAGTAGAGCACAATCAAAAGCTAAGGATGCCTGCTTTAAAATATAAATCCAAAGATTATTTAAAGAATCATTATGAAAATCTTATCTAAATCATAAAGAAGGCTCATATTGATTCAGTAAAGGTGACACAAGAATAACATACTTACCTGATGAAGGAATTGGTCTGACGCTCGGGAGTGTTTGCCCAGAGCATGTGCTGAAACAGCATATTTAAATTGAGGGTTGTTTTTGTACCCAGATTCGAAAAACTTGATCTTCTCAGTCTCCAAATTCGTTAATTTTTTGGCCTTTAATAAACCCTTGTTTTTCTTTCAATTTGGGCAGTTTTGGCAGAGGTGGCTTTTTTCCTATACCAAGCTGGATAAATCATGTTTCCTAATAAGGTTGGATAAAGGTGATGGTGACGTGATGGAAGAATCCTCTTGGTAGATGGCAAAGCACTGTTTAAAGCTGTAAATTTGATCTGACGGCTTCCTTGTTAGGTGTTGTAGGGAATGGCTCTTTCTTTGCCTTTCTGGTGCTTGTGCTTTGCTTTTCATTCACCAGGATCTCTTCCCTATGTTTATGTTTTGCAGTAGCAGGAATGCATTTCTCCTCTGCAATCAGTATAGACTTCCCAGATATCATCAGTAGAGGCAAGTGGTGTTTTTCTGTAAATGAAAAATATTTTTAAATCTATGTACGTAAAATAACTAAAGTTGGGCAAATATCCAGATAACCAATAGGATACATGTATCATTTTGTTAAGAGTATTTAATCTGTATTAGACATGAGCAAAAATAGTTTGTCTTACTATTTTTTTAAAGTTTGCAAAAAAAAAAGAACTAATAAACGAATAAAAGAATTTCAGACAAAATTAGTTCAAATGTGTCTCTGTCTCTGCCCTGTTGTCCCTCCTTCAGAGACAGTTCACACCCTTGACTTTCTTGAACCACCATCGGGACAACTAACTTCTATCTCATACTCTTCTTTACCCACAGACCCTTTTTGACTTTGTCCCTACCTTAAAAATCCTACCATATAATCTACTGAGATTTCACATGTGGGTCTTTGTAATACAGCCTGAGCTTCCCAGTCCCAAATTGGATCTGGGAAGAGTTTTGAGATATGTAACATGGTGTTTTAGCATTGATTGCAACACAGTTTATTTTTATTTTTTTTAAATAATCATTTTTATTGGTGTTTTAAACAATTAAACAATACAATATAGTAAACAATACAGAAACATATCTGCTACAATATAGTTGTTCTCAATGATTGAAGGTGTCACAAGGTTGGAAATTATCATCTTGAAGTCTAAAGCCATTGAGTGTTGTTTATAAAATCAAAAGTAAGATAGGATAAAAGACAAAACAGAATAAGATAATACACCTCACCCTACTCTGTTATGTTACGTTGTCAAGAGTCCAAGGCATGATTCCTAGTTAGGGATTACATGGGACCAAGCGGGTTTGTGCTATAAATGTGGGTCTAGCAGATTCCCAGTAGAATTTGATGTCTAGGAAAGTGTCAAGTCTTTGGGTTCTATAGTAGCCGTATTCTTCCAGTACAAGTGTTTCGTCGACATGAGTTATCAGCTCATTCCAGGTGGGAGCTATAGAGCTTTTCCACTTTCTAGCTATTAGGGTTTTAGCCGAATTAATGATGAACTGCATTAAAAGTTGGCGTAAGTAACCAACTTTTCTTGGTAACAGATTCAATATTGCTATAGTGGGCTCTAGGTTAAAGGGGGAGTTGAGTATATTTTGTATTAGGGATTCAATTTGAAGCCATAATGGGGTGTATTACAGGGCAGTCCCACCACATGTGTAGCATTGTTCCTTTTTGCTCACAACCTCTCCAGCATTTGTCTGAGGTTGTAGTGTAAATACTTTTTAACCTAGTAGGTGTTAGGTACCATCTTAATAAAATTTTATAATTTAGTTCTATCATTTTTGTTTAAGTAGATGAGATTTTTGTGTAGTGAAAGATATACTTCCAAGTCTGTCTATCCAGTTCAGTTTTCAGTTCTAAGTGCCATTTGCTTGTAAAAGTTGGTAGGTCTGTTGTGTGATGAGCTAGTGCGACAGACTTGGCTAACGATAAGGAGTGTCTAAGTATATTATGTGTCGCACAGTTTGCTTCAAAGAGTGTTAAAGGTCTGGTCCAGTCACGGCTGTGTTCAAATGTGTCTATTAGGTGTAATAATTGTTTGTATTTAAGCCAGCTAGAAAATGCCCCATTCAGGTATTGTTTAAGATCTTGACGTGGTTTCACTCTTTTCCTTTTAATAGCTTATGTAGTGGGACTGTGCGTCCTACCTCTGGATGTGCTGATGTAGACTTTGTATAATCTAATCCTCCTAAAAACTCAGCATTTGGGGACATAGGTGACATCGGGGATCTATAGGTTGAGATGTGGGGTGGGTTTTAATGATTTTATTCCAGTTATCAAAGACATTACTATAGAGGGTATATGTACCTTTTGTCTCAATTCTATAGGATTGGGGTAGCCAGCATAAAGTTCCATTCGGGACTTCTAATATGTGGGAGTCTATAGATACCCAGGCTTTGGTCAGCGAGTTTCTGTGCCAGTCAAGTATTCTCTGAAGACTAATCGCCCTATAATATACATCCAGACATGGGAGGCCTAGTCCTCCTTCTCCCTGTTGTCTGTATAGTGTCGTTTTGCTAACTCTTGGTTTAGTTGAACCCCAGACATACTTGTTTAGGATGCCCTGCCATCTGCAAAGAAATGCAGTGGGGATTTTAATGGGTACTGCCTGCATAATATATAGAATTCTGGGTAGAGTAGTCATCTTCAGGGTCTTAATCCTACCCCACCACGAAAAAGGTTGTTTAGACCATGAGTTTAGCTCAGTTTGTGTGGAGTTGAGTAGGTTTGAATAATTAAGCTGGAAAAGCTATCTGTGTAAGGTTAATTCCTAGATATTTTAATGCTGTGGTTTGTAATTTATATGGCATATGGCTTACAAGCGTATCTAGTTCAGCTTTAGGGAGATTGATATTCATCAATTCGGATTTAGTGTAGTTTATCGAGAAATAGGAGAGTTCTCCAAACTTTTTAAATTCATGGGTGACTTCTTCAATAGAGGTTAGTGGAGAGGTGAGAGACAAGAGGACGTCGTCCGCATGCAATGACACTTTGTAATTATTTCCCCCTAGGGGTATCCCCTTTATTTGCTCATTTTCTCTAATACGTGCTGCTAGCGTTTCAATTCTGAGGACAAACATGCAACACAGTTTATTATACGTAAAACAGTATTAAAAGTAAGAAAGGTCAAATGAAGAAACAAATCTCACCCCACTTTAAGTCAAAACAGATTATAAGTGCAGTTATCAATAATGCAGGGAGAGTTAAAGTGCACTCAGAACCATGTTAAGAATAGAGCCCAATCTTGTATTACAAGTAGGCGATAAAATGATTAACCAGAGGGTCTTAATGTAGCTGACATTTTTTTTTGTGTGCGCCCTATGCTTTTTATGGATAGCACCAGAACTGCTTGTGCAATGTTAAATGTCAACAGCATACGCTGAGCGGATCATGTCGGAAAGACATTTGATAAATCGTCCCCAAAGTGTTAAACCTTGAAAATAGGCAAAACAAGCCACATGAAAAATAATTTATTTCACGTATAGTCCTACATACTTATTAAGGCCTAGGTTATGGCACGAGAACAAGGCTCCCATTGGAGCCCATGGAAGAGTGCTCTTGTGAGCGCAATGATTACTTGTAATACCAGTGCACATTATTACTGGTATTACTAAGTTTAGCGCAAATATCGCTTTCCCGGAAGCAATATTTTGCACTCAACTTGTAATCTAGCCCAATATGTTTGTATAACTGAATACAAACAGAACTTGCTAATGTGGTGTTGATTGTCAGTGTTGGGGTAATGCGTATTATACCCATTGAGGCACAGCATGGCACATCTGGCTTTAGATTTACTTTCATATAAAAAAGACAGATTCAAACACAAACATGATTAGACATTTAGCATAATGAGTATGACATGCTGACCTTATCTCTCTTTATGTACATATTTATATCACATACCTCACTCAGGCATCCCTCTTTTGCCAAGTAATTCTGCACATGAAGTTGTATGCAGCTATTTGATTTCGAGGTGTCTCCTGTTTTCTTCTCAAACCTTTCATAATGGCCATATTTGTCAATAGCCTTCTGCATGATTGTGACAGCCTATTACACAACAAGTCCAAAGATTCGTTAAAGAATCATTATGCAAGTCTTATCTAAATCATAAAGAAGGCTCATATTGATGCAGTAAAGGTGACACAAGAATAACATACTTACCTGATGAAGGAATTGGTCTGATGCTCGGGAGTGCTTGGCCAGAGCACGTGCTGAAACAGGATGAGCATATTTAAATTAAGGGTTGTTTTTGTACCCAGATTTGAAGAACTTGATCTTCTCAGTCACCAAATTCGTTGGTGTTATGACATTTAATAAACCCTTTTTTACTGAATGTTTTTCCTTCAATTTGGGAAGTTTTGGCAGAGGTGGCTCTTTTTTCTGTACCAAGATGGGTAAATCAAGTTTCCTAATAGGCTTGGATAAAGGTGATGGTGAGCGTCCATTGCAGCTTCCTGTTCCTGCATTTGATGGGCATTTGGCACTGATGTTAGTAACAACAGGTGGTAGAATCCTTTTGGCAGATGGCAAAGCACTGCTCAAAGCTGTAAATGTGATCTGGGGGCCTTCCTTGTTAGGTGTTGTAGGGAATGGCTCTTTCTTTGCCTTTCTGGTGCTAGTGCTTTGCTTTTCATTCACCAGGATCTCTTCCCTATGCTCACGTTTTGCAGTAGCAGGAATGCATTTCTCCTCTGCAATTGGCATAGACTTCCCAGATATCATCATTAGAGACAAGTGGTGTTTTTCTGTAAATGAAAAATATTTATAAATCTATTAACGTAAAATATAAAGTTGGGCAAATATCCAGATAACTAATAGGATGCATGTATCATTTCTCTTGTTAAGTGTATCCAGTCCACGGATCATCCATTACTTATGGGATATTCTCCTTCCCAACAGGAAGTTGCAAGAGTCCACCCACAGCAGAGCTGCTATATAGCTCCTCCCCTAACTGCCATATCCAGTCATTCTCTTGCAAGCTCTCAACATAGCTGGAGGTAGTAAGAGGAAAGTGGTGTAAGATAGTTAGTTTTTTCTTCAATCAAAAGTTTATTATTTTTAAATAGTACCGGAGTTGTACTATTTTATCTCGGGCAGCATTTAGAAGAAGAATCTGCCTGCGTGTTTCTATGATCTTAGCAGAAGTAACTAAGATCCACTGCTGTTCTCACATATGTCTGAAGAGTGAGGTAACTTCAGAGGGGGAATGGCGTGCAGGTTATCCTGCTATAAGGTATGTGCAGTTATAAGTTTTTCTAGGGATGGAATTTGCTAGAAAATGCTGCTGATACCGGATTAATGTAAGTTAAGCCTAAATACAGTGATTTAATAGCGACTAGTATCAGGCTTACTATGAGAGTTATATACTCTTGTAAATTTGCAATATAAAACGTTTGCTGGCATGTTTAATCGTTTTTTTATATATGCTTTGGTGATAAAACTTGATTGGGGCCTAGTTTTTTCCACATGGCTGGCTTAAATTTTGCTTAGAAACAGTTTCCTGAGGCTTTCCACTGTTGTAATATGAGTGGGAGGGGCCTATTTTAGCGCTTTTTTGCGCAGTTAAAATTACAAAATGAATCATCCCATGAGCAGTCCCATGAATACAATAGGACATCTCTAAAGGGCTAAAAAGGCTTCCAAAATCGTTTATAGGGAAGGTAAGACCACAGTACAGCTGTGGCAGTTTGTTTTGTCTGTTAAAAAACGTCTATGTCATTTTTTTGATCCGTTTTTTACATTAAGGGGTTAATCATCCATTTGCAAGTGGGTGCAATGCTCTGTCAACTTATTACATATACTGTAAAAATTTCGTTTGATTTACTGCCTTTTTTCAATGTTTTTCAAATTTTGACAAAATTTGTTTCTCTTAAAGGCACAGTAACGTTTTTTATATTTGCTTGTTAACTTTATTTAAAGTGTTTTCCAAGCTTACTAGTCTCATTAATAGTCTGTACAAACATGTCTGGCATAGAGGAAACTCTTTGTTCATTATGTTTAAAAGCCATGGTGGAACCCCATCTTAGAATGTGTACCAAATGTACTGATTTCATGTTAAGCAATAAAGATCATTTTTTGTCTTTAAAAAATGATCACCAGAGGATTTCTGTCGAGGGGGAAGTTATGCCGACTAACTCTCCCCACGTGTCAGACCCTTTGACTCCCACTTCAGGGACTCACGCTCAAATGGCACCAAGTACATCAAGGGCGCCCATAGCGTTTATTTTACCAGAGGATTCTGTCGAGGGGGAAGTTATGCCGACTAACTCTCCCCACATATCAGACTCTTCGACTCCCGCTTCAGGGACTCACGCTCAAATGGCGCCAAGTACATCAAGGGCGCCCATAGCGTTTATTTTACAAGACATGGCAAAAGTTATAAATAATACTCTGGCAGCGGTATTAGTCAGACTACCTAAAATTAAAGGAAAAGCAAGATAGCTCTGGGGGTAGATACAGAGCATACAGATGCGTTAAGAACCATGTCTGATACTGCCTCACAATATGCAGAAGCTGAGGGGAGCTTCAGTCTGTGAGTGATATTTTTGACTCAGGGAAGATGATTTAACTTGATTCCGATATTTCTACATCTAAAATTTATGCTTGAGATCCTCCACTGGTTGCTCAGGGAGTTTTTAGCTGCTCTGAATGACTGTGTTAAAATCACAGTGCCAGAGAAATTGTGTAGACTGAATAAATACTATGCAGTGCTGGTGTGTACTGATGTTTTTCCAATACCTAAAGAGATTTACAGAAATTATTAATAAGGAATGGGATAGACCAGGTGTGCCATTCTCTTCCCCTCCTATTTTTAGAAAAATGTTTCTAACAGATGCCACCACACGGGACTTATGGCAGACAGTCCCTAAGGTGGAGAAAAGAGTTTCTACTCTAGCCAAGCGTACCACTATCCCTGTCGAGGACAGTTGTGCTTTTTTAGAGCCAATGGATAAAAAAATTAGAGGGTTACCTTAGGAAAAGGTTTATTCAACAAGGTTTATCCTGCAGCCCCTTGCAAGCATTGCTCCTGTCACTGCTGCTGCGGCGTTCTGGTTTGAGTCTCTGAATGAGGCTTTACAGGTAGCGACTCCATTGGATGAATATTCTTGACAAGCTTAGAGCACTTAAGCTAGCCAATTCCTTTGTTTCTGATGCCTTTGTTCATTTGACTAAACTAATGGCTTAGAATTCTGTTTTTACTATACTGGCGCACAGAGCGCTATGGCTTATATCATGGTCAGCTGTCGTGACTTTAATAAATAAGCTACTTAACTTCCCTTCAAGGGGCAGACCCTATTCGGGCCTGGTTTGAAGGAGATTATTGCTAATATCACTGGAGGAAAAGGTCATGCCCTTCCTCAGGACAGGTCCAAATCAAAGGACCAAAAAGTCAAATTTTCATGCCTTTTCGAAACTTCAAGGCAGGTGTGGCACCAACTTCCTCTAAGGCAAATCAAGAGGGAACTTTTGCTCAGTCCATGACGGTCTGGAGACAACCGGACCTGGAACAAAGATAAGGAGCCTGCTGCTGCCTTTTAAGACAGCATGAAGGAACGGTCCCTATCCGGTAGCGGATCCTGTAGGGGGCAAATTTTCATTCTTCGCCCAGGCATGGGGAAGAGATGCTCAGGATCCCTGGGCATTGGAAATTATATCCCAGAGATATCTTCTGGATTTCAAAGCTTCCCCTCTAAAAAAGGGGAGATTTCACCTTTCACAATTATCTGCAAAACAGATAAAGAAAGAGGCATTCTTACATTGTGTACGAGACCCATCCAGTTCCAAGAGAGGAACAGGGACAGAGTTTTTCTCAAATCTGTTTGTGGTTCCCAAGGAGAGGGAACCTTCAGACCTATTTTGGATCTAAAGATCTTAAACAAATTCCTCAGAATTCCATCATTTAAGATGGAAACTATTCGTACCATCTTAACTATGATCCAGGAGAGTCAATAGAGGACTACAATGGATTTGAAGGATGCTTATCCTCACATTACGATGCATAAGGTTCACCATCGTTTTTTTCAGTTTTGCCTTTCTAGTCAGGCATTACCAGTTTGTAGCTTTTTCCTTTGGGTTAACTACAGCCCCAAGAATCTTTATGGAGGTTCTGGGGTCGCTTTGACGGTCCTTCAGCCACGGGGCATAGAAGTGGCCCCTTATTTAGGCGTCGAACATCCAAATTGCCAAGTCTCATACGGACGTAGTACTGGCATTTCTGAGATCGCATGGGTGGAAAATGAACAAGGAAAGAGTTCTCTATCCCCAATCTCAAGGGTTTCCTTCCTAGGGACTCTGATAGATTCTGTAGAAATGAAAAATTTACCTGACGGAGTCCAGGTTATCAAAGTTTCTAAATTACTGCCGTGTTCTTCATTCCATCCGTGCCCTTCGGTGGCTCGGTACATGAATGTAATCGGCTTAATGGTAGCGGCAAGGGACATAGTACCGTTTGCACGCCTTCATTTCAGACCGCTGCAACTATGCATGCTCAGTCAATGGAACGGGGATTACACAGATTTGTCCCCCTCTTAAATCTGGACCAAGAGGCCAGAGATTCTCTTCTCTGGTGGCTATCTCGGGTCCATCTGTCCAAGGGTATGACCTTCCGCAGGTCAGATGGGACAGTTGTTACAACAAATGCCAGCCTTTTAGGTTGGGATACAGTCTGGAACTCCCTGAAGACTCAGGGATAGTGGACTCAGGAGGAGATCCTCCTTCTAATAAATATTCTGGAACTGGGAGCGATATTCCATGCTCTTCAGGCTTGGCCTCAGTTAGCAACTCTGAGGTACATCAAATTTCAGTCGGACAATATCACGACTGTGGCTTACATCAACCATCAAGGGGGAACAGAAGTTCCCTAGCGATGTTAGAAGTCTTAACATAATTCACTGGACAGAGACTCTCTCTTGTCTATCAGCTATCCATTTCCCAGGTGTTGAGAACTGGGAGGCGGACTTTTTCATCCGGGGAAGGGGGAGTTCCCTCCGGAGGTCTTTGTACAAGATCAAGCAGGAGAGTGCTTGGTATGTTTGACAGCGCCTGTGTGGCCACGCAGGACCTGGTATGCAGTTCTGGTGGACATATCATCCTTCCCATCATGGTCTCTGCTTATGAGACAGGACCCTCTACCTCAGGGTCCTTTCAACCATCTAAATTAAACTTCTCTGAGATGGACTGCCTGGAGACTGAACGCTTGATGTTATCAAAGCATGGCTTCTCCGAGTCAGTCATTGATACCTTAATACAGGCATGAAAGCCTGTTACTAGGAAAATTTAACATAGTTATGGCATAAATATCTTATTGGTATGAATCCAAGGGTTACTCATGGAGTAAAGTCAGGATTCCCAGGATATTATCTTTTCTCCAAGATGATTTTGAGAAAAGGGTTGTCAGCTAGTTCCTTAAAAGGACAGATTCTACTCTGTCTATTCTTTTGCACAAGCGTCTGGCAGATACTCCAGACGTTCAGGCATTTTGTCAGGCTTTGGTTAGAACCAAGCCTGTGTTTAAACCTGTTGCTCTGCCATGGAGCTTAAAACCTGATTATTAAGAACCTTCAAGGAGTTCCGTTTGAACCTCTTCATTCCATAGATATCAAACTTTTTATCTTGGAGAGTTCCTTTTTGGTAGCTTTTTCCTCGGCTCGTAGAGTCTCCGAGTTATCGGCTTTACAATGTGATTCTCCTTATCTGGTCCTCCGTACGGATAAGGTAGTCCTGCGTATCAAACATGGGTTTTTTTTACCTAAGGTGGTATCTAACAAGAATATCACTCAAGAGAGTGTTGTTCCATTCTTGTATCCTAATCCTTCTTCAAAGAAGGAACGTCTTTTACACAATTTGGACGTGGTTCGTGCTTTAAAGTTTTACTTACAAGCTACTTCAAATTTTCATCAAACATTTACTTTGTTTGTTGTCTACTCTGGACAGAGGAGAAGTCAAAAGACTTCAGCAACCTCTGTTTCTTTTTGGTTAAAAAGCATAATTCGTTTAGCTTATGAGACTGCTGGATAGCAGCCTCCTGAAGGGTTTACAGCTCATTCTACTAGAGCTGTGGCTTTCACTTGGGCCTTTTTAAAATGAGGCTTCTGTTGAACAGATTTACAAGACGGCGTCTTGGTCTGCGCTTCATACTTTGCTTCTTCGGAGGCTATTTTTGGGGCAGTGGTACCTTCCGTTTAAGTACCTGCCTTGTCCCTCCCTTCATCCGTGTACTTTAGCTTTGGTATTGGTATCCCATAAGTAATGGATGATCCGTGGACTGGATACACTTAACAAGAGAAAACATAATTTATGCTTACCTGATAAATTTATTTCTCTTGTAGTGTATCCAGTCCACGGGCCGCCCTGTCATTTTAAGGCAGGTAATTTTTTCATTTAAACTACAGTCACCACTGCACCCTATGGTTTTTCCTTTCTCTGCATGTTTTCGGTCGAATGACTGGATATGGCAGTTAGGGGAGGAGCTATATAGCAGCTCTGCTGTGGGTGGACTCTTGCAACTTCCTGTTGGGAAGGAGAATATCCCATAAGTAATGGATGATCCGTGGACTGGATACACTACAAGAAAAATAAATTTATCAGGTAAGCATAAATTATGTTTTTGTTAAGAGTATTTAATCTGTATTAAATATGAGCAAAAATTGTTTTTCTTATTAGTTTTTCATTGTTCGCAAAAACTTTGAATTAGTTTTATCTGAAATGTGTTAATTCTTTCATTAGTTCATTTAGTTTCCCCTATCTTTTGTAAATGGAAAAACTAAAAAGAACTAATAAATAAATGAATTTCAGACAAAATTAGCTGAAATGTGTTCATTCCTTTTGCAAACTAATGAAAAATTATTAATTTAAATTAATCTGTATCTCCTACACAAGCATATTAAGGCTAAGGGGCCTATTTATCAAAACATCAACTGAAAATACGCTGGAATTCCGCATCATAATTGTCGTGAGATTGATCCGCCGTAGTTATCAAAGCATCAAGATCGGCAAATGTTTAAATTTGTGACGTAAAATACGATCCCACAATCTCAATCCGACGCAGATCGATTGCGAGTTGAAAACCGTGGTATTCAAGCGGAATTGTGCACATTTGCCTTCCTATTCGACAATATTTGAAGCTCTCACAAAGTTATCAAAAAATTCTACATTTACGCTTGCGTCTTTTCCGACACAGAGTACCTAGTTTTTTTGCAATCCGCCACCCTTGAGGTCACGGATGCTATAGAACTCAATGGGAGTCTGAAATCACAGAAAGCTTTTTTTTTTTTTTTTTTTTTTTTCTGCTTTATGAAATATTTATTTATAAACCAACATTGAGTACACAAGGTAAAATTAAAATCGCCATGCAGGGCTTGATATCATAACATGAATAGTACTTAGAAAACAATTGACAATTGACCACAAAATGAATACTATTATTATGTATCCTTTGTTAATGTACCAAAACAATATGTGCTCAATGAAGGTATTTTATACAAACATTATAGGCTAAACCAAAATACCACTCAAACCAAACAAAACAAAACAAAGCAAAAGAACAAAACAAATCAGGAATCAAGAAAGAGAGAAAAAGAAGAAAAGAAGAAAAGAAGAGGGAAAAAAAATAAAAAATATATAAATTATATATAAAGCATACTAATAGTATCTTCTTTCCTCTAATCCACACCCCACAGCTATCTATTCAAAATTTCCATTATTCATCATTCTTCCCAAATGCCTATATCTATCTGTTAAGAGCAGTTGCTGAAATAGAGTCGAATCCTGCAGATGCAGTAGGACCTGTTTTTTTATATTTTCAGCTTGATCAACTATTACCAAGTCCCATTTCGCCAAAAACAATTTAATTTGATTATCCTTAAGTATCCTGGGATCTTTACTGTCTACTATAAGTTGCGTAACCATATTACCCAAGAACGTGGAGAAACTTGGCGCACTTTTCCCTTTCCAGTTACATAGAATTAGCTGTCTGGCCACTAATATTACAGTATTGATTAAATGTTTATTGGTCCTTTTTTTTATCAGACACCAAAAATAGTATGTCTTCTATCTGAAACTTGATACTGGGTGTTAAAAACCTATTTATCCAAAATTCAACTTTACACCAATATTGTTTTATCTTTGGACACTGATAAAAGACATGTAATAAATCCGCCTTTTCAGCATTGCATCTAGAACATTTACCTGATTCTTGTCTTTTCCATCTGGAAATCCACCAGGGGGTCAGATAGGCTCTGTTTAATAATTTAATATGAGACTCTCTAAATGATATCACACGAGTGTATTCCAATATAAGGGAGAAACTTCCTTTGAAGCGATCATATGTTAAGTTTCTCAAATCCTTGTTCCATTTAGAGAACAAGCCTACTATTTTCCCCTGTGCCTCCATAGTGTTCAATTTTTGATATAAAAAGGAGATCGAGTATTTCCCTGCTTGATATAGCTTAATACTCGATTCAATAGGATTGGAGATAGATACCTTTGGGTCCCATAGTTTGTTAGTGTCAATAAAATGCCGCACTTGCAGGTATGCAAAGAAGTGTGTTCTGTTAAGATTAAATTCAGTTACTAAGGAGTTAAAGGTCTTGACAGTTTTAGATTGATTATCTATTAGCTGAATAATTTTAGTTAATCCTTTCTCATTCCAATCTTTAAAGGCAGATGTATCCATCCCACTAATAAAATGTGGGTTGCCCTGAATCGGTAGATATTCAGACATTCTTGTATCTGAGGCTAACGACTGACATATTTTCTTCCAAGCCTTTGTGATATTATGTACTGTGTACTGAAACCCTGTCCTATCAATTTGTTTTGTCATCGGAAAATGAAGAAGCGCCGTTAAAGATAATGGAGAGATTGCTTTATCCTCATTTCTATAATTAGTCATGTATTCGTTGCCCACTAACCAGTCTAATGCGTTTTTTGCCATGCCCACCCAATTATAATATTTCACATTTGGGAAAGCTAATCCTCCATCTAATCTCGTATGTGACAGATTTTTCAGGGCTATTCGTGGCTTCCCCTTCTTCCAAAGAAATTGTAGACATTGTGAATTAAACCGCCGCATGTCTTTTGCTGGAATAAAGGCAGGGATATTTTGGATCAGAAAGAGAAGTTTCGGGAATAGCATCATTTTAATAATTGTTATTTTAGCCGACAGAGATAAAGGCAAATTAGCCCAGTTTTGAAGCAGGTTAGTACATTTTGCCAGATAGAAGCATAGTTCAATTTGTACCAATCTGCTGGATTTTTTGAGAGAGTTATTCCAAGGTATCGAATCTTAGAAGATGCCTGTTTAAAAGGATTAACCAATAAGCTATTTCTTTTCTTAATAATCCACAATATTTCGGATTTATCCACATTAATTTTATAACCCGAAAAACTACTGAAGTCCCTAATAATCTCTAGTATGCAAGGTATATTTTCCTTTGTGTTACTGATATAAAATATAATATCGTCTGCATACATTGACATAACAGTTTTTTTATTTCCTAACATAGTTCCCTCTAGCTTCTCTCTACATAGAATTGCTAAGGGTTCTAGGGAAATATTAAACAGGAGTGGAGATAGTGGGCAACCCTGTCTGGTTCCTTTCTGTAGATCAATACTGGGTGATCTTATCCCGTTCATCTTGATATAGGAAATTGGATTCCGGTATATTAATTTGATGTAATTGGCAAAGTTTCCCACTATCCCAAATTTCCCCATCGTATTAAATAAGTGGTTCCAAGAGATAGAGTCGAATGCCTTTTCGGCATCGACCGTCAATAAAGCAAAGTCAACCTGTTTAAGCTTCTTATCTTTCTGATTATGCATCATCAATTCAATAAGGAACATTGCAGTCCTAATATTTTTCTGTATAGTTCTCTTTGGCATAAACCCACTCTGATCCGAATGTATTAGGTCTCCTAGTAGTACTTTTAATCTTTCGGCTAAAACACTAGCTATTATCTTATAATCTGCATTGAGCAGAGATATGGGTCGATATGCATTCATTGCCTCTACATCCTTATCTTTTTTATAGATCAAAGTAATATTGGCCTCCGTGAAATATCTTGAAGGAGATATGTACTTAATAAAGTAACTGTTATATAGGCATACTAATACTTGGCTAATATTCTCCTGCAAAATTTTGTAAAATTCCATAGGTATTAAGTCTGGACCTGGGGCTTTACCACAAGGAGCAGACTTGATGACTTGTATTATTTCTTCTGCTGTTATCTCTTTATTCAAGAACTCTAGTTGTTCCGACTTAATTTTTGGTACCTCGATTTTGTTCCAGAATTTAGCCATTGTTTCTAAGTCTGTTTTACCCATAGAGTACAGTGTTTTATAAAAGGAATGGAATTTAGCCAAGATATCTTTTGGCGCCGTAAACCTTTTGCCATTCAACTTAATGGCTCCAATATAATTATTGTCCTTTTACTTTTAACTATTTTAGCAAGTAGTTTAGCCGTCTCTGGCATAAATCTGCTGTATCTAACTTTATTATTGATATCTCTTTGGAAGATCTGCTGCTTTAGAAAAACTTCCCTCTCTGTTTTAGCCTCTTGATACTTTTGCCAATTTGCCCTAGAGATATTATTTAGATATCTTGTGTAACTATTTTTTAGCTGGTTTGACAGCTGATCCTCTCTTAGTCTTAAATTCTTTTTTCTTGCACTCATATAAGCCTTAATTTGTCCTCTAAGAAACGCCTTGGCTGCTTCCCAAAATATTTCAATCTTTGACAAATAGCTTTTATTAAGAGATACAAATTCCTTCCATTTGGAGAGTAGCCAATTTCTAAATTTAAAATTAGCTAAAAGAAAAGAGGGGAAAAAAAAGCTTGCGCTATTCTCTGAAGGGGGCTTCAGTTGGTCAATAGAGATTGAGGTAACCGCATGATCCGAGACCATAATATTTAAAATATCTGATGAGATCTCAGCGCCCAATAACGATTCACTTATTAATATCATATCTATTCTTGAAAAACTCTTATATGTCTTTGATTCACAAGTATAGGCTCTCTCATCAGGATGCTGAGTCCTCCAAATATCCCTCAATTTTAGATTTTTAGTGAAACTGTCAAGACCCTTTGCCTCCCTAGAGTACCTAGCGCTCTTAATATTCTTTAGCCTATCTAAAGGGGGGTTAAAGACTCTATTAAAGTCACCTCCTATTATAATTTGAGTGTCTATGTATTCTATAAGCTTAGTATATAAGTTTTGCCAGAAAATTGGACAATATTCATTTGGCGCATATACTGAGCAGATTGTGAAATTGAGACCTTGTATATTCACTCTTAATATTAAAAACCTCCCCTCTTTATCCACCACTTTGGAAATAATTTTATAGTCTAAGTTTTTTTTAAAAAGGCAAGCCACTCATCTTTTTCTACCTACTGCTGGAGCAGATACTACCTCTCCAATCCAACCCATCTTTAGTTTCCCTGCTTCATTCTCACTAAGATGAGTCTCTTGAATTAGTGCAATATCAGGAGAGAAACTTTTTAAGTAATGTATAATTTTCTTTCTTTTAACTGGAGAGGAAATGCCTCCCACGTTCCAAGAGCTTATGTTGATACCTTTAATCATCTAATTTCTTTGGGCCTAATATGACCCTAAAAACTTCCGAATAAAACACACATTCCTGAATGTAGCTGTAAAGAGTGTGGAAAAGAGAGGAGAAGAGAGAGAAGGGAAGAAAGAAATGGAAAAAAAAAAAAAAAAAAAAAAGAAAAAGTAACATCCTTTAGAACAATCACACAGCTGCATATATATATGCAGACAAACAGGCCCTTACAGCCTAGTAACTCTTGCTTATTTATCACTTTAAGTTTCATTTATATTTGAAAAATGTTTCAACAGAGATATAATGTATAGAAACCCTCTATCAGTACTGACTATTAAGTTTTTTCTCTCTGTACTTTAAACTTTTGAATAAATTGTTTTGCTTCTTCCATATTATCAATAAGAATCGTCTCATCCTTGTGCACAATTTTCAATTTAGCAGGATATATCAGATTGACCTTTACACCTAATTCAATCAAATGGGTGCAAAAAGGGGACATTTCTTTTCTTTTAATCGTTGTTTCAGAAGAAAAATCTTGGAAAATTAAGATAAGTTTGTTATCAAAGTCAAAAGGGTATTTTTTCCGGTATAGCATAAGAACTTTAGACTTGTCTTGAAAGTCCAAAAATTTAGCTATGATTGGTCTATGTACATTAGGGGTACCATCTTTTGACATAGCGGGTCCCAATCTATGCACTCTCTCAATTTTAATTGGCAATTGTTCTATAGGGTACCCTAACGCTTTAGGTAGCTGAAAGGCTATTAGATCCATTATATCGACAGATCCCTTCGGATCATTAAATCCTATAAATCTTAAATTATTTCTCCTGGATCTGTCTTCCAGATCCTCTACCCGGTGTTGGAGAGTGTGCATTAATTTTACTTGAGTATCTAATATGGATTGTTGACTAAATTGACGATCGTCTATGTCAGATATTCTAGCTTCCATCTCAGTCAGTCTATGTGAGACTTGCTTAATTTCGTTAGACATTAGCATTATCTCTTTCTTTAAGCTATCAAACTGAGGTAAGAAGATATCTGAAATTTGTTTCACAAGGCTATCTGTGTCGATATGTTGACTCATAATAGGGTTTTTCTCTGATTGCTCTAGATCTGTTAAACCAAGGCTGCTTCTGGGTTTCCTATCTTTTGTTGACTTGGGAGGCATGTTTTCACTGATATTTTTATGGCCAGTCAGGAATCTATCCATCTAAGATTTCTACGAATAGCAGAGCTCCTAGTGATTGTGGTGTGAGTAAAGAAATTATCTGTGTTAAAAAGGGAATACGTCAGTGGGTGATAGCTAAGTGCAGTTGTGATATTATAAAATGTGTATCTGTGACTCTGGATATGACCGTATGGAATTGGATTTGTGTGCATGTGCCAGGATACCGAGGGGAAAAAAATAAATAAATAAATAAATAAAGAGAAAGAAGAGTCAAAAAAGAGAAAAAGAGGAGAAAAGAAAGAAAGGCAAAGGTATCGAATTAGTGTGTACTAATGTGTTGGTTGTGTTTAGTGAAAAGTGAAAAAGGAGCTTTGCCTAGCTATTCGGATAGTCTCCGGATATTTCCCAGTTGCAACTTTCCAGATGTTACAGTTTGGCAATGTGCTTATGTTATAGTTCCATTTCAATGTATATATTGTATGCATGAGCATATTTATGTATTTGTATTATATTCTAGTCATATTATTTAGCCATGAGAAATATATCTGTATATCTTTCTATGCCCTATTTCAGTTACAAAAGTTATGAAGTCTTTTGTTTACTGCCCTGTCTCAAGAACAAAAGCTATACATGCCTTTTTGTTTACCATGCCCTGTCTATCTCAAAGAGAATCAAGATGGTAAACAAAGGAGTTATTTTCTCAGGCTTATTCCCATTCATAAAGAGTCACCAACTGTTTACATGTAAATAGGAGTCTTTCATGTACCTGTTGGGGTGTGGATGGTAAATAACAGGTTATCATGGATAAAGGAACATCTGACCTTACAATCACAACAGCTGTCCAAGCCATATGATTTATAGGTATCACCCACTCCAATAGCCCCTATTTACATGTAAACAGCTAGGACCAATGGCATTCAGTCTTCCAAATATGGTGAGGCGGGAACAAATGAACCAATGGTATCAAGAGTAATACTAACAGGTGGGGCAAGGATTGAATATATAGTAGTAGATGTAGTCAGTTAGAAAAGAGAGGAGAGTCAGGAGTATGAAGGGAAGGAGAGAGGACACAAAGAGAGCTAGCTGAAAGAATTTGTCCACAAGATAATCTCAAGGTACCCATGTATGTTTGCTATTGTCTTTAGGCCTATGCATTGAATATTGTGTCATTTTATGTTTTATAGCTGACCTAATAAATAATTGTGTATTTTGAAACCAACAATAATTTTAAGAGTTTTATTGCATTGGGTTATTTATCAGTTCATCATCTATATGTGTATTTATGCAATATTTTAAACTAGAACTTAGTCAGTTCTATCTATTAATATAATATAGAAATATTTAATCCCATAGCTATAATTTGTACATTGTAAGCCCCTTTTTAGCTAAATAATAAGCCAGATTTCATATAATTTATGCCTTGCATGGTCAAGAAGACATAACGTGTATATATCTGGATTAGTTAGAGTTTAGTTGTTAATTCCTCAAATGAGCCATAAAAGCTGTGTAAATAAACAGATATACTTTATGGACGTATGCTATATTGTCACTCTGGGATAAAATCAGAAAATATTGCATAAATATACATATATATATATATATATATATATATATATATATATATATATATATATATATTATATATATATATATATATATATATATATATATATATATATATATATATACGCACTTTACAAGTCAGATTAAGGATCTAAAATTCCTCATATTAAATAACCTTTAAGACTAAATACTATATTTGTACTCTAAAATTATCACTCTATTAAGAGTTCTTTAAAAAAAATATTATTATTAAGAAAATTACTTTTAAGAGTGTACTTTAAGAGTTTATCTGAAATTATTATTTTAAGACAGAAAAAGATTTATCCTAAAGCCAAGAGCAGCGCACCCGGGTTCTAGACAATATCTAAACCTCTATTATAGTTCAATACTATTGATTTAACCTTCAAGTGCCTTTAACTTTTAAAAAAGCTGTCACTTTATCCTTTATCTGAAGTGTAAATGGACAGTTTAAGCACTTCTAGACCATCTCCTATTGTTTTCTATCTAAAAAGATAAATTTTACGCTCTTTGCCAGGTATTACAATAAATTTACCCTGCCAGTAGTGCAGTTTAGACTTGATATATACTCTTAGTGACTACTCTATAGATTTACCTTCATTTACATATCTATTACACCAGAGTAATTAAAAAAGACTTAGGCAAGCAATATACTTTCTTCTAATTACACATATTAACTGTTTCAGCATTTCATACTCCTTAATATTATTAAACCTGGGGGTTTCTAATAAAGTATTTAGGCCACAGGCCTTGAGTAGGTTTTATAAAGTAATGTTAACACAAATCCTAAATACAATATATAAGACCATAGGCCTTTTGTACACAGGTTCTGGCCCCCTGGACCTTCCTATAGCAATGCCCGGTCTCTTTACATCCACATAGTACACCTGAACACCTGCAAGCGAATCAACAAGTCATATTTTAGATCTATTATTGCCACTGTTTAACTCTGTGAAATTTCCTGCTTGTCTGTGTTTGCTTGACACGCTGATATTATATGAAGTTCCTCAATGGTATCTCAACCTGTGGTAATATGCCCCCAAAATTGATCTTGCAATGCCTTGCAGCAATAAAAAAGTCCCAAATTCCTAACTTTTGTTTGCACAGCGTATACTTTACTGTTATTCCCTGGGATTATCCCAATTTAACTCAAAAAGTTCAGTGCAAGAGTTAATGTCTAGGTCAGTCATATAACCCTTTATCTTATCTTATGTCGGACTTCTTCTCACCACTCCTGTGAAGTTATTTATCTGCTTAAAGTACTTTCTTTTGCTAGAGACTTAGGCTAAGAGCATTTGGGGTTAGCTGGGAGCCGTTATCCAGCACTTAATAATGTAACAGATCAGATTCTGAGTATAGAGATACAAAAAGTGCCTTATTATAATAACAGTTACTTATCTGGGAGTACTTGACTCGACGTGTTACTTCTGTTCCAAGCAGCCTTGTATACTTTCTATTCCTCTGAACCAGGCAGAGGGAATAGTTCCAGCAGAGACTCCTTTATAAATCCCTTGAGAACCACCGGGCCTGTAACTTTCCCAAATAATCATTCAGCAGAATGATTAGGTTTAAGCCTCCTATCCCTGAGAGTCAATTGAGGAAAGAGCGGTGCAATCCACTCCTTACCTACAACTGCTTTCAGAGGTCCTGGGAGGTAATCCCTGTGGCTCCGATATCGTGTGCCTTCTTCTTTGATTATCCTCTGCAGAAGTCCGGTAAGAGCCTATAACGGGCTAGTAATTTTCCAGCTGACTAATAAGCCGACACTTAGTCCCTCGTCCTCCGATCTCCACAGCTTTCCCCTTAGCTCCCAGCTGCTCACGGCAAGAGCACTGGCTGTGGCCCTAGCGACTGAGCCTTTTCCGCTTTAACGGGGGATCCGAACTTGGCTGTCCGCTGTCCACTATTCCACCTCTCCTACAGCGGCCAGTTATGCACTCCGGGGCTCCATTTCCAAGCCCCAAGGAATTCAAGCTGAAGCGGGTGGTAGAACGGCTTATGGTAGCGGCTTCTCTACACGCTACTTCGCGCTCCAGCACTTTCTCCTCCCACTTACGGTCCCCTCCCCGAAATCACAGAAAGCTTATGTTCGATGCTGCAAGAGAATGAAGTATATTACATAATAAAAGTAAATTAGACACTTTATTAAATTTGTATACCCTTTCTAAATCAAACAATATTATTGATATACATTTGGTGCACTAGTAGATATAGGAATAAAAATGAAAAATACATTACTACTTATAGATTATGTTACAACTTTGTCTCTCTTTACAAAGCAAGGGGGCAATCTTATTTCTACATATTTGGGGCTCCATTTATCATTGTTTGGAGAAATCCGACTTTCATTTCTCCTATAAGTTCTCCGCATCTCGCCCTCTGTGAGGCGCACCTGTGCGCCAATATTTATCAAAAAAATGGGTCGTATTATAACGCCGTTTTCCAAAGTCGAGATGCGGCGTATTAATGATAAATCGTGACTATATTATTAGATATGCGCCTAATTTATCATTCCTTCATCGTAAAAAAGCGCATATTTTTGGTCTTTTTCTTTTTTATTACTGTATTTTGTAACCATCTTTTTAATACAATGTTATCTTAATTTGTTAAAATATTTAGATTGGTAATTTGAATTGAACAAAGGTAGAGATTACAAGTAATTTGTTTTGGTTTATCCACTGTACACACCCCTTGGAGACCTAACTACTAATCCACTTTATTTTTCACACATGTCTTACATATCACAAATTAGTTTGTTTTTGTTTATCTACTTTACACACCCCATGCAGACCACTACTATTCCTTTTGATTTTCAACATGTCTTACATCTTTACAAACTAATTTATTTTGTTTTTCCTACTTCACACACCCCCTGTAGACATTTCACTACTATTCAATTGAAAATTTTTGACCTCTAACCTTGTTAACCTTTGATTGATAATATGTTTAAATTTATTAAAGACAGTAATTGGACGGCAATTGTTTATATTTGTTAAATCATATATTCATTTATTCTCAATATAAAATAAATAAAAAAAATGTTAATAGCACATTCATACATTTTTTTATTAATATAAATACAAAAGTTACATCTTTTCATATTGCAGCCTCATTTTTCTGACAGCTGCGTAACCTCTGATCAGTCCAGTTTCAGCTTTAAGAAGGACTTCTAGGAGATCTTTTTTGCTGATTAAAATGTTATCATCATCAGGAACTAATATATATATAGCTATTAATTAACGATTTTTATTCTTTTGAATTGCATTGCTAGAAAGAAAGAGTAAAAACATATCTCTCACTAGAATTAGCAACAGTATTAACACAGATTATAAAATGCTCGCTCACTTACCCCAGTCATAATATTGAAGTGAATGAGACTCCTCATCTTGCACCTCTAATTTTGTTACAGTTTTTGGATTTGCTGTCAATAAAAATTTTCTTTATTGAACTTATTGATTGTTTAACTATTGACTTTATCTATCTCAAACTCTTTTTTCTCTCTATCTCTCTCTCCCTCTGTATGTTTCTCAATATCTCTCTATAATCTTATATTTAAATTTATAAAAATCATTTATTTTACCAATATATAAATGTGTGTGTGTGTAGCTCTCTCTCTCTCTCTCTCTCCCTATCTCTCTCTCTCTCTCTCTCTCTCTCTCTCCCTCTCTCTCCCTCTCTCAGTTTCTCTCTCTCTCTCTATATATATATATATATATATATATATTAATATATATTTTAAAAATTGTATGTAAATCTTAGAAAACATACAAGATGTTGATTGTTTTTTCGAAAGTTTATTCAAAGAATATAATTTAAATTCTTTAATTAACCAATAAACACAACTTTTTTTCATCTTTATGATTATATAAGAGTAGTGATGATCTTTATTCGGGTCCAATTTTTACACAGGTCCTGTGTTATCCATGGTTTCTGTAATACAATGTGAAAGCAAATTAGAAATTAAGAAAAATATTACACATTCTTTGCCAAAAAAATTAACAAATAAGAAAAATAACTTACATGAAAAATATCTTTCAATAATTTCCATACGGTTTTGAACACCGGCCCTAGTAGAGTGCCTATTTAATATGTCTTGGGGGGCATAGATGTCATCAGTATGATCCTCAGGACACAATTCATCTTGGTTTCCTTGAGATATTGCAATATTATGCAAAATGCAGCATTACTAGAATAATGTCATTGCACTTCTCAGGTGAGTATTGCAAGTCTCCCCCTGACCTGTCCAACACCCTAAATCTCATCTTTAACACACCGAATGTTCTCTCTATAGCACTCCCTTGTACTACGGTGTGACTCGTTGAATTTTATCTCTGCCCGTGTATGAGGCGATGGTACTGGTGTCAAAAGCCAAGGCCTACACGGATAACCACTGTCATCTACAAATAAAGAAAAATATTACATATACATTGTAAAACAATACCTATTAAATCTATATGTTCTTCCAGCAATACAGAAATAAAGAAATAAAATAAATAAAAAGATAATAAAAATAATTCTAAAAAAATATAAAAAAAATAAATAAAAATTGTCTGAGAAGGAATATATATATTTAAAAATTCAATGTCCTTCAAATTTGAAAACCAAAATTAAACATAACACACCAGAAAATATAAATTTAAACTCACCCAATAGCCAACCATGGGCATGTCTCCACGTTCAAACTATGTAAATAATGCAGATTGTTTGAGAATGTGGGTAATTGGTGGGCAGGGAACCAGGAAATCCTGACCGCACAGCCCCAAATTTTTAAGTTGGCATCACACAGAACTCAAGCCTGAACATTCAGTGAATGGAAGCTTTTGCGATTCCTGTATTGCTCCTCCCTTAAAAGATGGTGTCTTAAAGCTATGTGGGTGCAATCAATGGCACCGAGAACATAGGCATACCAGCAACTGATAAAATGATGCCTTAACTGGGTGCCATTCTTGAACATTCCTGGCACAAAAATAAACTTATTTAGATGTTTCAAAATAGATTTTAAAACATTTCTTAGATGCCTGCAAAATGAAGGCTGTCTAATGCCAACACAGCACTAGGAGACTGGCCTGAAATGAACCGGTAGACAAGAAATGCAAAACTGCCAATAATTTTAAAAGTCCAGGTATCGCCCTTTGTTCTTCTTTGTCCTAGGGTCAATGTCATTTTGGATCACAGAGTAAAGAATTTATTATACTCTCCCTATTTATGCTAAATCTTTGTTTAATCTCCTTATCAGACAATGCCTTGTAGTCCACACCGGGGTAAAAAAAACAGAATTTATGCTTACCTATAAATTACTTTCTCCAACGTGTGTCCGGTCCACGGCGTCATCCTTTACTTGTGGGAAATATCTCTTCCCCAACAGGAAATGGCAAAAGAGCCCAGCAAAGCTGTCCATATAGTCCCTCCGTAGGCTCCGCCCACCCCAGTCATTAGACCGACGACAGGAGGAAAAAACAGGAGAAACTATAGGGTGCCGTGGTGACTGTAGTTAGAGAAAATAATTCATCAAACCTGATTAAAAAACAGGGGTGGGCCGTGGACCGGACACACCGTTGGAGAAAGTAATTTATCAGGTAAGCATAAATTCTGTTTTCTCCAACATTGGTGTGTCCGGTCCACGGCGTCATCCTTACTTGTGGAACCAATACCAAAGCTTTAGGACACGGATGAAGGGAGGGAGCAAATCAGGTTACCTAAACAGAAGGCACCACGGCTTGCAAAACCTTTCCTCCCAAAAATAGCCTCAGAAGAAGCAAAAGTATCAAATTTGTAAAATTTGGCAAAAGTGTGCAGTGAAGACCAAGTCGCTGCCTTACATATCTGATCAACAGAAGCCTCCGTTCTTGAGAGGCCCCATGTGGAAGCCACAGCTCTAGTAGAGTGAGCTGTGATTCTTTCAGCAGGGCTGCCGTCCGGCAGTCTCGTAAGCCAATCGGATGATGCTTTTAAGCCAAAAGGAAAGAGAGGATAGAAGTCGCTTTTGACCTCTCCTTTTTACCAGAATAGACGACAAACAGAGAAGAGGTTTTGTCTGAACTCTTTTGTAGCTTCTAATTAGAATTTTAGGAGCACGACTACATCTAAATTGTGTAACAAACGTTCCTTCTTTGAAACTGATTCGACACAAAGAAGGTACAACTATCTCCTGGTTAATTATTTTTGTTGGACACAACCTTTGAGAAGAAAACCAGGCTTAGTACGCAAAACAACCTTATCTGAATGGAACACCAGATAGGGCGGAGAACACTGTAGAGCATATAACTCAGAAACTCTTCTAGCAGAAGAAATAGCAACCAAAAACAAAACTTCCAAGAAACACTTAATATCTATGGAATGCAAAGGTTCAAACGGAACCCTTTGGAGAACTGAAAGAACTAGATTTAGACTCCAGGGAGGAGTCAAAGGTCTGTAAACAGGCTTGAACCTAACCAGAGCCTGAACAAATCTTGAACATCTGGCACAGCTGCCAGTCGTTTATGTAACAAGACAGATAAAACAGAAATCTGTCCCTTTAGAGAACTCGCTGATAATCCCTTATCCAAACCATCTTGAAGAAAGGAAAGGATCTTAGGAATTTTGATCTTATTCCATAAGAATCCCTTGGATTCACACCAGCAGATATATCTTTTCCATATTTTATGGTAAATTTTTCTAGTTACCCGGTTTCTGGGCTTGAAACCAGAGTATCTATTAACAGAATCCGAAAACCCACGCTTTGATAGAATCAAGCGTTCAAGTTTCCAAGCCGTCAGCTGGAGGGAGACTAGATTTGGTATGTTCGATGGACCCTGTAACAAGAAGATCCTGTCTCAAAGGTAGCTTCCATGGGTGGAACCGATGACATATTCACCAGGGTCTGCATACCAAGTCCTGCGTTGCCACGCAGGAGCTATCAAGATCACAGAGGGGCCCTCTCCTGCTTGATCCTGGCTACTAGCCTGAAATGAGAGAAACGTGGAAACACATAGGCTAGGTTGAAGGTCCAAGGCCTACTAGTGCATCCACTAGAGTCGCCTTGGGATCCCTGGATCTGGAACCCGTAGCAAGGAACCTTGAAGTTCTGACGAGACGCCATCAGATCCATGTCTGGAATGCCCCATAAGATTGAGTTAACTGGGCAAAGATCTCCGGGTGGAGTTCCCACTCCCCCGGATGGAATGCCTGACGACTCAGATATCCGCTTCCCAGTTTTCCACTCCCTGGGGGAATGTGGATCGCAGATAGGTGGCAGGAGTGATCCTCCGCCCAATTTATTATTTTGGTCACTTCTCTCATCGCCAGGGAACTCCTTGTTCCCCCCTGATGATTGATATAAGCAACAGTCGTCATGTTGTCCTGATTGGGAATCTTATGAATCTTGCCTTTGCTAGTTGAGGCCAAGGCCTGAGAGTATTGAATATCGCTCTCATTTCCAGAATGTTTATCGGGAGAAAGAGACTCTTCCTGAGACCATAGTCCCTGAGCCTTCAGGGATTCCCAGACAGAGCGCCCCAGCCCACTAGACATGGCGTCGGTCGTGACGATGACCCACTCTGGTCTGCGGAAGCTCATTCCCTGGGATAGGTTGGTCCAGGGGTTAGCCACCAACGGAGTGAGTCTCTGGTCTTCTGATCTACTTGAATCACTGGAGACAAGTCTGTATAGTCCCCATTCCACTGTTTTCAGCATGCACAGTTGTAATGTCTTAGATGAATTCGCGCAAAAGGAACTATGGTCCATTGCTGCAACCATCAACCCTACTACTTCCATGCACTGAGCTACGGAAGGACGTGGAATAGCATGAAGAACTTGACAAGCGTTTAGAAGTTTTGACTTTCTGACTTCTGTCAGGAAAATCCTCATTTCTAAAGAATTTATTATTGTTCCCAAGAAAGGAACTCTTGTCGACGGAGACAGGGAACTTTTTTCTATGTTCACCTTCCATCCGTGAGATCTGAGAAAGGCCAGAACGATGTCTGTGTGAGCCTTTGCCTTTGAAAGAGACAACGCTTGTATTAGAATGTCGTCCAAGTAAGGGTACTACTAGCAATTGCCCTTGGTCTTAGAACCGCTAGAAGGGACCCGAGTACCTTTGTGAAAATCCTTGGAGCAGTGGCTAACCCCGAATGGGGAGGGCCACAAACTGGTAATTGTTTGTCCAGAAAGGCGAACCTTAGGAACTGATGATGATCCTTGTGGATAGGGATATGTAGATACGCATCCTTTAGATCCACTTTAGTCATAAATTGACCTTCCTGGATTGTAGGTAGAATCGTTCGAATGGTTTCCATTTTGAACGATGGTACTCTGAGAAAACAGAATTTATGCTTACCTGATAAATTACTTTCTCCAACGGTGTGTCCGGTCCACGGCGTCATCCATTACTTGTGGGAAATATTCTCCCCCACAGGGAAAGGCAAGGAGAGCACACAGCAAGAGCTGTCCATATAGCTCCCCTCTGGCTCCGCCCCCCAGTCATTCGACCGACGGTTAGGAGAAAAAGGAGAAACTATAGGGTGCCGTGGTGACTGTAGTGTATAAAGAATAATTTTCAACCTGATTAAAAAACCAGGGGCGGGCCATGGACCGGACACACCGTTGGAGAAAGTAATTTATCAGGTAAGCATAAATTCTGTTTTCTCCAACATTGTGTGTCCGGTCCACGGCGTCATCCATTACTTGTGGGAACCAATACCAAAGCTTTAGGACACGATGAAGGGAGGGAGCAAATCAGGTTACCTAAACGGAAGGCACCACGCTTGCAAACCGTTCTCACCAAAAAAATAGCCTCCGAAGAAGCAAAAGTATCAAATTTGTAGAATTTGGCAAAAGTGTGCAGAGAAGACCAAGTTGCTGCCTTACATATGCTGGTCAACAGAAGCCTCGTTCTTGTAGGCCCATGTGGAAGCCACAGCCCTAGTAGAGTGAGCTGTGATAAGGTCAGGAGGGGCTGCCGTCCGGCAGTCTCATAAGCCAAGGCGGATAATGCTTTTCAGCCAGAAAGAGAGAGAGGTAGCAGTAGCTTTTTGACCTCTCCTCTTACCAGAGTAAACGACAAACAAGAGATGAGGTTTTGTCTAAAATCTTTTGTTGCTTCTAAATAGAACTTTAAAGCACGAACAACATCTAAATTGTGTAATAAACGTCCTTCTTTGAAACTGGATTCGGTAACAAAGAAGGAACAACTAATTTCCTGGTTGATGTTCTTGTTGGAAACAACTTTGGAAGAAAAACCAGGCTTAGTACGCAAAACAACCTTATCTGAATGAAAAACCAGATATGGTGGATTACACTGCAAAGCAGATAATTCAGAAACTCTTCTAGCAGAAGAAATAGCAACCAAAAACAGAACTTTCCAAGATAATAACTTAATATCTATGGAATGTAAAGGTTCAAAACGGAACCCCCTTGAAGAACTGAAAAGAACTAAATTTAGACTCCAAGGAGGAGTCATGGGTCTGTAAACAGGCTTGATTCTAACCAAAGCCTGAACAAAAGCTTGTCATCTGGCAAAGCTGCCAGTCGTTTGTGCAACAAGACGGATAATGCAGAAATCGTGCTTTAGAGAAGTAGCTGACAACCCTTTATCCAAACCTTCTTGGAGAAAGGAGAGAATCTTTGGAATTTTAATCTTACTCCAGGAGAATCCTTTGGATTCACACCAACAGATATATCTTTTTCATATTTTATGGTAAATCTTTCTAGTCACAGGTTTTCTGGCTTGGACCAGAGTATCTATCACAAAATTTGAAAACCCTCGCTTGGATAAAATCAAGCGTTCAATTTCCAAGCAGTCAGCTGCAAGAGAAACTAGATTTGGATGTTCGAATGGACCTTGTACTAGAAGATCCTGTCTCAAAAGGTAGCTTCCATGGTGGAGCCGATGACATATTCACCAGTCTGCAATACCAAGTCCTTGCGTGGGCCACGCAGGAGCTATCAGAATCACAGAGGCCTTCTCCTGTTTGATCCGGGCTATGAGCCTGGGAAGGAGAGGAAACGGTGGAAACACATATGCTAGGTTGAACGACCAAGGCGCCACTAAATGCATCCACTAGAGTCGCCTTGGGATCCCTGGATCTGGAACCCGTAGCAAGGTATCTTGAAGTTCTGAACGGGACGTCCATGTAGATCCATGTCTGGAATGCCCCATAATTGGGTTAACTGAGCAAAGACCTCCGGATGGAGTTTCCCACTCCCCCGGATGGAAAGTCTGACGACTCAAATAGTCCGCCTCCCAGTTGTCTACTCCTGGGAGTGGAATAGCAGATAGATGGCAAGAGTGATTCTCTGCCCATTGGATTATCTTGGTTACTTCCTTCATCGCTAGGGAACTCTTTGTTCCCCCCTGATGATTGATGTACGCAACAGGTCGATATTTTGTCCGACTGAAATCTTATGAACCTGGCTTCCGCGAGCTGAGGCCAAGCCAGAGCGCATTGAATATAGCTCTTAGTTCCAAAATGTTTATCGGGGAGAAGCGACTCTTCCCGCGACCATAGGCCCTGAGCATTCAGGGAGTCCCAGACCGCGCCCCACCCCAAGAGCTGGCATCGGTCATGACGATGACCCACTCCCGGTCTGCGGAAACTCATTCCCTGAGACAGGTGATCCTGGGTCAACCACCAGAGAAGTGAGTCCCTGGTTACCTGATCTACTTGAATTTGGGGAGACAAGTCTGTATAGTCCCCATTCCACTAGTTGAGCCATGCATAGCTGTAATGGTCCTTAGATGAATACGAGCAAAAGGGAACCAACGATCCATTGCTGCAACCATTAGGTCCTATTACTTCCATGCATTGAGCTATGGAGGGGATGAGGAATAGAATGAAGAACTCGACAACTTTTAGAAGCTTTGCCTTTCTGACTTCTGTGAGAAAGATCTTCATTTTCCACAGAATCTATTATTGTTCCCAAAAAGGACCCCCTTGTGGACGGTGACAGTGAACTTTTTTCTATGTTCACCTTCCACCCTGAGATCTGAGAAAGGCCAACACAATGTCTGTATGAGCCCTCGCTTTGGGAAAGGGACGACGCTTGGATTAGGATGTCGTCTAGATCAGGTGCTACAGCGATGCCCCTCGGGCCTTAGGACCGCTAGAAGGGACCCTAGGGCCACCTTTGTGAAAATTCTGGGAGCGTGACTAAACCGAATGGAAGAGCCACAAACTGGTAATGTTTGTCCAGAAAGGCGAACCTCAGGAACTGATGATGAGATTTTGTGGATTGGGTTATGCAGATACGCATCCTTTAGATCCACGGTAGTCAAAAAATTGACCCTGCTGGATTGTCGGTAAGATTGTCCGAATGGTTTCCATCTTGAAGGATGGAACTCTGAGGAACTTGTTTAATATCTTTAAATCCAGAATTGGCCTGAAAGTTCCCTCTTTTTTGGGAACCACAAACAGGTTTGAGTAAAAACCTAGACCTTGTTCCCCGGAGGGGACTGGGTTTATCACTTCCCTTCTTTGATAGGGTCTCTTAACACAATGTAAGAATGCCTGTTTCTTTATCTGTCTGAAAGATAAGCGAGACAGGTGGAACCTTCCCTTTGGAGGAATCCCTTGAATTCTAGACAGGGTAACCCTTGGAAACTATCTCTATGCCCAGGGATCCAGAACATCTCTTGCCCAAGCCTGAGCGAAGAGAGATAGTCTGCCCCCTACCAGATCCGTTCCCGGATCGGGGGCTAACCCCTTCATGCTGTCTTGGGTAGCAGCAGCAGGTTTCTTGGTTTGTTTACCCTTGTTCCAGCCTTGCATGGGCTTCCAAGCGGGTTTGGGCTGGGCCGCATTACCTTCTTGTCTAGCGGCAGTGGAGTTATTAGCCGGTCCGTTCCTGAAATTGCGAAAGGAACGAAAATTAGACTTGTTCTTAGCCTTAAAAGGCCTATCCTGTGGGAGGGCATGGCCCTTACCCCCAGTGATGTCTGAAATAATTTCCTTCAATTCCGGCCCAAAAAGGGTCTTACCCTTGAAAGGAATATTCAGTAACTTAGTCTTGGACGACACATCTGCCGACCAGGATTTTAGCCAAAGCGCCCTCCGTGCTACTATAGCAAAACCTGAGTTTTTCTCCGCCAATTTCGTTATTTGAAAGGCGGCATCCAATATAAAGGAATTAGCTAACTTTAATGCGTGAATTCTGTCCATGACTTCTTCATAGGAAGTCTCTTTCTGGAGCGACCTTTCTAGTTCTTCGAACCAAAAGGACGCCGCTGAAGTGACAGTAATAACACACGTAGCTGTTGAAGGATGAACCCTTGCTGAACAAAAATCTTTTTAAGCAATCCTTCCAATTTTTTATCCATAGGATCTTTGAAAGCGCAGCTGTCCACTATAGGAATAGTTGTGCGCTTCGCTAGTGTTGAAACAGCTCCCTCAACCTTCGGGACCGTTTGCCATGCGTCCCTTCTAGGGTCTACTATGGGAAACATTTTCTTAAATATCAGGAGGTGGGGCAAAGGGTACACCTGGCTTCTCCCACTCCTTATCCACTATGTTCGCTACCCTCTTAGGTATTGGAAAAGCGTCGTCGAGCACTGGGGACCTCTAAAAATTTTGTCCAAATTTGCACAACTTCTCTGGTACTACCCATGGAATCACAGTCATCCAGAGTAGCTAATACCTCCTTAAGCAAAGCGCGGAGATGTTCTAGTTTAAAACTTAAAATGCCACTAATTCAGGTTCTGCCTGTTGAGAAATTTTTCCTGAATCTGAAATTTCAATCACCCTCAGACAGCCCTTCCCTTACAGCCAATTCCGATTGATGCGAGGGTAAAATAGATAAGGCATCGTCAGCGTCTGATTGTTCATCCTTTTTATCTGTATTTAAAACTGAACAATCACGCTTTCTCTGAAAAGCTGGCAGTTTGGATAAAAGATTTGCTATAGAATTATCCACTACTACTGATAATTGTTGCATAGAAATAAGCACTGGCGCGCTAGGTGTCGCCTGCGCGGGCAAAGCTGGTGTAGACACAGAAGGAGAGGATGTAGAGCTATCCCCACTACCTTCATTAGATAAATCATCTTGGGCAACATTATGAAAAATAACAGAGCTGTCCTGATTTTGTTTGGACGCTATGGCGCAATTATCACAAACACTCGAAGGGGGAACCACATTTGTCTCTATACACACAGAACATAGGTTATCTGAGGGAACAGACATGTTAAACAGATTTAGGCAGGCAAACAATGCAATAAAAACGATTTTAAACAAAAACGTTACTGTCTCTTTAAATAATAAAATGACACATTTATTTCTGAATGTTCAAAAAACTATTAAGGCAATATCCGATTTTTCTGAAATTTGTGGACCCCAGTGTCTTATTGCTTAGAAAGTATTGCACAGCAAATATGGAGACTCTAGCTCTTAAAACAAGCAAACCGGAGCTAATTGTTGGATTTAACCGTTTTATACACTACATCTCCCTGCTACAGCCTTGTTGCAGCTTTTTACCTTCCTTAGGGGTCACCATTCCACGGAGAAAAAAAAGCCATTTGGGAGTCACTTTCTGAGCCACAGGACCCTATCCTGCATGCACTGCCTTGTAAATAACTGTGCAGGCGCTGAAGCACCAAAATGAGGCTCCTCTCCCTCAGCACACTAAAGTGAAGGTGGCCTTCCTGACTAGATTTAGGTGTCTAAAACAAGCCAGATCAATAAAAAATGTTCCCCAGTGATGTGAGCTTATAAAATATTTCAAATGGTATCATATTGTAATAAAAACCAATCGATTTTGCCCCTAACAGTGTCTACCACATAAAAACAAAAAGGGGAAGCCTGTTATCTTTTTTGCTGAGGGTGAAAGAAAAATGGCTTACCTTTTCCCCTGAGGGGAAATATGACTGTCATCTAGCATTAGCCTTGTTGTTAAAGAGACAGTCATACCTGAAGCAGATGAGTCTGCAAACTGTACCCCCAACTGAAGTTCTCTTGTTTCAACAGTCCCTGCGTGATAACAGTAATGGATTTTAGTTACTGTCTTGCTAAAATCATAGCCCTCTTAACAGAAATCTTCATCACTTTTCTGTTATAGAGTAAATAGTACAAGCCAGCACAATTTAAAAATAACAAACTCTTGATAGAAGAATAAAAAACTACAACTAACACCACAAACTCCTCGCCATCCCCGTGGTAATGCTACTTGTTCAGAGCGGCAAGGAGAATGACTGGGGGGCGGAGCCAGAGGGGGAGCTATATGGACAGCTCTTGCTGTGTGCTCTCCTTGCCTTTTCCCTGTGGGGGGAGAATATTTCCCACAAGTAATTGAATGACGCCGTGGACCGGACACACCAATGTTGGAGAAATTTGTTTAGGATCTTTAAATCCAGAATTGGTCTGAAAGTTCCCTCTTTTTTGGGAACTACAAACAGATTTAAGGTAAAATCCCATTCCTTGTTTCCGCCGTTGGAACTGGGTGTATCACTCCCATTTTTAACAGGTCTTCTACACAATGTAAGAATGCCTGTCCTCTTTTATTTGGTTTGAGGATAAGTGAGACATGTGGAACCTTCCCCTTGGGGGAAGTTCCTTGAATTCTAGAAGATAACCCTGAGAAACTATTTTCTAGTGCCCAGGGAGTCCTGAACATCTCTTGCCAAGCCTGACAAAGAGAGAGAGTCTGCCCCCTACTAGATCCGGTCCCGGATCGGGGGCTACTCCTTCATGCTGTTTTGTTTAGCAGCAGCAGGCTTCTTGGCCTGCCTTACCCTTGTTCCAAGCCTTGCATCGGTTTCAAGGCTGGTTTGGTTTGCGAAGCATTACCCTCTTGTTTAGAGGGATGCAGAGTTTGAGGCCGGTCCGTTCCTGAAATTGTGAAATTAACGAAAATTAGACTTATTCTTAGCTTTGAATAGGCCTATCTTGTGGGAGGGCGTGCCCTTTCCCCCAGTGATGTCTGAGATAATCTCTTTAATTTCTGGCCCAAAGAGAGTTTTAAACCTTGAAGGGGATATTAAGCAATTTTGACTTGGAAGATACATCCGCTGACCAAGACTTTTAAGCCAAAGCGCTCTGCGCGCCACAATTGCAAACCCTGAATTTTTCGCCACTAATCTAGCTAATTGCAAAGCGGCATCTAAAATAAAAGAATTAGCCAACTTGAGTGCGTGAACTTCTGTCCATAACCCTCCTCATACGAGTCTCTCTACTGACGACTTTTCTAGTTCCTCGAACCAGAAACCACGCTGCTGTAGTGATAGGAACAATGCACGAAATGGGGTTGCAGGAGGGTAACCTTGCTGTACAAAAATCTTTTTAAGCAAACCCTCCAATTTTTTATCCATAGGATCTTTAAAAGCACAATTAATCCTCGATAGGAATAGTAGTGCGCTTGTTTAGAGTAGAAACTGCCCCCACGACCTTAGGGACAGTCTGCCATAAGTCCTTTCTGGGGGTCGACCATCGGAAATAATTTCTTAAATATAGGAGGGGAGACAAAAGGTATGCCGGGCTTCTCCCACTCCTTATTCACTATGTCCGCCACCCGCTTGGGGTATAGGACAAGCGTCGGGGTGCACCGGAACCGTCTAGGAACTTGTCCATCTTGCATAATTTTTCTGGAATGACCAGGTTGTCACAATCATCCAGAGTAGATAACACCTCCTTAAGCATGCGCGAGATGCTCTAATTTAAATTTAAATGTCACAAAATCAGGTTCAGCCTGTTGAGAAAATTTTAACCTGAATCTGAAATTTCCCCATCTGACAAAACCTCCCTCATGGCCCCTTCAGATTGGGTGAGGGTATGACAGAGCAATTATCATCAGCACCCTCCTGCTCTTCAGTGTTTAAAACAGAGCAATCGCGCTTTCTCTGAGAGGGCAGGCATTTTGGATAACATATTTGCTATGGGAGTTATCCATTACTCTGCCGTCAATTGTTGCATAGTAATAAGCATTGGCGCGCTAGAAGTACTAGGGGGCCTCCCTGCGTGGGCAAAAACTGGCATAGACAACAGAAGGGAGATGATGTAGAACTATGTCTACTCCCTTCATCAATGAATCATCTTGGGCAACTTAACTATCTCTGGCAGTACTGTCCTTACTTTGTTTGGACGCTATGGCACAATTATCACACAATTTGAAGGGGGAGACACATTGACTTTTCATACATAAAGAACATAGCTTATCTGAAGGTACAGACATGTTAAACAGGCGTAAAACTTGTCAATAAAGTACAAAAAACGTTTTAAAAACAAAAACGTACTGTCTCTTTAAAATTTTAAACAGTGCACACTTTTTATTACTGAATATTGGAAAAAGTAGAAGGAATTGTTCAAAAATTACCAAATTTTCCAACCACAGTGTCCTTAAAGCATTCAAAGTATTGCACACCCAAATTTTCAGAGCTTTAACCCTTAAAAATAAAGAAACCGGAGCCGTTACAGTTTTAATAACCCCTCTACAGTCCCAGCTACATAGCCTTTGCTGCGACTTTACCAAACCCAGGGGGGGAATACGATACCACCTTTTAAACAACCCTGGTATTTAGAGTTGTCTGAATGGCTGCGTTAGGGCTCCAAAAAGGGAGCGTACAGGCATATTTACCCGCCACTGCTTACGGACGCGGCCATCTTCTAGGAACCTTTCCAACTACTTTCAGATCCACACACATGCATCTGCATGTCTTGCTCTCAAAAGTAACTGTGCAGTAAGGCGCGAAAATGAGGCTCAGCCTACAACTGGGAAGGGCCCTTCCTGACTGGAAAGGTGTCTAACTCAGTGCCTGACGTTAAAAAACGTTCCCCAAGTTTATGTGTGAATTTTCAAACATAAAAATGTACAAAATGCCCAAATAAAGCAATCGATTATGCCCATAAAAGTGTCTACCATTTTATAGCCCATATTAAGCCCTTTATTCTGTTTGAGACTAAGAAAATTGGCTTACCGGCTCCCCCATGAGGGGAAATGACAGCCTTCCAGCATTACACAGTCTGGTTAGAAATATGGCTAGTCATACCTTAAGCAGAAAAGTCTGCTAACTGTTTCCCCCCAACTGAATTACTTCATCTCAACAGTCCTATGTGGAAACAGCAAAATTTTAGTTACTGCTGCTAAAATCATCTTCCTCTCACAAACAAACTCTTCATCTTTTTCTGTTTCAGAGTAAATAGTACATACCAGCACTATTTTAAAATAACAAACTCTTGATAGTATAATAAAAAAACTACAACTAAACACCACATGCACTTAACCATCTCCGTGAGATGTTTGCCTGTGCAACGGCAAAGAGAATGACTGGGGTGGCGGAGCCTAGGAGGGACTATATGGACAGCTTTGCTGGGCTCTTTGCCATTGCCTTTGGGGAAGAGATATTTTCCCACAAGTAAGGGGATGTACGCCGTGGACCGGACACCACCAATGTTGGAGAAACTCTGGGCACTCTTTGGGCGTCTCCGTAAGGGCATATTACCATCATCAAGAAGATTTTCACAGCCCCTTGCCAAAGAAATAGCAGCCAACAGTAGAAGAATATTCCATCTTCTCTCTCGCAAAAAATGAAGTAAATGAAATGTTCTCCACAGTGGATAAGGAGAACTTTGGAGGGCGTAATTGTAGGAGAATATTAGGTTCTCCCATGGCGGAAAATAATGATAAATATGAAATTTGGCGATCAGTCGATTTGATGAAAATACGACCGGAAAAGCACTGTTTTAAGCTTCAATTGGCGCACATGTGCGCCTTGGCGAGATCGAATAGAGTGGTCGGATTTTTCGGTCGTAAATCATTTTTTTCGGTCAGATTTTGATTTAATAAATGGGAGAGAATTTACGCTGGCGTATTAATAGGCGCAAATGTAGGAGAATTGCAATGATAAATGGAGCCCCAAGGTGCAAAGTTTTGCCCCAAACTTGTTGCACTAATAGATAGAGATAAAAATTAAATAAATACACAACATAATATTGCTAACTTTCTTTTTATTTTTTTGGAAAAATCTATGTGCACTATGTTTAAGCCATGTAATACAAGTCCCACTCTCTAATTTGCGCCATATTTGATGCAACACTTTTCGCACCAATTATGACGCAAACTCCTAAACAACCCACACACTAGTGAATTTTTCAACTACTTTTAAATGGAATATGCATAATCATATGATTTATGACATCAGACAATCTGATTCAAATATACATTTTAAACTATCACTAACGAATCAAAATGCTCAATACTTGTGTCATTGATCACTCATTGTAAGTTCCATTTGTTACATTGTGTATTATACTTTGAAAGTATGTATATGTGAAATTAGTATTAAAGATAAACATTGATGCTGACATTAGGACACACAGTGCAATATTTTAGACAAGGATTTTAAAATTCGAATTGATGTTTGATTAAATGGAATCTTAAGCTGATAGCTCAACGAGATAGCCCACCTAACTTTAAATTGTAATGATTCAGATACAGCAGAAATTAAAATCACCTCTTTACTGTCATGCTATTTTCAGTGTATTTATTCCTTCTCTTGAATTTATTTTTCAGTTAGAAATGTCATTTTATATGCCAGCCCATTTTATAACACCTGTGTAGGGGTGGATTTTAAAAAATAGATTGCAACCAGGAGGGGTTAGACAGGTGCAGAGAGAGGAAACTGGCCCAGCTCTAAAAGGGACAGGAAGCCCCAAAATATTCTTTCATGGTTTGGATAGAACATACAATTTTAAACAACTTTCAAATTTACTTCTATTATCAAATTTGCTTCATTCTCTTGTTATCCTTTGCTGAAGAAACAGCATTGCACTACTGGCAGCTAGCTGAACACATCTATTTAACCAATCACAGGAGACAAATGTGTGCAGGCACCAGTTAGCAGCTAGCTCCCACTAGTGCAACTTAAATTTTTACTTTCCTATCCCTTTAAAATATCCATTGATTGCAAATAAATACATATGATACTCTGATTACATGTTATATTCGTAATTATCCCTGCTCAGAATAATAATACATTTACAATATATACATATAGTGGTATAAATATGAATGTTAGTTAACACCAGTCTGATGCTCTTCGCAATGTACTTGACGCGCATGTATTTGACAAGTTTTTTGTTAAATAAGGAGATTGTATTCAGATCCGTGGCAGCGATGTCTCGTGAGCGTATTGACGCTGGCAAATGCAACGTAGTTGACGCTTTGATAAATAGGCCCCTAATACTTAAATGGACATGAAACCCAAATTTTTTTCTTTCATAATTCAGCTAGAGAATACAATTTTAAACAACTTTACAATTTACTTTTATTGTTTAATTTGCTTCCTTCTTGTGTTATCCTTTGCTGAAAGGGTTATCTAGAAAGCTCAGGAGCAGCAAAGAACCTAGGTTCTATCTGCTGATTGATGGCTGCATATATATATATATACCAATTGTCATTGGCTCACCCATGTGTTCTGTTAGAATCCAGTAGTGCATTGCTGCTCCTTAAACAAATGGTACCAAGAAAATTAAACAAATTAGATAATAGAAGTAAATGAGAAAGTTGTTTAAAATTGTATTCTCTATCTGAATCATGAAAGAACATTTTTTGGGGTTTCATGTCCCTAAATGTAGCATAGTATCCAAGTAAACAGCTGTTTATATTTTTGTCATCATTTTTGCAAAATTGTTCTGTTTAGTTTAAGAGATGTGAAATTGGCCGTTCTGTTGACTGCTGAATGTGGAAGTAGGAGACTAATTCAGTATTCGTCTCTTTTCAAAGCCGAATATCCTCTTGTGCAAGTGAAACACACTAAAATCTGTGCAAATCTAGATCTTAGTGTCTTTAACTTGCACAAGAGAATATTATTTGCCCTGAAAAGAGACAAAAACCAAAATTCGTCTCCTACTTCGGAATTCGGCAGTGAACAAAACTGCAAAATGCACACATCTACTGTAAAATATAATATAGCCTATTACATAAAAGTAAAAAGTTCAGCAATTTTATACTTGTGTATGTCTAGAAAGTTTATAATATTATACTTACCCCCATGGCTAAGGATTTTAAACCATCTGTACTCCCTACACCGATTGGAACTCAACAAAATACATTAGGTTGTGTTAATATATCTTCTTCGTTCATGTTTCTTATTTCTTTATGTATTTTTTAAATACACAAATAAAACATTTATATGCGCCTATTTGTTCTTTTAAATGATGGCTACTTTTTAAATTGATGGTCACTTCCAATGCATTCATATGATTCCCATAAAAAAATATATTATATTATATTACTAATGACCACGGTAAAACAGAGGGATAACAAAATACTAACTAAAAACTGATTATGGTGTTGTAAATACTATTATATATAAATCAGTGTTATGATAAAACAGTCATATAGATACTGAGGAGGCTGGAGAGACATTTTCCGTTTTAATAATTATCGCCTAGATTTAGAGTTTTGCGGCCAAAGGGGTGCTTTAGCTACGCATGGTTTTTCCCCCCGCACCTTTTAAACAACCTTGGTATTTAGAGTTGTCTGAATGGCTGCGTTAGGCTCCAAAAAGGGAGCGTACAGGCATATTTACCGCCACTGCTTACGGACGCGGCCATCTTAAAAAACATGCTCGTGCACGATTCCCCCATAGGACTGTCATCTAGCATTAGCCTGTGTTGTTAGAAGGAGACCAGTCATACCTGAAGCAGATGAGTCTGCAAACTGTTACCCCCAACTGAAGTTCTCTTGTTTCAACAGTCCTGCGTGATAACAGTAATGGATTTTAGTTACTGTCTGCTAAAATCATAGCCCTCTTAAACAGAAATCTTCATCACTTTTCTGTTATAGAGTAAATAGTACAAGCCAGCACTATTTTAAAATAACAAACTCTTGATAGAAGAATAAAAAACTACAACTAACACCACAAACTCCTCGCCATCCCCGTGGTAGATGCTACTTGTTCAGAGCGGCAAGGAGAATGACTGGGGGGCGGAGCCAGAGGGGGAGCTATATGGACAGCTCTTGCTGTGTGCTCTCCTTGCCTTTCCCTGTGGGGGAGAATATTTCCCACAAGTAATTGATGACGCCGTGGACCGGACACACCAATGTTGGAGAAATTTGTTTAGGATCTTTAAATCCAGAATTGGTCTGAAAGTTCCCTCTTTTTTGGGAACTACAAACAGATTTAAGTAAAATCCCATTCCTTGTTCCGCCGTTGGAACTGGGTGTATCACTCCCATTTTTAACAGGTCTTCTACACAATGTAAGAATGCCTGTCTCTTTATTTGGTTTGAGGATAAGTGAGACATGTGGAACCTTCCCCTTGGGGGAAGTTCCTTGAATTCTAGAAGATAACCCTGAGAAACTATTTCTAGTGCCCAGGGATCCTGAACATCTCTTGCCCAAGCCTGAGCAAAGAGAGAGAGTCTGCCCCCTACTAGATCCGGTCCCGGATCGGGGGCTACTCCTTCATGCTGTTTTGTTAGCAGCAGCAGGCTTCTTGGCCTGCTTACCCTTGTTCCAGCCTTGCATCGGTTTCCAGGCTGGTTTGGTTTGCGAAGCATTACCCTCTTGTTTAGAGGATGCAGAGTTGGAGGCCGGTCCGTTCCTGAAATTGTGAAATTAACGAAAATTAGACTTATTCTTAGCTTTGAAAGGCCTATCTTGTGGGAGGGCGTGGCCCTTTCCCCCAGTGATGTCTGAGATAATCTCTTTTAATTCTGGCCCAAAGAGAGTTTTAACCTTGAAGGGGATATTAAGCAATTTTGTCTTGGAAGATACATCCGCTGACCAAGACTTTAGCCAAAGCGCTCTGCGCGCCACAATTGCAAACCCTGAATTTTTCGCCACTAATCTAGCTAATTGCAAAGCGGCATCTAAAATAAAAGAATTAGCCAACTTGAGTGCGTGAACTCTGTCCATAACCTCCTCATACGGAGTCTCTCTACTGAGCGACTTTTCTAGTTCCTCGAACCAGAACCACGCTGCTGTAGTGATAGGAACAATGCACGAAATGGGTTGCAGGAGGTAACCTTGCTGTACAAAAATCTTTTTAAGCAAACCCTCCAATTTTTTATCCATAGGATCTTTAAAAGCACAATTATCCTCGATAGGAATAGTAGTGCGCTTGTTTAGAGTAGAAACTGCCCCCTCGACCTTAGGGACTGTCTGCCATAAGTCCTTTCTGGGGTCGACCATCGGAAATAATTTCTTAAATATAGGAGGGGAGACAAAAGGTATGCCGGGCTTCTCCCACTCCTTATTCACTATGTCCGCCACCCGCTTGGGTATAGGAAAAGCGTCGGGGTGCACCGGAACCTCTAGGAACTTGTCCATCTTGCATAATTTTTCTGGAATGACCAGGTTGTCACAATCATCCAGAGTAGATAACACCTCCTTAAGCAGTGCGCGGAGATGCTCTAATTTAAATTTAAATGTCACAAAATCAGGTTCAGCCTGTTGAGAAATTTTACCTGAATCTGAAATTTCCCCATCTGACAAAACCTCCCTCATGGCCCCTTCAGATTGGTGTGAGGGTATGACAGAGCAATTATCATCAGCACCCTCCTGCTCTTCAGTGTTTAAAACAGAGCAATCGCGCTTTCTCTGATATGCAGGCATTTTGGATAAAATATTTGCTATGGAGTTATCCATTACTGCCGTCAATTGTTGCATAGTAATAAGCATTGGCGCGCTAGAAGTACTAGGGGCCTCCTGCGTGGGCAAAACTGGCATAGACACAGAAGGAGATGATGTAGAACTATGTCTACTCCCTTCATCAGATGAATCATCTTGGGCAACTTTACTATCTCTGGCAGTACTGTCCTTACTTTGTTTGGACGCTATGGCACAATTATCACACAATTTTGAAGGGGGAGACACATTGACTTTCATACATATAGAACATAGCTTATCTGAAGGTACAGACATGTTAAACAGGCTTAAACTTGTCAATAAAGTACAAAAACCGTTTTAAAACAAAAACGTTACTGTCTCTTTAAATTTTAAACAGTGCACACTTTATTACTGAATATGTGAAAAAGTATGAAGGAATTGTTCAAAAATTACCAAATTTTCACCACAGTGTCTTAAAGCATTCAAAGTATTGCACACCAAATTTCAGAGCTTTAACCCTTAAAATAAAGAAACCGGAGCCGGTTACAGTTTTAACCCCTCTACAGTCCCAGCTACAGCCTTTGCTGCGACTTTACCAAACCCAGGGGGGAATACGATACCACCTTTTAAACAACCCTGGTATTTAGAGTTGTCTGAATGGCTGCGTTAGGCTCCAAAAAGGGAGCGTACAGGCATATTTACCGCCACTGCTTACGGACGCGGCCATCTTCTAGGAACCTTTCCAACTACTTTCAGATCCACACACATGCATCTGCATGTCTTGCTCTCAAAAGTAACTGTGCAGTAATGGCGCGAAAATGAGGCTCAGCCTACAACTGGGAAGGCCCTTCCTGACTGGAAAGGTGTCTAACTCAGTGCCTGACGTTAAAAAACGTTCCCCAAGTTTATGTGTGAATTTCAAACATAAAAATGTACAAAATGCCCAAATAAAGCAATCGATTATGCCCATAAAAGTGTCTACCAGTTTTATAGCCCATATTAAGCCCTTTATTCTGTTTGAGACTAAGAAAATGGCTTACCGGTCCCCATGAGGGGAAATGACAGCCTTCCAGCATTACACAGTCTTGTTAGAAATATGGCTAGTCATACCTTAAGCAGAAAAGTCTGCTAACTGTTTCCCCCAACTGAAGTTACTTCATCTCAACAGTCCTATGTGGAAACAGCAAAAGATTTTAGTTACTGCTGCTAAAATCATCTTCCTCTCACAAACAGAACTCTTCATCTTTTTCTGTTTCAGAGTAAATAGTACATACCAGCACTATTTTAAAATAACAAACTCTTGATAGTATAATAAAAAACTACAACTAAACACCACATGCTCTTAACCATCTCCGTGGAGATGTTGCCTGTGCAACGGCAAAGAGAATGACTGGGGTGGGCGGAGCCTAGGAGGGACTATATGGACAGCTTTGCTGGGCTCTTTGCCATTTCCTGTTGGGGAAGAGATATTTCCCACAAGTAAGGATGACGCCGTGGACCGGACACACCAATGTTGGAGAAACTCTGGGCACTCTTTGGCGTCTCCGTAAGGGCATATTACCATCATCAAGAAGATTTTCACAGCCCCTTGCCAAAGAAATAGCAGCCAACAGTAGAAAATATTCCATCTTCTCTCTCGCAAAAAATGAAGTAAATGAAATGTTCTCCACAGTGGATAAGGAGAACTTTGGAGGGCGTAATTGTAGGAGAATATTAGGTTCTCCCATGGCGGAAAATAATGATAAATATGAAATTTGGCGATCAGTCGATTTGATGAAAATACGACCGGAAAAGCACTGTTTTAAGCTTCAATTGGCGCACATGTGCGCCTTGGCGAGATCGAATAGAGTGGTCGGATTTTTCGGTCGTAAATCATTTTTTTCGGTCAGATTTTGATTTAATAAATGGGAGAGAATTTACGCTGGCGTATTAATAGGCGCAAATGTAGGAGAATTGCAATGATAAATGGAGCCCCAAGGTGCAAAGTTTTGCCCCAAACTTGTTGCACTAATAGATAGAGATAAAAATTAAATAAATACACAACATAATATTGCTAACTTTCTTTTTATTTTTTTGGAAAAATCTATGTGCACTATGTTTAAGCCATGTAATACAAGTCCCACTCTCTAATTTGCGCCATATTTGATGCAACACTTTTCGCACCAATTATGACGCAAACTCCTAAACAACCCACACACTAGTGAATTTTTCAACTACTTTTAAATGGAATATGCATAATCATATGATTTATGACATCAGACAATCTGATTCAAATATACATTTTAAACTATCACTAACGAATCAAAATGCTCAATACTTGTGTCATTGATCACTCATTGTAAGTTCCATTTGTTACATTGTGTATTATACTTTGAAAGTATGTATATGTGAAATTAGTATTAAAGATAAACATTGATGCTGACATTAGGACACACAGTGCAATATTTTAGACAAGGATTTTAAAATTCGAATTGATGTTTGATTAAATGGAATCTTAAGCTGATAGCTCAACGAGATAGCCCACCTAACTTTAAATTGTAATGATTCAGATACAGCAGAAATTAAAATCACCTCTTTACTGTCATGCTATTTTCAGTGTATTTATTCCTTCTCTTGAATTTATTTTTCAGTTAGAAATGTCATTTTATATGCCAGCCCATTTTATAACACCTGTGTAGGGGTGGATTTTAAAAAATAGATTGCAACCAGGAGGGGTTAGACAGGTGCAGAGAGAGGAAACTGGCCCAGCTCTAAAAGGGACAGGAAGCCCCAAAATATTCTTTCATGGTTTGGATAGAACATACAATTTTAAACAACTTTCAAATTTACTTCTATTATCAAATTTGCTTCATTCTCTTGTTATCCTTTGCTGAAGAAACAGCATTGCACTACTGGCAGCTAGCTGAACACATCTATTTAACCAATCACAGGAGACAAATGTGTGCAGGCACCAGTTAGCAGCTAGCTCCCACTAGTGCAACTTAAATTTTTACTTTCCTATCCCTTTAAAATATCCATTGATTGCAAATAAATACATATGATACTCTGATTACATGTTATATTCGTAATTATCCCTGCTCAGAATAATAATACATTTACAATATATACATATAGTGGTATAAATATGAATGTTAGTTAACACCAGTCTGATGCTCTTCGCAATGTACTTGACGCGCATGTATTTGACAAGTTTTTTGTTAAATAAGGAGATTGTATTCAGATCCGTGGCAGCGATGTCTCGTGAGCGTATTGACGCTGGCAAATGCAACGTAGTTGACGCTTTGATAAATAGGCCCCTAATACTTAAATGGACATGAAACCCAAATTTTTTTCTTTCATAATTCAGCTAGAGAATACAATTTTAAACAACTTTACAATTTACTTTTATTGTTTAATTTGCTTCCTTCTTGTGTTATCCTTTGCTGAAAGGGTTATCTAGAAAGCTCAGGAGCAGCAAAGAACCTAGGTTCTATCTGCTGATTGATGGCTGCATATATATATATATACCAATTGTCATTGGCTCACCCATGTGTTCTGTTAGAATCCAGTAGTGCATTGCTGCTCCTTAAACAAATGGTACCAAGAAAATTAAACAAATTAGATAATAGAAGTAAATGAGAAAGTTGTTTAAAATTGTATTCTCTATCTGAATCATGAAAGAACATTTTTTGGGGTTTCATGTCCCTAAATGTAGCATAGTATCCAAGTAAACAGCTGTTTATATTTTTGTCATCATTTTTGCAAAATTGTTCTGTTTAGTTTAAGAGATGTGAAATTGGCCGTTCTGTTGACTGCTGAATGTGGAAGTAGGAGACTAATTCAGTATTCGTCTCTTTTCAAAGCCGAATATCCTCTTGTGCAAGTGAAACACACTAAAATCTGTGCAAATCTAGATCTTAGTGTCTTTAACTTGCACAAGAGAATATTATTTGCCCTGAAAAGAGACAAAAACCAAAATTCGTCTCCTACTTCGGAATTCGGCAGTGAACAAAACTGCAAAATGCACACATCTACTGTAAAATATAATATAGCCTATTACATAAAAGTAAAAAGTTCAGCAATTTTATACTTGTGTATGTCTAGAAAGTTTATAATATTATACTTACCCCCATGGCTAAGGATTTTAAACCATCTGTACTCCCTACACCGATTGGAACTCAACAAAATACATTAGGTTGTGTTAATATATCTTCTTCGTTCATGTTTCTTATTTCTTTATGTATTTTTTAAATACACAAATAAAACATTTATATGCGCCTATTTGTTCTTTTAAATGATGGCTACTTTTTAAATTGATGGTCACTTCCAATGCATTCATATGATTCCCATAAAAAAATATATTATATTATATTACTAATGACCACGGTAAAACAGAGGGATAACAAAATACTAACTAAAAACTGATTATGGTGTTGTAAATACTATTATATATAAATCAGTGTTATGATAAAACAGTCATATAGATACTGAGGAGGCTGGAGAGACATTTTCCGTTTTAATAATTATCGCCTAGATTTAGAGTTTTGCGGCCAAAGGGGTGCTTTAGCTACGCATGGTTTTTCCCCCCGCACCTTTTAAACAACCCTGGTATTTAGAGTTGTCTGAATGGCTGCGTTAGGCTCCAAAAAGGGAGCGTACAGGCATATTTACCGCCACTGCTTACGGACGCGGCCATCTTAAAAAACATGCTCGTGCACGATTCCCCCATAGGAAACAATGGGGCAGTTTAAGCTGAAAAAAAACCTAACACCTGCAAAAAAGCAGCGTTCAGCTCCTAACGCAGCCCCATTGTTTCCTAAGGGGAAACACTTCCTAAGTCTGCACCTAACACCCTAACATGTACCCCGAGTCTAAACACCCCTAGCCTTACACTTATTAACCTCTAATCTGCCGCCCCCGCTATCGCTGACCCCTGCATATTATTTCTCCAACATTGGTGTGTCCGGTCCACGGTGTCATCCATTACTTGTGGGATATTCTCCTCCCCCACAGGGAAAGGCAAGGAGAGCACACAGCAAGAGCTGTCCATATAGTCCCTCCCAGGCTCCGCCCCCCCAGTCATTCTCCTTGCCGCTCTGAACAAGTAGCATCTCCTCGGGGATGGTGAGGAGTTTGTGGTGTTTCGTTGTAGTTTTTTATTCTTCTATCAAGAGTTTGTTATTTTAAAATAGTGCTGGTATGTACTATTTACTCTGAAACAGAAAGAGATGAAGATTTCTGTTTGTGAGAGGATTATGATTTTAGCAGCAGTTACTAAAATCGTTTGCTGTTTCCACATAGGACTGTTGAGATGAAGTAACTTCAGTTGGGGGAAACAGTTAGCAGGCTCTTCTGCTCAAGGTATGACTAGCCATATTTCTAACAAGACTGTGTAATGCTGGAAGGCTGTCATTTTCCCCTCATGGGGATCGGTAAGCCATTTTCTTAGTCTCAAACAGAATAAAGGGCTTATTATGGGCTATAAACTGGTAGACACTTTTAGGGGCTAAATCGATTGCTTTATTTAAGTATTATATACAGTTTGAAGTTGTATTTCACACTTTTATAACATTGGGGAACGTTTTTAGCACCAGGCACTTGTTAAGACACCTTCCCAGTCAGGAAGGGCCTTTCTCTGTAGTAGGCAGAGCCTCATTTTCGCGCCATTACTGTGCAGTTACTTTTGAGTACAGTACATGCAGCTGCATGTGTGAGGGTCTGGAATCCACTAAAAACGTTCCTAGAAGGCTTCATTTGGTATCATATACCCCCCTGGGATTGGTGAAGTTGCAGCAAAGGCTGTGGCTGGGACTGTAAGGGGGTTAAAATTAAAAACGGCTCCGGTTTCCACATTTTAAGGGTTAACAGCTTGAAAATTGGAGTGCAATACTTTGAATGTATTAAGACACTGTGGTGAAAATTTGGTAAAGATTGGATAATTCCTTCATAGTTTTTCACATATTCAGTAATAAAGTGTGCCCTGTTTAACATTTAAAGAGACAGTAACGGTTTTGTTTTAAAACGGTTTTTGTGCTTTATTAACCAGTTTAAGCCTGTTTAACATGTCTGTACCTTCAGATAGATCATGTTCTGTATGTATGGTAGCCAATGGGGTTCCCCCTTCAAATATAGTGTGATAATTGTGCCATTGCGTCCAAACAAAGTAAGGACAGAACTGTCACAAATTGTAAAGTTGCCCAGGATGATTCCTCAGATGAAGGAAGTAGACATAGTTCTACATCATCTCCTTCTGTGTCTATACCAGTTATGCCCGCGCAGGCGACCCCTAGTACTTCTAGCGCGCCAATGCTTGTTACTATGCAGTAATTGACGGCAGTAATGGATAACTCCATAGCTAATATTTTATCCAAAATGCCAGCATTTCAGAGAAAGCGCGATTGCTCTGTTTTAAACACTGTAGAGCAGGAGGGCGCTGATGATAATTTTTCTGTCATACCCTCACACCAATCTGAAGTGGCAGTGAGGGAGGGTTTGTCAGATGGGGAAATTTCTGATACAGGAAGAATTTCTCAGCAGGCAGAACCTGATGTTGTGACATTTAAATTTAAATTAGAGCATCTCCGCGCATTACTTAAGGAGGTGCTATCTACTCTGGATGATTGTGACAATCTGGTCAACCCAGAAAAATTGTGCAAGATGGACAGTTCCTTGAGGTCCCGGTGCACCCTGATGCTTTTCCGATACCTAAACGGGTGGCGGACATAGTGAATAAGGAGTGGGAGAAGCCAGGCATACCTTTTGTCCCTCCTCCTATATTTAAGAAATTGTTCCCTATGGTCGACCCCAGGAAGGACACATGGCAAACAGTCCCTAAGGTCGAGGGGGAGTTTTCTACTCTAGCCAAGCACACGACCATTCCTATTGAGGACAATTGTGCTTTCAAAGATCCTATGGATAAAAAAATTGGAGGGTTTGCTTAAAAAGATTTTTGTACAGTAAGGTTACCTCCTTCAACCTATTTCGTGCATTATTCCTGTCACTACAGCGGCGTGGTTCTGGTTCGAGGAACTGGAAAAGTCGCTCAGTAGGGAGACTCCGTATGAGGAAGTCATGGACAAAATTTACGCACTTAAGTTAGCTAATTCCTTTATTTTAGACGCCGCTTTGCAGTTAGAGAGGTTAGCGGCAAAAAATTCAGGGTTTACAATTGTGGCGCGCAGAGCGCTCTGGCTAAAGTCTTGGTCGGCGGATGTATCTTCCAAGACAAAATTGCTTAATACCCCTTTCAAAGGTAAGACCCCTTTTGGGCCAGAATTGAAAGAGATTATTTCAGTCATCACTGGGGGAAAGGGCCATGCCCTCCCACAAGATAAACCTTTCAAGGCTAAGAATAGTCCAATTTTCGTTCCTTTCGCAATTTCAGGAACGGACCGGCTTCCAACTCGGCAGCCTCTAGACAAGAGGGTAACACTTCCCAGACTAAACCAGCTTGGAAATCAATGCAAGGCTGGAACAAGGGTAAACAGGCCAAGAAACCTGCTGCTGCTACCAAGACAGCATGAAGAGGTAGCCCCCGATCCGGAACCGGATCTAGTAGGGGGCAGACTCTCTCTCTTTGCTCAGGCTTGGGCAAGAGATGTTCAGGATCCCTGGGCACTAGAAATATTCTCTCAGGGTTATCTTCTAGAATTCAAGGAACTACCCCCAAGGGGAAGGTTCCACATGTCTCACTTATCTTCAAACCAAGTAAAGAGACAGGCATTCTTACATTGTGTAGAAGACCTGTTAAAGATGGGAGTGATACTCCCAGTTCCAACTGTGGAACAAGGTCAGGGGTTTTACTCAAATCTGTTTGTAGTTCCCAAAAAAAGAGGGAACTTTCAGACCAATTCTGGATTTAAAAATTCTAAACAAATTTCTCAGAGTGCCATCGTTCAAAATGGAAACTATTCGAACGATTTTACCTACAATCCAGGAGGGTCAATTTATGACTACCGTGGATCTAAAGGATGCGTATCTGCATATTCCTATCCACAAAGATCATCATCAGTTCCTAAGGTTCGCCTTTCTGGACAAACATTACCTATTGTGGCTCTCCCATTCGGACTAGCCACTGCTCCAAGTATTTTCACAAAGGTGCTCGGGTCCCTTCTAGCGGTTCTAAGACCCAGGGGCATTGCAGTGGCACCTTACTTGGACGACATCCTAATTCAAGCGTCGTCTCTTTCAAAGACAAAGGCTCACACAGACATTGTTCTAGCCTTTCTCAGATCTCACGGGTGGTAGGTGAACATAGAAAAAAGTTCCCCGTCTCCGTCAACAAGAGTCCCTTTCTTGGGAACAATAATAGATTCTTTAGAAATGAAGATTTTCCTGACAGATGTCAGAGAGTCAAAGCTTCTAAACGCTTGTCAAGTTCTTCACTCTGTTCTACGGCCTTCCATAGCTCAGTGCATGGAAGTAGTAGGGTTGATGGTTGCAGCAATGGACATAGTTCCTTTTGCGCGAATTCATCTAAGACCATTACAACTGTGCATGCTCAAACAGTGGAATGGGGACTATACAGACTTGTCTCCAGTGATTCAAGTAGATCAGTAGACCAGAGACTCACTCCGTTGGTGGCTGACTCAGGATCACCTGTCCCAGGGAATGAGCTTCCGCAGACCAGAGTGGGTCATTGTCACGACCGACGCCAGTCTATTAGGCTGGGGCGCGGTCTGGGATTCCCTGAAAGCTCAGGGTCTATGGTCTCGGGAAGAGTCTCTTCTCCCGATAAACATCCTGGAACTGAGAGCGATATTCAATGCTCTCCGGGCTTGGCCTCAACTAGCAAAGGCCAGATTCATAAGATTCCAATCAGACAACATGACGACTGTTGCTTACTTCAACCATCAGGGGGGAACAAGGAGTTCCCTGGCGATGAGAGAGGTGACCAAGATCATCAAATGGGCGGAGGATCACTCCTACCACCTGTCTGCGATCCTCATCCCAGGAGTGGAAAACTGGGAGGCGGATTATCTGAGTCGTCAGACCTTTCATCCGGGGGAGTGGGAACTCCACCCGGAGGTGTTTGCCCAGTTGACCCAATTATGGGGCATTTCAGACATGGATCTGATGGCGTCTCATCAGAACTTCAAAGTTCCTTGCTACGGGTCCAGATCCAGGGATCCCAAGGTGACTCTAGTGGATGCATTAGTGGCGCCTTGGACTTTCAACCTAGCTTATGCGTTTCCACCGTTCCTTCTCATTCCCAGGCTGGTAGCCAGGATCAAACAGGAGAAGGCCTTGGTGATTTTGATAGCTCCTGCGTGGCCACTCAGGACTTGGTATGCAGACCTGGTGAATATGTCATCGGCTCCACCATGGAAGCTACCTTTGAGACAGGATCTTCTAGTACAAGGTCCATTCGAACATCCAAATCTAGTTTCTCTCCAGCTGACTGCTTGGAAATTGAACGCTTGATTTTATCTAAGCGTGGGTTTTCGGATTCTGTGATAGATACTCTGGTACAAGCCAGAAAACCTGTGACTAGAAAGATTACCATAAAATATGGAAAAGATATATCTGTTGGTGTGAATCCAAGGGATTCTCATGGAGTAAGATTAAAATTCCTAGGATCCTTTCCTTTCTCCAAGAAGGTTTGGATAAGGGATTATCAGCGAGTTCTCTAAAAGGACAGATTTCTGCTTTATCTGTCTTGTTACACAAACGACTGGCAGCTGTGCCAGATGTTCAAGCTTTTGTTCAGGATCAAGCTTGTTTACAGACCCTTGACTCCTCCCTGGAGTCTAAATTTGGTTCTTTCAGTTCTTCAAGGGGTTCCGTTTGAACCCTTACATTCCATAGATATCAAGTTGTTATCTTGGAAAGTTCTGTTTTTGGTTGCTATTCTTCTGCTAGAAGAGTTTCTGAATTATCTGCTCTGCAGTGTAATCCGCCCTATCTGGTGTTCCATTCAGATAAGGTTGTTTTGCGTACTAAACCTGGTTTCCTTCCAAATGTTGTTTCCAACAAGAATATTAACCAGGAAATAGTTGTGCCTTCTTTGTGTCCGAATCCAGTTTCAAAGAAGGAACGCTTGTTACACAATTTAGATGTAGTACGTGCTTTAAAGTTCTATTTAGAAGCAACAAAGGATTTCAGACAAACGTCTTCTCTGTTTGTAGTTTATTCTGGCAAGAGGAGAGGTCAAAAAAGCTACTGCTACCTCTCTTTCCTTTTGGCTGAAAAGCATTATACGATTGGCTTACGAGACTGCCGGACGGCAGCCTCCTGAACGAATCACAGCTCACTCTACTAGGGCTGTGGCTTCCACATGGGCCTTCAAGAACGAGGCTTCTGTTGATCAGATATGTAAGGCAGCGACCTGGTCTTCTCTGCACACTTTGTCCAAATTCTACAAATTTGATACTTTTGCTTCTTCGGAGGCTATTTTTGGGAGAAAGGTTTTGCAAGCCATGGTGCCTTCTGTTTAGGTAACCTGATTTGCTCCCTCCCTTCATCCGTGTCCTAAAGCTTTGGTATTGGTTCCCACAAGTAATGGATGACACCGTGGACCGGACACACCAATGTTGGAGAAAACAGAATTTATGCTTACCTGATAAATTACTTTCTCCAACGGTGTGTCCGGTCCACGGCCCGCCCTGGTTTTTTAATCAGGTTTGAAGAATTTCTTTCTCTATACACTACAGTCACCACGGCACACTATAGTTTCTCCTTTTTTTCTCCTAACCGTCGGTCGAATGACTGGGGGGGCGGAGCCTGGGAGGGACTATATGGACAGCTCTTGCTGTGTGCTCTCCTTGCCTTTCCCTGTGGGGGAGGAGAATATCCCACAAGTAATGGATGACACCGTGGACCGGACACACCGTTGGAGAAAGTAATTTATCAGGTAAGCATAAATTCTGTTTTTTAACCCCTAATCTGCCGCTCCGTACACCGCTGCAACCTACCTTATCCCTATGTAACCCTAATCTGCTGCCCCTAACACCGCCGACCCCTATATTATATTTATTAACCCCTAATCTGCCGCCCCCAATGTTGCCACCACCTACCTACAATTATTAACCCCTAATCTGCCGACCGGACCTCACCTCTACTCTAATAAATGTATTAACCCCTAAAGCTAAGTCTAACCCTAACACCCCCCTAAGTTAAATATAATTTTATTCTAACGAAATAAAATAATTCTTATTAAATAAATTAATCCTATTTAAAGCTAAATACTTACCTGTAAAAATAAACCCTAATATAGCTACAATATAAATAATAATTATATTGTAGCTATTTTAGGATTAATATTTATTTTACAGGCAACTTTGTATTTATTTTAACTAGGTACAATAGCTATTCAATAGTTATTAACTATTTAATAGCTACCTAGTTAAAATAATTACAAAATTACCTGTAAACCTAAGTTACAATTAAACCTAACACTACACTATCAATAAATTAATTAAATAAACTACCTACAATTATCTACAATTAAATCAACTAAACTAAATTACCAAAAAAAAAAACACTAAATTAAAAAACAAACAAACACTAAATTACAAAAAATAAAAAAAAGATTACAAGAATTTTAAACTAATTACACCTACTCTAAGCCCCCTAAAAAATAACAATGCCCCCCAAAATAAAAAAATGCCCTACCCTATAATACAATAAAAATTTAACAGCTCTTTTACCTTACCAGCCCTTAAAAGGGCCTTTTGCGGGGCATGCCCCAAAGAAAACAGCTCTTTTGCCTGTAAAAAAACATACAATACCCCCCCTAACATTACAACCCACCCCCCACATACCCCTAATCTAACCCAAACCCCCCTTAAAAAACCTAACACTAAGCCCCTGAAGATCCGTCCAGAAGAGGGTCCGAAGTCTTCATCCTATCCGGCAAGAAGAGGTCCAGAAGAGGCAAACATCTTCATCCAAGCGGCATCTTCTATCTTCTTCCATCTGGCGCAGAGCGGGACCATCTTGAAGCAGCCGACGCGGATCCATCCTCTTCTAACGATGTCCTAAGTCTGAATGAAGATTCCTTTAAATGACGTCATCCAAGATGGCTTCCCTCGAATTCCGATTGGCTGATAGGATTCTATCAGCCAATCGGAATTAAGGTAGGAAAAATCTGATTGGCTGATTGAATCAGCCAATCAGATTCAAGTTCAATCGGATTGGCTGATCCAATCAGCCAATCAGATTGAGCTCGCATTCTATTGGCTGATCGGAACAGCCAATAGAATGCAAGCTCAATCTGATTGGCTGATTGGATCAGCCAATCGGATTGAACTTGAATCTGATTGGCTTATTCCATCAGCTAATCAGAATTTTCCTACCTTAATTCCGATTGGCTGATAGAATCCTATCAGCCAATCGGAATTCGAGGGACACCATCTTGGATGACGTCCCTTAAAGGAACCTTCATTCTGTGTTAGGACGTCGGAAGAAGAGGATGGATCCGCGCCGGAGGTCTTGAAGATGGAGCCGCTCGTCGTCGGATAGAAGAAGATAGAAGATGCCGCTTGGATGAAGATGTCTACCGGTCCAGATCTCCTCTTCTGCCTGGATAGGATGAAGACTTCAGCCCCGATGATGGACCTCTTCAGCTGCCGCTTGGATCAAGACTTCAGCCGGAGGATGGACGTCCTCAGCCCCCGCTTTGGCTTGGATGAAGACTTCGGAGCCTGGACCGATCGGTGATACCCGGCGTGGTGAAGATAAGGTAGGAAGATCTTCAGGGGCTTAGTGTTAGGTTTATTTAAGGGGGGTTTGGGTTAGATTAGGGGTATGTGGGTGGTGGGTTGTAATGTTGGGGGGGTATTGTATGTTTTTTTTTTACAGGCAAAAGAGCTGAATTCTTTGGGGCATGCCCCACAAAAGGCCCTTTTTAAGGTCTGGTAAGGTAAAAGAGCTTTTCTATTTGTATTTTAGAATAGGGTAGGGCATTTTTTTATTTTGGGGGGCTTTGTTATTTTATTAGGGGGCTTAGAGTAGGTGTAATTAGCTTAAAATTGTTGTAATATTTTTATAATGTTTGTAAATATTTATTTATTTTTGTAACTTAGTTCTTTTTTTATTTTTTGTACTTTAGTTAGTTTATTTAATTGTATTTATTTGTAGGTATTGTATTTAATTAATTTATTGATAGTGTAGTGTTAGGTTTAATTGTAGATAATTGTAGGTATTTTATTTAATTAATTTATTGATAGTGTAGTGTTAGGTTTAATTGTAACTTAGGTTAGGATTTATTTTACAGGTAATTTTGTAATTATCTTAACTAGGTAACTATTAAATAGTTATTAACTATTTAATAGCTATTGTACCTGGTTAAAATAAATAAAAAGTTGCCTGTAAAATAAATATTAATCCTAAAATAGCTACAATATAATTATAATTTATATTGTAGCTATATTAGGATTTATTTTACAGGTAAGTATTTAGCTTTAAATAGGAATAATTTATTTAATAAGAGTTAATTTATTTTGTTAGATTTAAATTATATTTAATTTAGGGGGGTGTTAGGGTTAGGGTTAGACTTAGCTTTAGGGGTTAATACATTTATTAGAGTAGTGGTGAGGTCCAGTCGGCAGATTAGGGGTTAATAATTGTAGGTAGGTGGAGGTGACGTTGGGGGCGGCAGATTAGGGGTTAATAAATATAATATAGGGGTCGGCGGTGTTAGGGGCAGCAGATTAGGGTTACATAGGGATAATGTAGGTTGCGGCGGTGTTACGGAGCGGCAGATTAGGGGTTAAAAATAATATGCAGGTGTCAGCGATAGCGGGGGCGGCAGATTAGGGGTTAATAAGTGTAAGGTTAGGAGTGTTTAGACTCAGGGTACATGTAAGGGTGTTAGGTGCAGACTTAGGAAGTGTTTCCCCATAGGAAACAATGGAGCTGCGTTAGGAGCTGAACGCTGCTTTTTTGCAGGTGTTAGGTTTTTTTTCAGCTCAAACTGCCCCATTGTTTCCTATGGGGGAATCGTGCATGAGCACGTTTTTGAAGCTGGCCGCGTCTGTAAGCAGCACTGGTATTGAGAGTTGCAGTGGCAGTAAATTATGCTCTACGCTCCCTTTTTGGAGCCTAACGCAGCCATTCTGTTAACTCTAAATACCAGCGGTATTTAAAAGGTGCGGGGGGAAAAAAGCCAGCGTTAGCTACGCGGGTCGTTACCGACAAAACTCTAAATCTATCCGTTAGTTAATAAGAGAAATATTATTTAGATTTATGTAATTAATATTTAAGTTAGGGGGTGTTAGGGTTAGTGTTAGACTTAGGTTTAGGGGTTAATAAATGTATTACAGTGGCGGCGGTGTAGGGGGGGCAGGAAAGGGGTTAATAAATTTATTATAGGTGGTGACGGGGTAGGGGGGGCAGATTAGGGGTTAATAAGTTTAATATAGGTGGCAGCGGGGTCCGGGATCGGCAGGATAGGGGTTAATAACTTTATTATAGGTGGCGACGGTGTAGGGGGGGCAGGATAGGGGTTAATAGGTATTATGTAGGTGGCGGCGGGGTCCGGGAGCGGCGGTTTAGGGGTTAATACATATATTATAGTGGCGGCGGGGACCGGGAGCGGCGGTTTAGGGGTTAACATATTTATTATAGCTTGCGGTGGGCTCCGGGAGCGGCGGTTTAGGGGGTAATAGATTTATTTAGTTGCGGCGGTGTAGGGGGGGACAGATTAGGGGTGTTTAGACTCGGGGTACATGTTAGGGTGTTAGGTGCAGACATCTCCCATAGGAATCAATGGGATATATGGCAGCAGCGAACATGAGCTTTCGCTATGGTCAGACTCCCATTGATTCCTATGGGATCCGCCGCCTCCAGGGGGGCGGTTTGAAAACCAGGTACGCTGGGCCGGAAAAGTGCCGACCGTACCTGCTAGTTTTTTGATAACTAGCAAAAGTAGTCAGATTGTGCCGCACTTGTGTGCGGAACATCTGGAGTGACGTAAGAATCGATCTGTGTCGGACTGAATCCGGCGGATCGAAGCTTACATCACTATATTCTGCTTTTGCCGGTGTCTAGGGCTTGATAACTAAGGCGAATCAGCCTTGCCACAAATATGCTGCGGAATTCCAGCATATTTGAGGTTGACGGCTTGATAACTAGGGGCCATTGCCTGCAAAAGATTCTTGACAAAGAAATAAAAATAAACATTTTATTTATGATTGTGTTAATTTGTCCAATTACATTTGAGCTGCTGATATAAGGGAACTGTGTATGAAAATAGTTGCAATTCCTAAATGTTTCATATTCCATTTTTGTTCAACCCCATTGAATTAAAGCTGAAAGTCTGCACTTTAATTGCATCTAGGTTGTTTCATTTCAAATCCATTGTGGAGGCAGATAGTGCCAGAAAATTGTGTCAATGTCCAATTATTTCCAGACCTAAATGTATATATAGAGAAACATATATTTAAAAATAAAAAGAACATTTTTCTTCTACGTGAAATATATGGAATGTAATATATGCGTAACTACCTTCAGGTTTAGCGCAGTTAGTTTAATGCATGTTGGGTTAGCGTGTAAGAGATGTGTTATGTTTTTATTTTTTTAACAGCATGCTCTATTAAAGTCTATGAGGAGAAGAAAACACGATTATGGTATCCGAAGTTAGTACGCATCGAGTTTCGCTCTCGCACTAACTTTTTACTTTTAATTTGTAATACAAGTGCTAACACACCAACGTTAAAGTGAATGTCAATTTTGATGCTAAAGTGCCCGGTTTTTAAAATTTTTATTAAAAACTGGGACATTTTAATTCATCAAAATTTACTTTTCACTCCTGTTGAGAAAAAAAAACTTACCTTTTAATCTTCACAGCAATTCCAGCTTCCTCCACCCGTCGCAAAGCCTCTACCTGGGTCTAAATTGAGGAATCCGGCTTCCTCCAATCACAGTGTTGAATCAGACACTGATTCCCCCGGGGGGGAAGCCGTGATTGGAGGATGACCTATCCATCATTTCTGACGTCAGAAATGGCTTGCAACGACCGGAGGAAGCTGGAGCTGCTGTGAAGATTAAAAGGTACGTTTTTTTTCTCAACAGGAGTGAAATGTAAATTTTGATGAATTAAAGTGTCCCTATTTTTAATCGAATTTTTAAAACCTGGGCACTTTAGCATCAAAATTTAAAAGTTTACTTTCAGTACAATTAGCGCGCAAGTGAAAAAATTCTTTGGCGTGCCACTTATAATCTAGCCCACAGTGTTTACTGTCTCTTTATCTGTGTATAGTTTTTTAGGGTTTAAAGTACCTTTAATTACATGGGCTTGATTAATCTTTTTTCTTCTTCTGTATTTTGGCTTCAGTTATATATAATACACATTGCATAGCTGTGGTTTAGTAGAAACAGAGTCAAAAAGTACTGTATATTCATCACCGGTTCTGATAGCACTAACATGGAAGAAGTAAACCAACATCGTATGCTACACAGTAATATTATTTATCAATTTTTTAAAGGGACAGTCTACACCAAAACTGTTATTGTTTAAAAAGATAGATAATACCTTTATTATGATAATGGGGCTACCAGAAGAAGCTTAGATACAAGTTAATCAGGTAAAAAGTATGTTAATATAAAGGCTGTGCATAACTCGGGAATGGGTAATAAAGGGATTGTAATAAAGGGATTATCTTTTTAAACAATAAACATTTTGTAGTAGACTGTCCCTTTCAGCAACGGATAACTTTATCCAGCAAAACAAACTGTCAAGTGGTGAGAAATGAGTAAAGTGAACAATTGCTGCCTATATTTATATGTATACAAGAAAGAAATCAGGAAAGATATATTTTGTATCCAATTTGTTCCTGGCAATACATTTATTGGCTTAAGTGAGTAAAATATAAAGAACATTTTCCAGATATTTCCCAAGTTTCTTACCTATTAAGATGCCTATCCCTGGAAATATATAGTGATTTATTAAATAGCAATATCATTGTACACCTCATGTTTAATAGTTTTACAGTATGTTAGTCCTAAGTTATAAATATTACAATAAATCTCTTTTTATTTTAGTTATGTTTGTAAAATTAAAAAAGCAGAGACAATTTTTGTAAAATAAATTCACTATCAACCCAAAAATGTATAATCTGCACAAGGAGGAAACCTATATTCAAATTAAAGGGACAGAAAATTAAAGGGCCATAATACCCAAATGTTTAAACACTTGAAAGTGATGCAGTATAGCTGTAAAATGCTGACTAGAAAATATCACCTGAACATCTCTATATAAAAAAGAAAGATATTTTACCTCAAAAGTTCCTCAGTAGCCACATCCCATTGTAAAGGATTTCTAAGCAGCATTTTAGTGTGTCTGTCCTGGGACATCTTAGGGGATGAGCCTCGTGAACGCTCATATTATTTCACCAATCAGGTAAAGGAAGCTTACTATGAAATCTCATGAGAGTTAAGTCAAATCTCATGAGATCACAGTAAGAGTTCATGACCTCAGCACTGCTGATGCTGATTGGCTGCTGTTCTTTTCTTTTATTTTTACCTGCAGCTGGGAGCAGGTGAAGTATAACTTTTTACACAGAACTTACTCTGCTGAGCTGAGGAAATTGTGAGGTAAAATATCTTCCTTTTTTACATAGAGATGCTCAGGTGATATTTTCCTGTCAGCTTCTTACAGTTATACTGCATCAGTTTCAAGTGATTTAGCATTTGAGTATTATGTCCCTTTAAAAAACTAAAATGAGTATAAATGCATTTCAATGTTAAATAGAAACATTTTTTGCAACATACTTCCATTAGCAAAAATGCTTCTGATAAAAGTTATTACTGTTTTAGCTGCATACACACAAATGCTACATGTAACTAGAGGATTGTGATTAAAACACAATGGGCCGATTTAACAAGGGCCGGATGGCCCCTAATCACCCTGTTTCCGTGCAAGCCTTCAGACTTGCCGGAAACTGCAGTTAAGAAGCTGCGGTCTTAAGGCCGCTGCTACTTAACTCGTCCTCTGAGGCTGCGGACATCAATCCGCCCGATCATGCACGATCAGGTTGATTGACACCCCATGCTAGTGGCCGCGGATCTGCAGGGGGCGGCAGAACTGCTTGTGCAATGTTAAATGCTGACAGCATATGCAGTCGGCATTCACTGATGTCTGGCGGACATGATCCGCTACAGTTGATCACGTCCGCCAGACATTGATAAATCGGCCCTCATGCCTGCTCAAAGAGCTGGCGGTGGTGTATAATAGTATTACGTCAATGAAGATTTTATTTGTGTGATACAAGCCACTGAGAAAGTTTAGTGTTTGTATACTGGTGCACGGACACTCACAGGATATGTGAGTATGTTGCTTAAAAAACACTAATAACGTTTACAAGAAGCATGTTTGTGAATAAAAGTATATTACAAAAATGCTTCTTTAATCTGTGATTTTTTTTTTCATACATAGAAAAACAATTAAATAACATTTTTAAATGAAAATGCAAAGGTCCCAATACACAAGTATGTAAGCTTTTGTTCTTGACAATCCTGCCCCATAAAGGGCTAGATTATGAGTATCACGCTAACTTTTGCATGCAAGCAATATCGTGGTTTTTTTTGCTTTTTGTGAGCGATGAAATAGCGAGTGTATTGCGAGTTGAAAGTAAATGCAAAGTTAATCACAATTGTGATTACGCTTGTTGGGTTATCACCCTAAAGGGAAAACGTTGCATAAAAAACAACAAAAATACACTTAAAAGTACAGTTACACTCATGTAAACATTATATGATAAAAATGAATTTAAAAAAAATTATGAAAAAAGTTATAAGGGCTTAAAGATATATGGTATAAGGTGTTTGAAAAAAAAAAAAGGCTGCAAAGGGCTTTTAACTAATATATATATATAGATATCCAAATCATCAGATCTTGCCCTCAAAGGAAAACTGCCTGGGTGCAACTTTAAAATTAAATAGTAGCCAAAAAAATGCACTCTCAGGTCTTTCACAACCAAGTTACTTTATTCCTGTAACGTTTTCGGAGGTCTTGCCTCCTTCATCAGCATCATGAAGATGCTGATGAAGGAGGCAAGACCTCCGAAAACGTTACAGGAATAAAGTAACTTGATTGTGAAAGACCTGAGAGTGCATTTTTTTGGCTACTATATATATATATATATATATATATATATATATATATATATATATATATATATATAATATATATATGATAGTGTCACAAAAGTAGCAACTCCAAACATAAACTGTCAGCAAAATAGTGTGGTGGGCTGGGTGTGAGCCTTGTTTGAAGTAGCGGTCTGTTAGTTAGTATGCTGTGCAGCTGTAGCGTTGTGAAGCCTGTAGCGGTGTTAAAATTATAATATTGAAGCTCCTGTCAGTGTTCCTACCTGAGGGCAAACGGTTCTGGTCGTATAGGGAATACAGCTCACCTGACTAAGGCTATTCGCCGAAACATGTTAGACGCTTACTTGCTGCTTTTAATCCTGAATAAAGTTTTTGTATTTTAGCTACAGAGTGCCGGTTATTTGCTTCAACTTCTATATCTATCTATCTATCTATCTATCTATCTATCTATCTATCTATCCAGTATATATATTATAATTATACATAGACATGTCTATATATGTGTATGTTTGTATATATATATATATATATATGTATAGATGTGTGTACATACAGTAAATATTTGTGTTTACTGTATACTTCATGAAACAAAATATGAGTAAGTGACAGTGCTAACAAGCGCAAGTCTAAAAATGTATGGTTATTATAAAACGGGTTTATATATCCAATGTAAGCATTTAAAAATATATAGGTGTATTTTAATTATATATGTATTCAAAATTTATAAGAAAATGTAAATAGGAGATATTAAGTATCATAAGTTAATACGCAAATATATAGAAATATACGAAAAAAAACAATAATGCAATATTTAAATAAAAAGTTTGTTTTACTGAAGTTTGAATGAAAATAAAAATGTAAATAAAAGTAAAAATAAAAATACAAAATCATAAGGGACGTATCCCTTTAAATGCAATGCATATACATATGATACACTAAAATGCCTACTACTAGAGGTAGTGGCCAAATGCGATGGAGAAAGACTATCGTCTCAAAGTGCCATAAATGGAGTGTGGTTATGTATACACAAGTCCCAGTATTCAATGTCTGTTTTAGATTGATAAAAATTGCAATTTGGAGTGGAATTCTTTAGTTAATAAGGTACCTTATTGATGCAATTAATTCTATGAATGGCGTATTGTTTTTCTTCAAATGATGGGAAAGAGATAATATACAAATACCTCAACTCTTGGATGGCTTTTACTCACTGCTTACAGGCAGGAAATCCCCACGGTCTGTATACCTTTCAGATCGGTGCAGTTCTAGAGGTTTATATCACAGACTGGTGCGGTTACAGCGGTCTGTATCACTCTCAGATTGCTGCGGTTAAGCGGTATTCCTACTTTTCAGGTTGATGCGGTCATGTGACAAACGGTCTGGGCGTTCTGATCCACGGTGAATTGTAGCAAAGCAACACTTGGTGGCAATCTTGTTAGTAACAAGTTGCGCTAGTAAACTTGGATCTTTCTGATAAATGGTAAATACCACTAGTAGTGGTGCGATCATTCTGAACGATACTGAAGGAAAGCTGGACACAAAGTTTGTTGTGTATAGAACTCCTGTTCTCATACAGCTGTAGTTTTTTTTCTGTACTTGCAGACTGTTTGTGCAGGTGAAACAGTAGCACAGAGCAAATTTAGGTATGGTCCTGGTCAACGCGTTTCGCCACTAGGGGTTTTATTTTAGAGGGATTTTCACACATATTTGTCCAGGACAATCAGACTTATTGAAAGAGATTCTGCTCTCTTTAAATTGTTCATCAGTAATTTTCTAAAATATTTTCGGTGTACATTTCTAGTAGATTTTTTTTACATAAATGATATGATAAACTTTTCATCAGGTACTTTCTCTTATAATTCATTTGTTGCACATCTATAAATATTTATTATCTATAAGTAAACATCACAAATACACAGTATATAGGAACGCTAATTGTAATCAGCATTACAGGTAATTGAGCATTTTATTATTGCGGTATTGCTTGCATAAAAGCATTAATTAAACCTCTGCAAAGGGGTTAAACACAGTTAAATCAGCTCCAGAGCAGCAATGCAGTACTGGGGCCTTGCTGAACAAATCTAATGAGCCAATGACAAGAGGCATATGTGTATAGCCACAAATCAACTGGCTATTATCTCCCTGCATTGTTTCAACTGAGCTAGAAGTAAAACTGAAATGTCTCTTAAAATTGCAAGCTCTATCTGAACCAAGAGTGGTTACCAATACCTTTGTTTGTATTTAGAGATGGCTTGTTATTATACCACTGCCAAACCATACTATTTATTGTAACATACATATGTTTTAACTTTTGGCTTAAAATATTGGCATATTGTTGATACAGTAGAATATCTCATGTTACATAGCATGACAAGGTTAACCATTCCTATACTATTATCTTGTTTTCACGATTGTACAATATTTTTAAATTTTCAGTTATCAGTTTGGAAATCCCTCTCAAATGTAAATTTAGGAGATTATATTGCTGATTAGTCAATAAAATCAGCTCCAACAAAACAGCCAAGCTGTTGTAAGGCTACTCTGAAAGGCTATATAAATGTGTGAACAATAGCCAAAAAATCTAAAACGACAGAAGAGAAATATCTGCTTCAAAAGTCACTTCAAGAGTATACAAGTTACTTAAAATAAAATAAATAAAAGCACATGTATATAATTACCACATTACCTTATAATAGCACCAGTGATGTCTATACAGAATAACCTTTTTCTGGGTTGGGCATTATATTAGAAACTTAGATGTGTCAGAAGAGTGCAAAATGAACACTAAATTAGCTTCTCAATGAAAAAAAAAGTTTTAAATGCCAGCCAGAATCACTCAGATTTTTTTGCTATTCAGACTTAGAACACGTTACATATGTCTTAAATTTACAAATGGATGTAAATCTTTTTATTGGATAATGTTTACACTTTGAAGGATAATACCTTGTTACTGTACAAGAGTCTCCAGGCTTATATGAGGTCATATGTGGATTCTGTTTTCAACCAAAGCTGGTGTTTCTTAATACACTGTAGCATTAATTTACACATGTTTAACATGTGTTGATGATTAACAACTGATTATATACTTTCTAACATCCAGTCATGACACTGTGTGCTCAACTATCAGTGAACACGTTTTAAGATGGCATGAAACGCGTATGATGGAATATGGCTGTCCCTCAAATTGTGCTTTTTTAATATAGGGTTTTCCATTTATGCTTTCAATGGACTTTTGCAATGCTTCTGGACCAGATTACAAGTGGAGCACTGACAGTTACATGCGAGCGATAAGGGGTTTATTGCGGGTGTTTGCGCTCGTTAGGTTTACCGATTGTATTACAAGTAAACACGTTCACTTGAATGAAAATTGCACTTTATGCAATGATTACTGCATCCTCAGAACTCTGGTTAACTGTTTCGCAAAACAAGAAAGGTGTCACAAAACACACACACACACATATATATATAAATCACGCACACATATATATGTATATATATATATATACAGTATATATATATATATATATATATATATATATATATTACAAAGTACAGTTACACTCGTAATAACACCATCTAATAAAACAATTATAAAAATGATTCAAGAAATTATTGCACAAAAAGGTTATAAGGGCTGTAACATATGAGGTCTCAGGTGTTAGAAAAAAAAGGCAAAGGGCTTTAACATAGATATACATATATATATGTGTCTAAACATGTATATGTATGTGTGCACATATATATATATATATATATATATATATATATATATATATATATATATATATATATATATATACAGTGGGGGGGGGGGGAGTATTTAGTCAGCCACCAATTGTGAAAGTTCTCCCACTTAAGAAGATGAGAGAGGCCTGTAATTTTCATCATAGGTAAACCTCAACTATGAGAGACGAAATGTGGAAACAAATCCAGACAATCACATTCTCTGATTTGGAAAGAATTTATTTGCATATTAGGGTGGAAAATAAGTATTTGGTCACCTACAAACAAGCAAGATTTCTGGCTCTCACATACCTGTATCTTCTTCTTTAAGAGGCTCTTCTGTCCTCCACTCATTACCTGTATTAATGACACCTGTTTGAACTTGTTATCAGTATAAAAGACACCTGTCCACAACCTCAAACAGTCACACTCCAAACTCCACTATGGTGAAGACCAAAGAGCTGTCGAAGGAGACCAGAAACAAAATTGTAGACCTGCACCAGGCTGGGAAGACTGAATCTGCAATAGGCAAGCAGCTTGGTGTGAAGAAATCAACTGTGGGAGCAATAATTAGAAAATGGAAGACATACAAGACCACTGATAATCTCCCTCGATCTGGGGCTCCACGCAAGATCTCACCCCGTGGGGTCAAAATGATCACAAGAACGGTGAGCAAACATCCCAGAACCACACGGGGGGACCTAGTGCATGACCTGCAGAGAGCTGTACCAACGTAACAAAGGCTACCATCAGTAACACACTACGCTGCCAGGGACTCAGATCCTGCAGTGACAGACGTGTCCCCCTGCTTAAGCCAGTACATGTCCGGGCCCGTCTGAAGTATGCTAGAGAGCATTTGGATGATCCAGAAGCAGATTGGGAGAATGTCATATGGTCAGATGAAACCAAAGTAGAACTGTTTGGTAGAAACACAACTTGTCGTGTTTGGAGGAGAGAGAACACCATACCTACTGTGAAACATGGGGATGGCAACATCATGCTTTGGGGCTGTTTCTCTGCAAAGGGAACAGGCGACTGATCCGTGTACATGAAAGAATGAATGGGGCCATGTATCATGAGATTTTGAGTGCAAACCTCCTTCCATCAGCAAGGGCATTGAAGATGAAATGTTGCTGGGTCTTTCAGCATGACAATGATCCCAAACATACCACCCAGGCAATGAAGGAGTGGCTTCGTAAGAAGCATTTCAAGGTCCTGGAGTGGCCTAGACAGTCTCCAGATCTCAACCCCATAGAAAACCTTTGGAGGGAATTGAAAGTCTGTGTTGCCCATCGACAGCCCCAAAACATCACTGCTCTAGAGGAGATCTGCATGCAGGAATGGGCCAACATACCAGCAACAGTGTGTGACAACCTTGTGAAGACTTACAGAAAACGTTTGACCTCTGTCATTGCCAACAAAGGATATATAACAAAGTATTGAGATTAACTTTTGATATTGACTAAATACTTATTTTCCACCATAATTTGCAAATAAATTCTTTCCAAATCAGACAATGAGATTGTCTGGATTTGTTTCCACATTTTGTCTCTTATAGTTGAGGTATACCTTTGATGAAAATTACAGGCCTCTCTCATGTTCTTAAGTGGGAGAACTTTCACAATTGGTGGCTGACTTAATACTTTTTCTCTTGTTAAGTGTATCCAGTCCACGGATCATCCATTACTTATGGGATATTAACTCCTCCCCAACAGGAAGTGCAAGAGGATTCACCCAGCAGAGCTGCTATATAGCTCCTCCCCTAACTGCCATTACCAGTCATTCTCTTGCACCCAACGAATAGATAGGATGTGTGAGAGGACTGTGGTGATTATACTTAGTTTCATACCTTCAATCAAAAGTTTGTTATTTTATAATAGCACCGGAGTGTGTTATTCCTTCTCTGGTAGAATTTGAAGAAGAATCTACCTGAGTTTTTCTATGATTTTAGCCGGAGTAGTTAAGATCATATTGCTGTTTCTCGGCCATCTGAGGAGAGGTAAACTTCAGATCAGGGGACAGCGGGCAGATTAATCTGCAAAGAGGTATGTAGCAGCTTATTATTTTCTGACAATGGAATTGATGAGAAAATTCTGCCATACCGATATAATGTAAACTCAGCCTTAAATGCAGTAGCAGCAACTGGTATCAGGCTGTCATGTATGTATATTTTACACTTCAGTATTCTGGGGAATGGCACTTCACTGGAATTATACTGTATGTATAAAACTTTAGCCTAATTTGCAGGGACTAGCAACAGGCTTTTTAATAACACTCAATTTATTAATGTTAAACGATTTTTGCTGGCATGTAAAATCGTTTAATTTTCTGAGGTACTGGGTGAAAAAATGTTTTGGGCACTATTTTTTTCCACTTGGCAGTCGTTTTATTTAATTTATGACAGTTTACTGATCTCTCTCACTGTTATGTGTGAGGGGGAGGGACCTTTTTTGGTGCTTTTGCTACGCATCAAAAAATTCAGTCAGAAGTTTATTGTCTTCCCTGCATGATCCGGTTCATCTCTACAGAACTCAGGGGTCTTCAAAACTTGTTTTGAGGGAGGTAATCACTCACAGCAGAGCTGTGAGATTGTAGTTGACTGTGATAAAAAAAAAAACGTTTATTTCTGTATTTTTTTTTTCTGCTATCAGGGTTAGTTATCCTTTGCTAATGGGAGCAATCCTTTGCTAAAATTGTGTTTTTTACAAAGATTTGATGCTATAACTTTTCAGTTTATTAATTTTCAACTGTCATAACTTTTTCTGTGCTTCTTATAGGCACAGTACGTTTTCATATTATAGTAAATTACTTGAAAAGTATTTCCAAGTTGCTAGTTTATTTGCTAGTGTGTTAAACATGTTTGATTCAGAGGAAGATATCTGTGCTATATGTGCTAAAGCCAAAGCGGAGCCCAATAGAAATTTATGTACTAACTGTATTGATGCTACTTTAAATAAAAGTCAATCTGTACAAATTGAACATATTTCACCAAACAACGAGGGGAGAGTTATGCCGACTAACTCGCCTCACGTGTCAGTACCTGCATCTCCCGTTCGGGAGGTGCGTGATATTGTAGCGCCGAGTACATCTGGGCGGCCATTACAAATCACATTACAGGATATGGCTACTGTTATGACTGAAGTTTTGGCTAAATTACCAGAACTAAGAGGTAAGCGTGATCACTCTGGGGTGAGAACAGAGTGCGCTGATAATATTAGGGCCATGTCAGACACTGCGTCACAATTTGCAGAACATGAGGACGGAGAGCTTCATTCTGCGGGTGACGGTTCTGATCCAAACAAACTGGATTCAGATATTTCAAATTTTAAATTTAAGCTGGAAAACCTCTGTGTATTACTAGGGGAGGTGTTAGCGGCTCTGAATGATTGTAACACAGTTGCAATACCAGAGAAAATGTGTAGGTTGGATAAATATTTTGCGGTACCGGCGAGTACTGACGTTTTTCCTATACCTAAGAGACTTACTGAAATTGTTACTAAGGAGTGGGATAGACCCGGTGTGCCGTTCTCACCCCCTCCGATATTTAGAAAGATGTTTCCAATAGACGCCACCACACAGGACTTATGGCAAACGGTCCCTAAGGTGGAGGGAGCAGTTTCTACTTTAGCTAAGCGTACCACTATCCCGGTGGAGGATAGCTGTGCCTTTTCAGATCCAATGGATAAAAAGTTAGAGGGTTACCTTAAGAAAATGTTTGTTCAACAAGGTTTTATATTGCAACCTCTTGCATGCATTGCGCCTGTCACGGCTGCAGCAGCATTTTGGTTTGAGTCTCTGGAAGAGACACTTGAATCAGCTCCATTAGATGAGATTACACACAAGCTTAAAGCCCTTAAGTTAGCTAACTCATTTATTTCAGATGCCGTAGTACATTTAACTAAACTTACGGCTAAGAATTCCGGATTCGCCATTCAGGCACGCAGAGCACTGTGGCTAAAATCCTGGTCAGCTGACGTTACTTCTAAATCTAAATTGCTTAATATACCTTTCAAAGGGCAGACCTTATTCGGGCCCGGGTTGAAAGAAATTATCGCTGACATTACAGGAGGTAAAGGCCATGCCCTGCCTCAAGACAGAGCCAAACCTAAGGCTAGACAGTCTAATTTTCGTTCCTTTCGTAATTTCAAAGCAGGAGCAGCATCAACTTCCTCTGCACCAAAACAGGAAGGAGCTGTTGCTCGCTACAGACAAGGCTGGAGACCTAACCAGTCCTGGAACAAGGGCAAGCAGGCCAGGAAACCTGCTGCTGCCCCTAAGACAGCATGAATCGAGGGCCCCCGATCCAGGAACGGATCTAGTGGGGGGCAGACTTTCTCTCTTCGCCCAGGCTTGGGCAAGAGATGTCCAGGATCCCTGGGCGTTAGAGATCATATCTCAGGGATACCTTCTAGACTTCAAATTCTCTCCCCCAAGAGGGAGATTTCATCTGTCAAGGTTGTCAACAAACCAAATAAAGAAAGAGGCGTTTCTACGCTGCGTACAAGATCTTTTATTAATGGGAGTGATCCATCCGGTTCCGCGGTCGGAACAAGGACAAGGGTTTTACTCAAATCTGTTTGTGGTTCCCAAAAAAGAGGGAACTTTCAGGCCAATCTTGGATTTAAAGATCCTAAACAAATTCCTAAGAGTTCCATCGTTCAAAATGGAAACTATTCGGACAATTTTACCCATGATCCAAAAGGGTCAGTACATGACCACAGTGGATTTAAAGGATGCTTACCTTCACATACCGATTCACAAAGATCATTACCGGTATCTAAGGTTTGCCTTTCTAGACAGGCATTACCAGTTTGTAGCTCTTCCATTCGGATTGGCTACGGCTCCGAGAATCTTCACAAAGGTTCTGTGTGCTCTTCTGGCGGTACTAAGACCGCGAGGAATTGCGGTAGCTCCGTACCTAGACGACATTCTGATACAAGCTTCAAGCTTTCAAACTGCCAAGTCTCATACAGAGTTAGTACTGGCATTTCTAAGGTCGCATGGATGGAAGGTGAACGAAAAGAAGAGTTCTCTCTTTCCACTCACAAGAGTTCCCTTCTTGGGGACTCTTATAGATTCTGTAGAAATGAAGATTTACCTGACAGAAGACAGGTTAACAAAGCTTCAAAATGCATGCCGTGTCCTTCATTCCATTCAACACCCGTCAGTAGCTCAATGCATGGAGGTGATCGGCTTAATGGTAGCAGCAATGGACATAGTACCCTTTGCACGTCTACATCTCAGACCGCTGCAATTGTGCATGCTAAGTCAGTGGAATGGGGATTACTCAGACTTGTCCCCTACTCTGAATCTGGATCAAGAGACCAGAAATTCTCTTCTATGGTGGCTTTCTCGGCCACATCTGTCCAGGGGGATGCCATTCAGCAGGCCGGACTGGACAATTGTAACAACAGACGCCAGCCTACTAGGTTGGGGCGCTGTCTGGAATTCTCTGAAGGCTCAGGGACAATGGAATCAGGAGGAGAGTCTCCTACCAATAAACATTCTGGAATTGAGAGCAGTTCTCAATGCCCTTCTGGCTTGGCCCCAGTTAACAACTCGGGGGTTCATCAGGTTTCAGTCGGACAACATCACGACTGTAGCTTACATCAACCATCAGGGAGGGACAAGAAGCTCCCTAGCAATGATGGAAGTATCAAAGATAATTCGCTGGGCAGAGTCTCACTCTTGCCACCTGTCAGCAATCCACATCCCGGGAGTGGAGAACTGGGAGGCGGATTTCTTAAGTCGTCAGACTTTTCATCCGGGGGAGTGGGAACTTCATCCGGAGGTCTTTGCCGAAATACTTCGACGTTGGGGCAAACCAGAGATAGATCTCATGGCGTCTCGACAGAACGCCAAGCTTCCTCGTTACGGGTCCAGATCCAGGGATCCGGGAGCGGTTCTGATAGATGCTTTGACAGCACCTTGGACCTTCGGGATGGCTTATGTGTTTCCACCCTTCCCGATGCTTCCTCGATTGATTGCCAGAATCAAACAGGAGAGAGCATCAGTGATTCTAATAACGCCTGCATGGCCACGCAGGACTTGGTATGCAGATCTAGTGGACATGTCATCCTGTCCACCTTGGTCGCTACCTCTGAAACAGGACCTTCTGATCTAGGGTCCCTTCAAACATCAAAATCTAATTTCTCTGAAGCTGACTGCTTGGAAATTGAACGCTTGATTTTATCAAAACGTGGTTTTTCTGAGTCAGTTATTGATACCTTAATACAGGCTAGGAAGCCTGTTACCAGAAAGATTTACCATAAGATATAGCGCAAATACTTATATTGGTGCGAATCCAAGAGTTACTCATGGAGTAAGGTTAGGATTCCGAGGATATTGTCTTTTCTACAAGAAGGTTTAGAAAAGGGTTTATCCGCTAGTTCCTTAAAGGGACAGATTTCAGCTCTGTCCATTCTTTTACACAAACGTCTGTCAGAAGTTCCGGACGTTCAAGCTTTTTGTCAGGCTTTAGCTAGGATCAAGCCTGTGTTTAAAACTGTTGCTCCACCATGGAGTTTGAACTTAGTTCTTAATGTTTTACAGGGGGTTCCGTTTGAACCCCTTCATTCCATTGATATCAAGTTGTTATCTTGGAAAGTTCTGTTTTTAATGGCGATTTCCTCGGCTCGAAGAGTCTCTGAGTTATCTGCCTTACATTGTGATTCTCCTTATCTGATTTTTCATTCAGACAAGGTAGTTCTGCGTACTAAACCTGGGTTCCTACCTAAGGTGGTCACTAACAGGAATATCAATCAAGAGATTGTGGTTACATCTTTGTGTCCTAATCCTTCTTCGAAAAAGGAACGTCTGCTACACAATCTAGATGTAGTCCGTGCCCTGAAATTTTATCTACAGGCAACTAAGGATTTTCGACAAACGTCTTCCCTGTTTGTCGTTTATTCTGGTCAGAGGAGAGGTCAAAAAGCTTCGGCTACCTCTCTCTCCTTTTGGCTTCGTAGCATAATACGGTTAGCCTATGAGACTGCTGGACAGCAGCCTCCTGAAAGAATTACAGCACATTCTACTAGAGCTGTGGCTTCCACTTGGGCCTTTAAGAATGAGGCTTCTGTTGAACAGATTTGCAAGGCTGCAACTTGGTCTTCTCTTCATACTTTTTCCAAATTTTACAAATTTGACACTTTTGCTTCTTCGGAGGCTGTTTTTGGGAGAAAGGTTCTTCAGGCAGTGGTTCCTTCTGTATAAAGAGCCTGCCTGTCCCTCCCGTCATCCGTGTACTTTAGCTTTGGTATTGGTATCCCATAAGTAATGGATGATCCGTGGACTGGATACACTTAACAAGAGAAAACATAATTTATGCTTACCTGATAAATTTATTTCTCTTGTAGTGTATCCAGTCCACGGCCCGCCCTGTCACTTTAAGGCAGGTAATTTTTCCATTAAACTACAGTCACCACTGTACCCTATGGTTTTCCTTTCTCTGCATGTTTTCGGTCGAATGACTGGTAATGGCAGTTAGGGGAGGAGCTATATAGCAGCTCTGCTGGGTGAATCCTCTTGCACTTCCTGTTGGGGAGGAGTTAATATCCCATAAGTAATGGATGATCCGTGGACTGGATACACTACAAGAGAAATAAATTTATCAGGTAAGCATAAATTATGTTTTTTCCCCACTGTATGTGTGTGTGTGTTTATATGTATATATATATATATATATATATATATATATATATATATATATATATATATATATATATATATATATATATGTGTGTATATATGTATTTACAGACACATATAAACACATAAAAACATATGTACACACACACACATATATATAAATGTATAAATGTGTTTATTCAAAAAGTGCTGTAAACGTTTTTGGGTAGTGACCCTGTCATCAGACAGAAAAATATCAAACAAGTGTACTCACCAGATAGTGCTCTATATGTGTTGTGTGGATCGGCCGCCGGTCCCTGCGGGAAAACATAGTTCCGGAAGTGGAGGTGACGTCATCACGCCGGGTTCCGGCGGCTTACCTGGTGTGCAATTGGACAATGCTGTGTATAAACAATAGGTTGTCATGGTATCAGATGATACTAGGTAATGGGGCATTGATGTATATTAGATAAACCTGTAGGAAATGCCCAAATGTAAAAAACTGTCGGCTAGATTACGAGTTGTGCGTTAGGGTTAAAAAGCAGAGTTGGCCGGTCCCAACGCTGCTTTTTAACGCCCGCTGGTATTACGAGTCTTGCAGGTACAGGTGTACCGCTCACTTTTTTGGCCAGACTCGGAAATACCACAAATCCACTTAAGTCAATTGCGTATCCTATATTGTCAATGGGACTTGCATAGTGCCGGTATTACGAGTCTGACAAAAAGTGAGTGGTAGACCCTCTCCTGTCAAGCCTGGTACTGCATTTTAAAGGGATACTTTACCCAAATTTTTTCTTTCATGATTCAGATAGAGCATGATATTTTAAGCAACTTTCTAATTTACTCCTATTATCAAATTTTCTTCATTCTCTTGGTATCTTTATTTTAAATGCAAGAATGTAAGTCTAGATGCCGGCCCATTTTTGGTGAACAACCTGGGTTGTCCTTGCTGATTGGTGGATAAATTCATCCACCAATAAAAAAGTGCTGTCCAGAGTTTTGAACCCCCAAAAAAGCTTAGATGCCTTCTTTTTCAAACAAAGATAGCAAGAAAACAAAGAAAAATTGATAATAGGAGTAAATTAGAAAGTTGCTTAAAATTGCATGCTCTATCCGAATCACAAAATAAATTTTTTGGGTTCAGTGTCCCTTTAAAGTCAGTAGTTAAGAGTTTTACACCGTAGCATAAAACTCTTAACTAAAGTGCTAAAAAGTACACTAACACCTATAAACTAGATATTAACCCCTAAACCGAGGCCCCCCCACATCGTAAATACTAAAATAAATTTTTTAACCCCTAATCTGCCGAACCGGACATCGCCGCCACTATAATAAACATATTAACCCCTAAACCGCCGCACTCCCTCATCGCAAACACTATTTAAATATTATTAACCCCTAATCTGCCGGCCCTAACATCGCCGACACCTACCTACATTTATTAACCCCTAATCTGCCGCCCCCAACGTCGCCGCCACTATATTAAATGTATTAACCCTTAAATCTAAGTCTAACCCTAACCCCCCCTAACTTAAATATAATTACAATAAATCTAAATAAAATTACTATAATTAGCTAAATTATTCCTATTTAAAACTAAATACTTACCTATAAAATAAACCCTAAGCTAGCTACAATATAACTAATATTTACATTGTAGCTAACTTACGGCTAGATTTAGAGTTTTGTCGGTAACGACCCGCGTAGCTAACGCTGGCTTTTTTTCCCCCGCACCTTTTAAATACCGCTGGTATTTAGAGTTCACAGAAGGGCTGCGTTAGGCTCCAAAAAGGGAGCGTAGAGCATAATTTACCGCCACTGCAACTCTCAATACCAGCGGTGCTTACGGACGCGGCCAGCTTCAAAAACGTGCTCGTGCACGATTCCCCCATAGAAAACAATGGGGCTGTTTGAGCTGTAAAAAAACCTAACACCTGCAAAAAAGCAGCGTTCAGCTCCTAACGCAGCCCCATTATTTCCTATGGGGAAACACTTCCTATGTCTGCACCTAACACCCTAACATGTACCCCGAGTCTAAACACCCCTAACCTTACACTTATTAACCCCTAATCTGCTGACCCCGCTATCGCTGACCCCTGCATATTTGTTTTAGCCCCTAATCTGCCGCTCCGTTCACCACCGCAACCTACATTATACCTATGTACCCCTAATCTGCTGCCCCTAACACCGCCGACCCCTATATTATATTTAATAACCCCTAATCTGCACCCCACAACGTCGCCGCCAGCTACCTACAATAATTAACCCCTAATCTGCCGACCGGACCTCACCGCTACTATAATAAATGTATTAACCCCTAATCCGCCTCACTAACCCTATAATAAATAGTATGAACCCCTAATCTGCCCTCCCTAACATCGCTGACACCTAACTTCAAGTATTAACCCCTAATCTGCCGACCGGACCTCGCCGCTACTCTAATAAATTTATTAACCCCTAAAGCTAAGTCTAACCCTAACACTAACACCCCCCCTAAATTAAATCTAATTTAAATCTAACGAAATAAATTAACTCTTATTAAATAAATTATTCCTATTTAAAGCTAAATACTTACCTGTAAAATAAACCCTAATATAGCTACAATATAAATTATAATTATATTGTAGCTATTTTAGGATTAATATTTATTTTACAGGCAACTTTGTATTTATTTTAACTAGGTACAATAGCTATTAAATAGTTAAACTATTTAATAGCTACCTAGTTAAAATAATTACAAAATTACCTGTAAAATAAATCCTAACCTAAGTTACAATTAAACCTAACACTACACTAGCAATAAATTAATTAAATAAAATACCTACAATTAAATCTAACACTACACTATCAATAAATTAATTAAATAAAATATCTACAAATAAATAAACTAACTAAAGTACAAAAAATAAAAAAAGCTGTTAAAAAATTAATTACAAACATAATAAAAATATTACAACAATTTAAAGCTAATTACACCTACTCTAAGACCCCTAATAAAATAACAAAGCCCCCAAAATAAAAAAATGCCCTACCCTATTCTAAAATTAAAATAGAAAAGCTCTTTTACCTTACCAGCCCTTAAAAGGGCCTTTTGCGGGGCATGCCCCAAAGAATTCAGCTCTTTTGCCTGTAAAAAAAAACATACAATACCCCCCCAACATTACAACCCACCACCCACATACCCCTAATCTAACCCAAACCCCCCTTAAATTAACCTAACACTAAGCCCCTGAAGATCTTCCTACCTTGTCTTCACCATGCCAGGTATCACCGATCGCTCCAGGCTCCGAAGTCTTCATCCAAGCCCAAGTGGGGGCTGGAGATCCATCATCCGCCTGAAGTCTTCTATCAAGCGGCGGCTGAAGATGTCCAGAAGAGGCTCCAAAGTCTTCATCCTATCCGGGCAGAAGAGTAGATCCGGACTGGCAACCATCTTCTTCCAAGCGGTGACAAGCGGCTCCATCTTGAAGACCTCCGGCGCGGATCCATCCTCTTCTTCCGACGTCCTAAGTCCGAAATGAAGGTTCCTTTAAATGACGTCATCCAAGATGGCGTCCCTTGAATTCCGATTGGCTGATAGGATTCTATCAGCCAATCGGAATTAAGGTAGGAAAAATCTGATTGGCTGATGGAATCAGCCAATCAGATTCAAGTTCAATCCGATTGGCTGATCCAATCAGCCAATCAGATTTTCCCTACCTTAATTCCGATTGGCTGATAGAATCCTATCAGCCAATCAGAATTCGAGGGACGCCATCTTGGATGATGTCATTTAAAGGAACCTTCATTCGGACTTAGGACATCGGAAGAAGAGGATGGATCCGCGCCGGAGGTCTTCAAGATGGAGCCGCTTGTCATCGGATGAAGATAGAAGATGCCGCTTGGAAGAAGATGGTTGCCGGTCCGGATCTACTCTTCTGCCCGGATAGGATGAAGACTTTGGAGCCTCTTCTGGACCTCTTCAGCCGCCGCTTGATAGAAGACTTCAGCCGGATGATGGATCTCCAGCCCCCGCTTGGGCTTGGATGAAGACTTCAGAGCCTGGAGCGATCGGTGATACCTGGCATGGTGAAGACAAGGTAGGAAGATCTTCAGGGACTTAGTGTTAGGTTTATTTAAGGGAGGTTTGGGTTAGATTAGGGGTATGTGGGTGGTGGGTTGTAATGTTGGGGGGGGGGTATTGTATGGGTTTTTTTACAGGCAAAAGAGCTGAATTCTTTGGCGCATGCCCCGCAAAAGGCCCTTTTAAGGGCTGGTAAGGTAAAAGAGCTTTTCAATTTTAATTTTAGAATAGGGTAGGGCATTTTTTTATTTTGGGGGGCTTTGTTATTTTATTAGGGGTTTTAGAGTAGGTGTAATTAGCTTAAAATTGTTGTAATATTTTTATTATGTTTGTAATTAATTTTTTTATTTTTTGTAACAGCTTTTTTTATTTTTTGTACTTTAGTTAGTTTATTTAATTGTATTTATTTGTAGGTATTTTATTTAATTTATTTATTGATAGTGTAGTGTTAGGTTTAATTGTAGATAATTGTAGGTATTTTATTTAATTAATTTATTGCTAGTGTAGTGTTAGGTTTAATTGTAACTTAGGTTAGGATTTATTTTACAGGCAATTTTGTACTTATTTTAACTAGGTAGCTATTAAATAGTTGTTAACTATTTAATAGCTATTGTACCTGGTTAAAATAAATACAAAGTTGCCTGTAAAATAAATATAAACCCTGAAATAGCTACAATATAATTATAATTTATATTGTAGCTATATTAGGGTTTATTTTACAGGTAAGTATTTAGCTTTAAATAGGAATAATTTATTTAATAAGAGTTAATTTATTTCGTTAGAATAAAATTATATTTAACTTAGGGGGGTGTTAGGGTTAGACTTAGCTTTAGGGGTTAATACATTTATTATAGTAGCGGTGAGGTCCGGTTGGCAGATTAGGGGTTAATACTTGAAGTTAGGTGTCGGCGATGTTAGGGAGGGCAGATTAGGGGTTAATACTATTTATTATAGGGTTAGTGAGGCGGATTAGGGGTTAATAACTTTATTATAGTAGCGGTGAGGTCCGGTCGGCAGATTAGGGGTTAATAATTGTAGGTAGGTGGCGGCGACGTTGGGGGTGGCATATTAGGGGTTAATAAATATAATATAGGAGTCGGCGGTGTTAGGGGCAGCAGATTAGGGGTACATAGGGATAACGTAGGTCAGCAGATTAGGGGTTAAAAAATTTTATTAGAGTGGCGGCGATGTGGGGGGGGGCCTCGGTTTAGGGGTACATAGGTAGTTTATGGGTGTTAGTGTACTTTAGAGCACAGTAGTTAAGAGCTTTATAAACCGGCGTTAGCCCAGAATGCTCTTAACTCCTGACTTTTTTCTGCGGCTGGAGTTTTGTCGGTAGAGGGTCTACCGCTCACTTCAGCCACGACTCTAAATACCAGCGTTAGAAAGATCCCATTGAAAAGATAGGATACGCAAATGGCGTAGGGGGATCTGCGGTATGGAAAAGTCACGGCTGCAAAGTGAGCGTTAGACCCTTTCCTGACTGACTCTAAATACCAGCGGTAGCCCAAAACCAGCGTTAGGAGCCTCTAACGCTGGTTTTGACGGCTAATGCCAAACTCTAAATCTAGCCATTAGGGTTTAATTTTATTTTACAGGCAACTTTGTATTTATTTTAACTAGGTACAATAGTTATTAAATAGTTATTAACTATTTAATAACTACCTAGTTAAAATAAAGACAAATTTACCAAAATAAAACCTAACCTAAGTTACAAGTACACCTAACACTACACTACAATTAAATTAATTACCTAAACTAAATACAATTAATTAAAATTTAACAAAATTATCTAGAGTATGAAAAAACTCCCCACTAAATTACAGAAAATAATAAAATAATTACAAGATTTGTAAACTAATTACACCTACTCTAATCCCCCTAACAAAATAAAAAGCCCCCAAAAATAAAAAAGCCCTACCCTATACTAAATTACAAATAGCCCTTAAAAGGGACTTTTGCAGGGCATTGCCCCAGAGTAATCAGCTCTTTTACCTGTAAAAAAAATTACAAATTACCCCCCAACATTAAAACCCACCACCCACACAACCAACCCTACTCTAAAACCCACCCAATCCCCCCTTAAAAAAACTAACACTAACCCCTTGAAGATCACCCTACCGTGAGACGTCTTCACCCAACTGGGCAGAAGTGGTCCTCCAGACGGGCAGAAGTCTTCATCCAAGCCGGGCAGAAGAGGTCCTCCAGACGGGCAGAAGTCTTCATACAGACGGCATTTTCTATCTTCATCCATCCTGCGCGGAGCGGCTCCATCTTCAAGACATCCGACGCAGAGCATCCTCTTCTTCCAACGACTAAAGACAAATGAAGGTTCCTTTAAGTGACGTCATCCAAGATGGTGTTGCTTCAATTCAGCCAATAGGAATTAAGGTAGGAAAAATCCTATTGGCTGATGGAATCAGCCAATAGGATTGAAGTTCAATCCTATTGGCTGATCCAATCAGCCAAAAGGATGGAGCTCGCATTCCATTGGCTGATTGGATCAACCAATAGGATGGAACTTCCTACCTTAATTCCGATTGGCTGATAGAATTCTATCAGCCAATCGGAATTGAAGGGACGCCATCTTGGATGATGTCATTTAAAGGAACCTTCATTCATTTTCTGCCCGTCTGGAGCACCTCTTCTGCCCGGCTTGGATGAAGACTTCTGCCCGTCTGGAGGACCACTTCTGCCTGGTTGGGTGAAGACTTCTCACGGTAGGGTGATCTTCAAGGGGTTAGTGTTAGTTTTTTTAAGGGGGGGGGGGATTGGGTCGGTTTTAGAGTAGGGTTAGTTGTGTGGGTGCTGTTTTTTTTTGTACTTTAGATAATTTTAATTAACTGTATTTAATTGTATTTAGTTTAGGGAATTTATTTAATTATAGTGTAGTGTTCGGTGTAATTGTAACTTAGGTTAGGTTTTATTTTACAGGTATATTTGTATTTATTTTAACTAGGTAGTTATTAAATAGTTAATAACTATTTAACAACTATTGTCTCTAGTTAAAATAAATACAAACTTGCCTGTAAAATAAGAATAAACCCTAAGGCCTAGATTTAGAGTTTGGCGTTAGCCGTCAAAACCAGCGTTAGAGGCTCCTAACGCTGGTTTTAGGCTACCTCCGGTATTTGGAGTCAGTCAGGAAAGGGTCTAACGCTCACTTTCCAGCCGCAACTTTTCCATACCGCAGATCCCCCTAGGCCAATTGCGTATCCAATCTTTTCAATGGGATCTTTCTAACTCCGGTATTTAGAGTTGTGGCTGAAGTGAGCGTTAGAAATCTAACGACAAAACTCCAGCTGCAGAAAAAAGTCAGTAGTTAAGAGCTTTCTGGGCTAACGCCGGTTTATAAAGCTCTTAACTACTGTGCTCTAAAGTACACTAACACCCATAAACTACCTATGTACCCCTAAACCGAGGTCCCCCCACATCGTCGCCACTCGATTAAAATTTTTTAACCCCTAATCTGCCGACCGCCACCTACGTTATACTTATGTACCCCTAATCTGCTGCCCCTAACACCGCCGATCCCTATATTATATTTATGAACCCCTAACCTGCCCCCCACAATGTCGCCGCCAGCTACCTACAATAATTAACCCCTAATCTGCCGACTGCAAAGAGCCGCCACCTACGTTATCCTTATGTACCCCTAATCTGCTGCCCCTAACACCGCCGACCCCTATATTATATTTATTAACCCCTAATCTGCCCCCCTCAACGTCGCCTCCACCTGCCTACACTTATTAACCCCTAATCTTCCGACCGAATCTCTCCGCTACTGTATTAAATGGATTAACCCCTAAAGCTAAGTCTAACCCTAACACCCCCCTAAATTAAATATAATTTAAATCTAACAAAATAAATTAACGCTTATTAAATAAATTATTCCTATTTAAAGCTAAATACTTACCTGTAAAATAAACCCTAATATAGCTACAATATAAAGTATAATTATATTGTAGCTATTTTAGGATTAATATTTATTTTACAGGCAACTTTGTAATTATTTTAACCAGGTACAATAGCTATTAAATAGTTAAGAACTATTTAATAGTTACCTAGTTAAAATAATTACAAAATTACCTGTAAAATAAATCCTAACCTAAGTTACAATTAAACCTAACACTACACTATCAATAAATTAATTAAATAAAATACCTACAATTATCTACAATTAAACCTAACACTACACTATCAATAAATTAATTAAATACAATTCCTACAAATAAATACAATGAAATAAACTATCTAAAGTACAAAAAATAAAAAAGAACTAAGTTACAAAAAATAAAAAAATATTTACAAACATTAGAAATATATTACAACAATTTTAAACTAATTAACCTACTCTAAGCCCCCTAATCAAATAACAAAGCCCCCCAAAATAAAAAAATGCCCTACCCTATTCTAAATAAAAAAAGTTCAAAGCTCTTTTACCTTACCAGCCCTGAACAGGGCCCTTTGCGGGGCATGCCCCAAAGAATTCAGCTCTTTTGCCTGTAAAAAAAACACATACAATACACCCCCCAACATTACAACCCACCACCCACATACCCCTAATCTAACCCAAACCCCCCTTAAATAAACCTAACACTAAGCCCCTGAAGATCTTCCTACCTTATCTTCACCATACCAGGTTCACCGATCGGTCCTCGGAAGTCTTGATCCAAGCCTCGGAAGTGTTGATCCAAGCCCAAGCGGGGGGCTGAAGAGTGACGTCCATCCTCGGGCTGAAGTCTGGATCCAAGCGGCGACTGAAGAAATCCATCATCGGGCTGAAGTCGGAAGTCCATCATCGGGATGAAGTCTTCTATCAAGCAGCATCTTCAATCTTCTTTCTTCCGGAGCCATCATCTTCCAGCCGACGCGGAACATCCTCTTCTCCCGACTCCTACTCGCCGAATGACGGTTCCTTTAAATGACGTCATCCAAGATGGCGTCTGTCGAATTCCGATTGGCTGATAGGATTCTATCAGCCAATCGGAATTAAGGTAGGAAAATTCTGATTGGCTGACGGAATCAGCCAATCAGAATGAAGTTCAATCCGATTGGCTGTTCCGATCAGCCAATAGAATGCGAGCTCAATCTGATTGTTAGGGGCAGCAGATTAGGGGTACATAGGGATAATGTAAGTAGCGGCGGTTTACGGAGCGGCAGATTAGGGGTTAAAAAAAATATGCAGGTGTCAGCGATAGCGGGGGCGGCAGAATAGGGGTTAATAAGTTCAAGGTTAGGGGTGTTTAGGCTCGGGGTACATGTTAGAGTGTTAGGTGCAGACGTAGGAAGTGTTTCCCCATAGTAAACAATGGGGCTGCGTTAGGAGCTGAACACGGCTTTTTTGCAGGGTTTTTTTCAGCTCAAACAGCCCCATTGTTTTCTATGGGGGAATCGTGCATGAGCACGTTTTTGAAGCTGGCCGCGTCCATAAGCACCACTGGTATCGAGAGTTGAAGTTGCGGTAAATATGCTCTACGCTCCTTTTTTGGAGCCTAACGCAGCCATTCTGTGAACTCTCAATACCAGCGGTATTTAAAAGGTGCGGCCAGAAAAAAGCACGCGTAGCTAACGCACCCCTTTGGCCGCAGAACTCTAAATCTAGGCGTACGCTAGCTACAATGTAACTATTAGTTATATTGTAGCTATCTTAGGGTTTATTTTATAGGTAAGTATTTAGTTTTAAATAGGAATAATTTACGGCTAGATTTAGAGTTTTGTCGGTAAGGACCCGAAAAGCTAACGCCGGCTTTTTTCTGGCCGCACCATAAAAATAAATCTGGTATTGAGAGTCCACATAAAGGCTGCGTTAGGCTCCAAAAAAGGAGCGTAGAGCATATTTAACGCAGCTTCAACTCTCGATACCAGAGTTGCTTACGCAAGCTGCCAGCCTCAAAAACGTGCTCGTGCACGATTCCCCCATAGAAAACAATGGGGCTGTTTGAGCTGAAAAAAAAACCTAACACCTGCAAAAAAGCCGCGTTCAGCTCCTAACGCAGCCCCATTGTTTGCTATGGGGAAACACTTCCTACGTCTGCACCTAACACTTTAACATGTACTCCGAGTCTAAACACCCCTAACCTTACACTTATTAACCCCTAATCTGCCGCCCCCGCTATCGCTGACCCCTGCATATTATTATTAACCCCTAATCTGCCGCTCCGTAAACCGCCGCTACTTACATTATCCCTATGTACCCCTAATCTGCTGCCCTAACATCGCCGACCCCTATATCATATTTATTAACCCCTAATCTGCCCCCCACAACGTCGCCTCCACCTGCCTACACTTATTAACCCCTAATCTGCCAAGCGGACCGCACCGCTATTATTATAAAGTTATTAACCCCTAATCCGCCTCACTAACCCTATAATAAATAGTATTAACCCCTAATCTGCCCTCCCTAACATCGCAGACACCTAACTTCAATTATTAACCCCTAATCTGCTGACTTGAGCTCACCGCTATTCTAATAAATGTATTAACCCCTAAAGCTAAGTCTAACCCTAACACTAACACCCCCCTAAATTAAATATAATTTTAATCTAACGAAATTAATTAACTCTTATTAAATAAATTATTCCTATTTAAAGCTAAATACTTACCTGTAAAATAAATCCTAATATAGCTACAATATAAATTATTATTATATTATAGCTATTTTAGGATTAATATTTATTTTACAGGTAACTTTGTATTTATTTTAAACAGGTACAATAGCTATTAAATAGTTAAGAACTATTTAATAGCTAAAATAGTTAAAATAATGACAAACTTAACTGTAAAATAAATCCTAACCTAAGTTACAATTAAACGTAAAACTACACTATCAATAAATTAATTAAATAAAATACCTACAATTACCTACAATTAAACCTAACACTACACTATCAATAAATTAATTAAATACAATACCTACAAATAACTACAATGAAATAAACTAACTAAAGTACAAAAAATAAAAAAGAACTAAGTTACAAAAAATAAAAAAATATTTACAAACATCAGAAAAATATTACAACAATTTTAAACTAATTACACCTACTCTAAGCCCCCTAATAAAATAACAAAGCCCCCCAAAATAAAAAAATGCCCTACCCTATTCTAGATTACTAAAGTTCAAAGCTCTTTTACCTTACCAGCCCTGAACAGGGCCCTTTGCGGGGCATGCCCCAAGATTTTCAGCTCTTTTGCCTGTAAAAAAAAACATACAATACCCCCCCCCAACATTACAACCCACCACCCACATACCCCTAATCTAACCCAAACCCCCCTTAAATAAACCTAACACTAAGCCCCTGAAGATCTCCCTACCTTGTCTTCACCTCACCGGTTTCAGCGATCGGTCCAGAAGAGGGTCCGAAGTCTTGATCCAAGCGGAGCAAGAAGAGGTCCTCCATCCGGTAGAAGTCTTCATCCAAGCGGGGCAGAAGAGGTCTTCCATCCGATTGAAGTCTTCATCCAAGCGGGATCTTCTATAGTCATCCATCCGGAGCGGAGCGGCAGCATCCTGAAGACCTCCGACGCGGAACATCCATCCTGAGCGACGAATGACGGTTCCTTTAAATGACGTCATCCAAGATGGCGTCCCTCGAATTCCGATTGGCTGATAGGATTCTATCAGCCAATCGGAATTAAGGTAGGAATATTCTGATTGGCTGATGGAATCAGCCAATCAGAATCAAGTTCAATCCGATTGGCTGATCCAATCAGCCAATCGGATTGAACTTGATTCTGATTGGCTGATTCCATCAGCCAATCAGAATATTCCTACCTTAATTCCGATTGGCTGATAGAATCCTATCAGCCAATCGGAATTCGAGGGACGCCATCTTGGATGATGTCCCTTAAAGGAACCGTCATTCTTCAGTTGGACGTCGCCGGATGAAGATGGGTCCGCAGTGGAGGTCTTCAGGATGGAGCCGGTCCTCATCGGATGAAGATAGAAGATGCCGCTTGGAAGAAGATGGTTGCCGGTCCGGATCTACTCTTCTTCCCGGATAGGATGAAGACTTTGGACCCTCTTCTGGACTTCTTCAGCCATCGGATGATGGATGTCTAGCCCCCTCTTGGGTTGGATGAAGATATCGGAGCCAGGACGGATCGGTGAACCTGGTATGGTGAAGACAAGGTAGGATGATCTTCAGGGGCTTAGTGTTAGGTTTATTTAGGGGGGGGTTTGGGTTAGATTAGGGGTATGTGGGTGGTGGGTTGTAATGTTGGGGGGGGTATTGTATGGTTTTTTTTACAGGCAAAAGAGCTGAACTTCTTGGGGCATGCCCCGCAAAGGGCCCTGTTCAGGGCTGGTAAGGTCAAAGAGCTTTGAACTTTAGTAATTTAGAATAGGGTAGGGCATTTTTTATTTTGTGGGGCTTTGTTATTTTATTAGGGGGCTTAGAGTAGGTGTAATTAGTTTAAAATTGTTGTAATATTTTTCTTATGTTTGTAAATATTTTTTTATTTTTTGTAACTTAGTTCTTTTTTATTTTTTGTACTTTAGTTAGTTTATTTCATTGTATTTATTTGTAGGTATTGTATTTAATTTATTTATTGATAGTGTAGTGTTAGGTTTAATTGTAGGTAATTGTAGGTATTTTATTTAATTAATTTATTGATAGTGTAGTGTTAGGTTTAATTGTAACTTAGGTTAGGATTTATTTTACAGGTAATTTTGTAATTATTTTAACTATTTTAGCTATTAAATAGTTCTTAACTATTTAATAGCTATTGTACCTGGTTAAAATAAATACAAAGTTACCTGTAAAATAAATATTAATCCTAAAATAGCTATAATATAATTATAATTTATATTGTAGCTATATTAGGATTTATTTTACAGGTAAGTATTTAGCTTTAAATAGGAATAATTTATTTAATAAGAGTTAATTAATTTCGTTAGATGTAAATTATATTTAACTTAGGGGGGTGTTAGTGTTAGGGTTAGACTTAGCTTTAGGGGTTAATACATTTATTAGAATAGCGGCGAGATTCGGTCGGCAGATTAGGGGTTAATAATTGAAGTTAGGTGTCGGCGATGTTAGGGAGGGCAGATTAGGGGTTAATACTATTTATTATAGGGTTAGTGAGGCGGATTAGGGGTTAATAACTTTATTATGATAGCGGTGCGGTCCGCTCGGCAGATTAGGGGTTAATAAGTGTAGGCAGGTGGAGGCAACGTTGTGGGGGGCAGATTAGGGGTTAATAAATATAATATAGGGGTCGGCGGTGTTAGGGGCAGCAGATTAGGGGCACATAGCTATAATGTAGCTGGCGGCTCTTTGCGGTCGGCAGATTAGGGGTTAATTATTGTAGGTAGGTGGCGGCGACGTTGTGGGGGGCAGGTTAGGGGTTAATAAATATAATATAGGGGTCGGCGATGTTAGGGCAGCAGATTAGGCGTACATAGGGATAATGTAGCTGGCGGCGGCGTGCGGACGGCAGATTAGGGGTTAATAAATGTAGGTAGCTGGCGGCGACGTTGTGGGGGGCAGGTTAGGGGTTAATAAATATAATATAGGGGTCGGCGGTGTTAGGGGCAGCAGATTAGGGGTACATAAGGATAACGTAGGTGGCGGTCGGCAGATTAGGGTTTAAAAAAATTTAATCGAGTTGCGGCGATGTGGGGGGACCTCGGTTTAGGGGTACATAGGTAGTTTATGGGTGTTAGTGTACTTTAGAGCACAGTAGTTAAGAGCTTTATGAACCGGCGTTAGCCCAGAAAGCTCTTAACTACTGACTTTTTTCTGCGGCTGGAGTTTTGTCATTAGATTTCTAACGCTCACTTCAGACACGACTCTAAATACCGGAGTTAGAAAAATCCCATTGAAAAGATAGGATACGCAATTGACGTAAGGGGATCTGCGGTATGGAAAAGTCGCGGCTGAAAAGTGAGCGTTAGACCCTATTTTGAGTGACTCCAAATACCGGAGGTAGCCTAAAACCAGCGTTAGGAGCCTCTAACGCTGGTTTTCACGGCTACCGCCAAACTCCAAATCTAGACCTTAGTGAATTGCAGTAATTTTATATAGATTTATTGTAATTATATTTAAGTTAGGGGGTGTTAGGGTTAGACTTAGGTTTAGGGGTTAATAACTTTATTATAGTGGTGGCGACGTTGTGGGCGGCAGATTAGGTGTTAATAAACGTAGTTAGGTTGCGGCGACATTGGGGGCGGCAGATTAGGGGTTAATAAATATAATGTAGGGTTCGGCGATGTTGGGGGCGGCAGATAAGGGGTTAATAAGTATAATGTAGGTGGTGGCGGTGTCTGGAGCGGCAGATTAGGGGTTAATAATATAATGCAGGTGTCGTCGATGTCGGGGGCGGCAGATTAGGGGTTAATAAGTGTAAAATTAGGGGTGTTTAGACTCGGGGTTCATGTTAGGGTGTTAGGTGTAGACATAAAAAGTATTTCCCCATAGGAATCAATGGGGCTGCGTAAGAGCTTTTTTGCAGGTGTTAGGTTTTTTTTTTTCAGCCGGCTCTCCCCCATTGATTCCTATGGGGAAATCGTGCACGAGCACGTTTTACCTGCTCACCGCTAACGTAAGCAGCTCTGGTATTGAGGTGAGATGTGGAGCTAAATTTTGCTCTTCGCTCACTTTTTTTTGCGGCTAACGCCGGGTTTCTAAAAACCCGTAATACCAGCGCTGTCTGTAAGTGAGCGGTGAGCATAAACTTTTCATTAGCACCGCACCCCTGTTAACGCAAAACTCGTAAGCTAGGTGTGTGTGATATTAAATAAGAAGTGTATTACTTTGTGACATAGTGAAATTTACTATTGTGACAACCAGGCATTAAGCAGCCTGAAGTTAAAAACAATTTTACAGAGATGGCCATAGGAGATAGTAATAGGCAAAGAAAAAGAAAAAGAGACAAAATAAGGAAAGTGGATACAAGCACAGTAAGGGAAAGAAAGAAAGGAGGGGGAAAAGAAAGGGGGGAAAGGAAAGGGGGAAAAAGAGGAAGAATAAAGGGGGACAAAAAGGTAGAAAGAGGAGTGGAAGATGAAAGGGCAGAAGGGGAAAGATTGAGAAGCATGTATTTAATCAAGCAATTATTGTATATTTAACCACAAGCTCTAAATCTGGTTAATACATGAAATAAAGCCTAAGGATGCCACGTAGCCAGTATAATACCCGTTAGGGATACCACCTATTGGCCTTCATAATATATTGTAGATGCAAATTCATTTACCAATAGCACCCCCTAAGGCCTTGTTAACAGTATACATGCTTCTCAGTCTTTCCCCTTCTGCACTTTCATCTTCCACTCCTCTTTCTACCATTTTGTCCCCCTTTATTTTCCCTCTTTTTCCCCCTTTTCTTTCCCCCCTTTCTTTCCCCCCTCCCTTCTTTCTTGCTTTCCCTTACTGTGCTTGTATCCACTTTCCTTATCAGTGCCTTGGCTCCTGCGAGGCCTATTTGTAGAATGGTTGATCTAAGCTTGCAAGGGAGTCTGGGTAGGTCATTGTGTAAAGCCATTCTAGAATTTAACGTCAACTCAATGGAAAAGAAGGTGCAAAAGAACTGTTCCATCCCCTCCCATAGGGGTCGCACTTTGGGGCATTCCCACCATATGTGGAGATAGCTTCCTCTGTGCCCACATTCCCTCCAGCATCTCCCCCCAGTATCAGGGTAAATAGATTGTATTCTAATAGGGGTAAGGTACCAATGTGACAAGACCTTAAAGTTTAGTTCTAGGGCCTGGGGGGATGTCGAAGCTTTTCGGGTGTTTGTGAATTTTTCTTTGCCATTCCTCCTTCGTTATGTCTATCCCTAAGATAGTCTGCCAATTGCGCGTATAAGAAAGAAGCTGATTAATATGTGCAGCCTGTATCATTGTTTTTGCCATTGATAGTGAGTGTCTCGCCTGACCCTGGCACAGTAACTTTCAAACTGCGTGGGTTCTCTTAAGTAATCTAGTCTGTGGGGTGAAGTGTGAATAAAATGTGAGATTTGGGAGTATTTTAACCAACTTGAGTAACTACCTCCCGCCACTTCAGCTAAATCCTCCCTCCTCTTCACCGTTCCCTTTCATAGAAAATCTTTTAATGGGGTTGTATAGTCCCATTCCTTCAGTCTCTTTTGGCCTCTATCTAGTCCTCCTATCAGCTCCGCATTCCTGGGGATTGGGAACATTGGTGAGCGGGCACTTGAGATATGTTTCCGTCTTAGCAAGATGGAGTCCCAGGAGTGAAACACTCCCCGGTGGATCAGTAAATCAGCACATTGAGGTGGTCTAAGGTCTCTGGGTACCCAACATAGTGCACATATTTCAGGGGCTTTAAGTATATGTGAATCTATTGCTACCCAGGCTTTTGAGTCTTTGGATCTGTGCCAATCTATTATCCTTTGTAGTGTTATTGCATCAAGGTAATCCGCTATGCAAAGTAGACCTAGTCCTCCATTGTCACCCGTTCTATATAGACTGTCTCTACATACCCTTGGTTTGATCTTACCCCAAACATAAAGGTTAATGTGTTTCTGAAGTTGGGCAGTAAACCATTTCGGGATAGGGATGGGTAGGGCCTGAAATAGATATAAGATCCTGGGCAGTGTGGTAATTTTAATGCATTGGTTTCTACCCCACCATGTAATCGGTTTCGTTGCCCAATTAGTGAGCTCTGATTGTGTTTTACGAATAAGCGTCAAATAATTCTCATCAAAAAGTTGTGGTACTTCAGCTGAGAGTTGGATGCCCAGGTATTTCAGGGATTTTCTTTGTAGGTTTAGGGGGCAAATTTCCTTAATAGATTGAAAAACGGACTGAGTAAGTGATAGGTTAAGTATTTCTGATTTTTGTTTGTTGATTGCAAAGTTGGAGACTTTGCCAAAATAATCTAGCTGTGGCCCTTTATATTTTAATGAGCAATGTTACCATTCTATGGGGCCCCTTTATCAAGCTCCGAATGGAGCTTGTGCGCCCGTGTTTCTGGCGAGTTTCTGAAGACTCGCCAGAAACACCAGTTATGAAGCAGCGGTCTAAAGACCGCTGCTCCATAACCCTGTCCGCCTGCTCTGATGAGGCGGACAGGAATTGCCGGAAATCAACCCGATCGAGTACGATCGGGGTTGATTGACACCTCCCTGCTGGCGGCCGATTGGCCGCGAGTCAGCAGGGGGCTGCGTTGCACCAGCAGCTCTTGTGAGCTGCTGGTGCAATGTTAAATTCGGAGAGCGTATCAGGTCCACAAGACCTTTAATAAATAGGCCCCTATTTCTGAAGCGGATTATGAGGATTTTTTTTACTTCTATGCTATATTTGCCTGAAATATTGTAGCAGTTTATTTTTTTCCCATTAGCTTATGGCTTCTTGTCTTATACTAAATAAGAAATAACACATTGCCATCTGCAACTGTATCTGACACAGCCTCACCAATAAAAAAAACTTATATTTAATAAATGTTAATACACAAAAGCTATAAAACAGCACTTCAGAGCAGCAATGCAGTACTGGGACCTTGCTGAACAAATCTAATGAGCCAATGACAAGAGGCATAGGTGTATAGCCACACATAAACTGGCTATTATCTCCCTGCATTGCTTTAACTGAGCTAGAAGTAAAACTGAAATGTCTCTTAAAATTGCAAGCTCTATCTGAACCAAGAGTGTTTGATTTTGACTTAGTTATTATTTTTGTTAGGTGCTAGATAACGCCAATAGCATACCTTTGTGTGTATTTAGAGATGGCTTGTTATTATACCACTGCCAAACCATACTATTTATTGTAACATACATATGTTTTAACTTTTGGCTTAAAATATTGGCATATTGTTGATACAGTAGAATATCTCATGTTACATAGCCTGACAAGGTTAACCATTCCTATACTATTATCTTGTTTTCACGATTGTACAATATTTTTAAATTTTCAGTTCTCAGTTTGGAAATCCCTCTCAAATGTAAATTTAGGAGATTATATTGCTGATTAGTCAATAAAATCAGCTCCAACAAAACAGCCAAGCTGTTGTAAGGCTACTCTGAAAGGCTATATAAATGTGTGAACAATAGCCAAAAAATCTAAAACGACTGAAGAGAAATATCTGCTTCAAAAGTCACTTCAAGAGTATACAAGTTACTTAAAATAAAATAAATAAAAGCACATGTATATAATTACCACATTACCTTATAATAGCACCAGTGATGTCTATACAGAATAACCTTTTTCTGGGTTGGGCATTATATTAGAAACTTAGATGTGTCAGAAGAGTGCAAAATCAACACTAAATTAGCTTCTCAATGAAAAAAAAAGTTTTAAATGCCAGCCAGAATCACTCAGATTTTTTCTGACTATTCAGACTTAGAACACGTTACATATGTCTTAAATTTACAAATGGATGTAAATCTTTTTATTGGATAATGTTTACACTTTGCAGGATAATACCTTGTTACTGTACAAGAGTCTCCAGGCTTATATGAGGTCATATGTGGATTCTGTTTTCAACCAAAGCTGGTGTTTCTTAATACACTGTAGGGTTAATTTACACATGTTTAACATGTGCTGTTGATTAACAACTGATTATATACTTTTTAACATCCAGTCATGGCACTGTGTGCTCAACTATCAGTGAACACGTTTTAAGATGGCATGAAACGCGTATTTTGAAATATGGCTGTCCCTCTAATTGTGCTTTTTTAATCTAGGGTTTATCATTTATGCTTTCAATGGACTTTTGCAATGCTTCTGGTCCAGATTACAAGTGGAGCACTTACAGTTACGCGCGAGCGATAAGGGGTTTATTGCGGGTGTTTGCTCTCGTCAGGTTTACTGATTGTATTACAAGTAAACACGATCGTTTGAACGAAAATTGCACTTTATGCAATGATTACGGTGTCCTCAGAACTCTGGTTAACTGTTTCGCAAAACAAGAAAGGTGTCACAAAACACATATATATATATATATATATATATCACAAAGTACAGTTACAGTCGTAATAACACCATCTAATAAAAACATTATAAAAATTATTCAAGAAATTATTGCACAAAAATGTTATAAGGGCTGTAACATATGAGGTCTCAGGTGTTAGAAAAAAAGGCAAAGGGCTTTAACATAGATATACATACATATACATGTTTAAACATGTATATGTATGTGTGCATATATATATATATATATATATATATATATATATATACTGTATATATATATATATATATATTTATGTTTATATTTGTGTACATATGTATTTATATGTGTATATATGTATTTACAGACACATATAAACACATAAAAACCTATGTATATATATATATATATATATATATATATATATATATATATATATATGCATTGGAGCCCTTTGCAGTTAAGTAGATGAAAACATGTTAAAACACATTTATGCAATATTCATATTTAATAAAGTGTTTAACTGTGTGTTTACTGTACATATTTAACATTCCAATGTTCTTCACATAGGGAAATATGTTCTATTCTAAATAGGTATTCTTATATATATCTGTATATATCGATACCTGTATATACTCATCTTTATACATAGGTATAAATATTTATTGTACCAAAATATATATAGAAAAATTGAGAGAGTAGGAAATATTTCTTATATTTACACCTTCCGGTTCTACCCTTGCAATTTAAATGTAAAAAAGTAACCAGAGAGAAAAATATTCAAGATATATGTTAGTATCCTGAAAATAGCAAGGGATTTTGAAGAACAGGCACACGGAAAGTACTTAAGAAAAAGATTATTTTATTTTCCCAAACCACATACAAGTGAATCACCTGTCAGTGCTTAGCTGCACCACCCAGAGGGAGAACTTAAAATCATAAAACAAATGGTATAAGAGAGCGTAAGGACCTAACTCAATCCCTAAGCATACGTATGCAATGCTAATAAACACCTCATAGATAATTCTAAAACAGGCTAAATCAAATATATATGCAAAGGTATACAAAAACAGGGCCGCAGGGTAAACGGCAAGTATAATCCTTACAAAATGGATACAGATTGCAGAATAACAGGCTTGAGTGACAAACACCCCTGTATCAATGAACACACAGTTAACAGTTCCCTTGCTGCATGTTAGGACATTCACATCATACCCAAAGAGACAGTCATAGGTGAATAAAGGATTCGACCGCAGCAATTTCTGCTGCACACTAGGTCATTCCAATATATAGCCTCACTGAGAATTCAGCAATTGGCAACACTTATCTGAGATATCTTGTTACGATGTTTCCAGTAGCCTGCTTTGTTTCCACATGCAGCGATTCCTAAGCGTGTGACGTATCCCTAGGTGTACCAAAATATCATCATATATATATAGAAATATGTATTTATGAATAAATAAAACATATTGAAATGTGAAATATTCATATTTTCGTGTTGGGTTAGCACACATGAGAATATGCAATCAGGGTTTTTTTCCACTTTTTTGGCTTTATTGAGCTCTATGGGGGAATACGTGAACGCATGCGCGATATTCTAAGTTTAGCTTTTTGCACTCGTCACGTTATCGCGAGAGTGAAAACATTTTACTTTCAACTTATAATACAAGCGCAACCTGACGAGCACAAAAAGCCCAACTTCTAGTGCAGTTAATGTTTGAGCGGGAGAGTTAAATAGTGCTCCCCTTGTACTCTGGCCCTTTATGTTTTAATGAGCAATGTCACCATTCTATTTATGAAACAGATTATGAGGATTTTTTTTTTACTTCTATGCTATAGTTGCCTGAAATATTGTAGCAGTTTATTTGTTCACATTAGCTTATGACTTCTTGTCTTATACTAAATAAGAAATATCACTTTGCCATCTGCAACTGTATCTGACACAGCCTCACCAATAAAAAAACTTATATTTAATAAATGTTAATACACAAAAGCTATAAAACAGCACTCCCAAAACCAATCAAAGTTTAATCTATTATAATTGAGTGGTATAGTGTCACCCCCGCTTAGATACAGAAACACTGTAATATTCCATTTCCCCCTTGTCTCATTTCCTCTTTTCACTCCAAACCTCTCCCCCAGTCATTTCAACACCTAATTTTGTTCTTTTCACATCTCCAGTCACATCATTTCTTTTGGTTTATGTCTCCTTTAAAATAACAGTTTGTTCTGGGCTACATGTCTACTATATCATAATTGTATTAAACACCCTCATTTCATCCCATTTTTATTTAAAAAAAATACAAAAATCTAGACACCTGTTATTGCAGATATTTAGCTCTACACGTTACATGATCAAATAAATAGCAACATTTTACAGTACATTTTGCACGGATTAAAAAGCATAGTGTGTTCTTGCTTTTAATCTATTGGTAGATATAGGGGCATATTTATCAAGCTCCGTATTTCTGGCGAGCCTCCATAACCTGTCCGCCTGCTCTGAGGCTGCAGACAGACATCCACAGAAATCAACCCGATCGGGTTGATTGACACCCCCTGCTAGCGGCCAATTGGCCGCGAATCTACAGGGAGTGGCATTGCACCAGCAGTTCACAAGAACTGCTGGTGCAATGATAAATGCCGAGAGCGTATGCTGTCCATGTTCATCAATGTGCAGTGGACATGATCCGCAGTATCGGATCATGTCCGCTGCGCTGGCACAATGATAAATCGGCTCTAGAATATTTCCTTATTAACACTTAATTTATTTTTTATAATGTGGTTGTAAAATATTTTAACATTTGGCAAGTATTGTTTCCTATCTGTACTATGTGTACTGGATGTCTATTCTTCTTTCTGCCCATAAGCTTGATGGATTCTAGCAACTAACCATGCTGCGCATGTCATCTTCATACTGTTAAGTACCAGAGGGACGAAACAGTGTATTGTCTGCTGTCTGCGGGTAGGTTTGTTTGGCTTATGCTATTTTTTTTATTTTCTGCTGTTACATTTACAGACTAATTGCAAAAGGGTGTCTGGGGGGTACAGTAATCATTATTGTACAACTTCTAATTCTCAAATATGTCAACATTAAGATTATTATATGTATAGGTTGAACTTGATGGACTTCTGTCTACTTTGTTACTATGCTATATACATGTCCTTCACCTACCCGGAAGGGACAGGAATTCAAGTAAGAAAAGTAGGAATAAGTAATTCCAAATGATGATCCCGTAATAGAAGCATCTCTAAAACTTGATCTTTTGGCCCATATTTATCAAGCTCCATACGGAGCTTGAAGGGCCGTGTTTCTGGCGAGTCTTCAGTACGATCAGGTTGATTGACAACCCCCTGCTGGCGGCCCATTGGCCGCGAGTCTGCAGGGGGCAGCATTGCACCAGCAGCTCTTGTGAGCTGCTGGTGCAATGCTGAATACGGAGAGCGTATTGCTCTCTGTATTCAGCGAGGTCTGGCGGACCTGATCCGCACTGTCGGATCAGGTCCGCAAGACCTTGATAAATAGAGGCCATAGGCTACAGGACTCTATTGAAAGCACCTAAAATGTTATGATCTAGAATCACCCCCTTATTAGCCTCCTGTTTGTTTTGTTTCTCAATTGCTATTTGAAGCTTCAGCAGTGTAAAATACATATTATAATAAATGATCTATTCCTCTGTTAAATGCTGTATAACATGTTTGTAAAATAAAATATATTAATAATAAAAAAAGAGTAAAGAAAGCAATTCCTTTCTTGGAACATGATATTCTAAGCAATTTCAGATGTCAGTATATGCATCATTGTATTGCTCATTTGCTGTACATCATTTACTGGCGAGTTTTTCCCACTATTTTACTCACCACTTAATGAGTTCCCGTCTTGTGTGATAAGTCCAAACTAAAACTGAATGTATTTGCAATTTTACAATATATAGTATGTAACATAAATAATACAGGGTTTGTACGGTACATAACCTGCTGTGTAAACAGATATGATAGGATTACATTTTTCTGCATATAACATCATTTTTTTCGTTAATCCTTCTTACATGAGTTTGACAAGGTGATAAATAATGATTTATAGTCTCTAGTTAGATGTCTGCCGTGGCTTCTAAAACTATGTTCAGTTATATTCTAGCTGTCAATATAACAGGGATTAAATGGAGACACATTCCATATCTCTAGAAACTCGGTGTCCAACACAGATACAGTTTCCGCATTTGTCAAGTAGTGCTGACAGATCCAGGAAGATAGGTGATGACACAAGCTGAATTCTCTGCCACAAGAACACTTTTTGGTTATTTTTATATTATAAGCAGTAAGGACTATAGGATTTAATAAATTATTGGGAAGTTTTTTTCACCTTAGTATGATACTGATAAAAATTTGATTGCAACAACAGTGTATGCATTACTGTATGTATAGTTTTTGTATCCGTCATTAGTATTTCTTTCATAAGGTGGTGAGAGTTCACAAGACATTACTTCTGGGGAATTCAACTCCTGGCCACTAGGAGGAGGCAAAGATGCACAAGCTTTTAATCCCTTTCACCAATCTGATATCCCAGTCTTTTTCTTTGCCTTGCCAGGAGCAGGTGAAGATTGAATTGTTCAGGAATTCATTTTAATTGTAGAAGGATCTTTGATCCTATATCCCCTCATAAGGTCAAATTTAGCAGAAAGGGGCATAGGAGATTACTTGGCTGTGCAACTCCTGCGGGAGTTGTGATTTCACTAGGACTGGTCCTTCAGCTTCCTCCTGTTTTGCCATGTTGATGTACTACCTCAGTATATCCTCTACTGTTTAGTACAGTACTGGATGGGCTCTCTATTGTATGCAGGCATGTCAGCTAGGTGAGCACAGTGGAGGGGGTGTGTTTTTGGGTAAGTACCTCTTGTCACTCACACTGCCCACAGGCTATCAGTAAGTAAATGTATATCATAACTAGAAGTCAGCTTACAGGTAACACAGAAGTGTACAAGTACTTTGGTTCTTCAGATCATTTAGGTTTTCTTTGGTGTGTTGGATTTTTTGTTTGCTTTGGTTCCTTTAAGAAGGATCATGCCGGGGTTTTTACTTGCGTGCTTATGCTTACTATACTTTAGTGCTATAGCAGCTATATTTAGTTTTTCCCCCATACTCTCCCTCCATCTGCCCTCATAGAGCTGTTACTTGATGGCATGAAGGGTATGCTTGCACAGTACGGGCCCTTAGATCTCTGGTATTGAGAACTTTAACATATTTCCCACTGCGCTTGCTGCTTTGCACACTTTCTCCTGACTTTAGGTGGCTATCACTCGCTACGGAAGCGCTGCTCATTTCTCTATTGTGAGAGTATCAGGAGAGGGTAAGAGCTCTATACCAGCATTGGGGGACTCTTCATTTATTAATTGCAATTTTCATCCTTATATAGGTACATTTTTTGAGACCTTTGTTTTGCATACAGCAACCTAAATGTTTCTATGTTGTTCTGTGCCTCAGTGGTTAGTTAATACACTGCTTGAACAGACGGCTCAGTACTTGCTTCATTTATATACACTTGTGTTTGGCACACACTGTGTCTGTCTTACTTTATTCTGTCTTGACTACTGCATTTTGGAGCAGCCTGAAACTATCCCTTCTGGGTTAGACCCTTTAGAGGATAGGTCTATAGCTTTTATTTCCAGCCAACAAATGCATGCTTTGTCAAACTGACTACTGTATTTCTCCCAGCTCATATATATGTCCTTTATTACCCAAGCTTGCTATTAAAGTCCCAATATGATAATTTAGTCTCATTTATTTACTGTTGTATTTGTTAAAACTTGCACAGTAAAATGTATTCAGTGGTACCCACTATTACATTTTAAATCCTTTAGAAGTTAGAGCCACTGAAAACTTATATATTAAACTAAGTGTATATTGTAAGCTTATTTTATTACTACCAGTTCAGTTTTGCAATTTTGTATCTTGTTATGCATTCTTACTAAACTAATGCTATTTTTTTCCTCTAAAGAATTCTTTTCTCCTTTGTTTTTATTTTGCAAGGGAGATCTATTCCAGGATTCAAGACTTTCTGCACCCCTCAACGTCTAGCAGTTAGGACGTCTATTCCTCCTCCAAGTCAGCTTATAGTTTTGGTCTGATACTTTTTCTACAGTTATATTTTTGGTTATACTGATTCTCAAATAGATCAGTCAAGCTAAAGGAAAAAATCAACCTGTATCTAATCAAATTTGTCCTCTGGAGGTGAGATAATTTCTGATGGTGGGGAATCTAATCCCGATAAAGATATGGGCCTCTATTTGTCAAGGTCTGTCGGACCTGATCCGACAGTGCGGATCAGGTCCGACAGACCTCGCTGAATACGCTTGCCGTATTCAGCATTGCACTAGCAGCTCACAAGAGCTGCTGGTGCAACGCCGCCCCCTGCAAACTCGCGGCCAATGGGCCGCCAGCAGGGGGGTGTCAATCAACCCGATTGTACTCGATCGGGTTGATTTCCGGCGATGTCTGTCCACCTGCTCAGAGCAAGCGGACAGGTTATGGAGCAGCGGTCTTTGTGACCGCTGCTTCATAACTGCTGTTTCTGGCGAGCCTGCAGGCTCGCCAGAAACACAGGGCATCAAGCTCCATTCGGAGCTTGATAAATATGCCCCATGGTGTACATGCTTGGCTAAGAGATGTTAGTATTGTAGGTGTCTAAGACCCTAAACCAGCTTAATTTAAAAAACAAAACAAAACAAAAAAACATGAAATAATATTTCTGTCTTTTGATAAATCTCCAGAGGTATTTCCTAATTCTTAGGTAATGTTTGGATTTTTTTTCCCTAGGCCATTCCTGGGCTTACTTTACTTGGGTTTATGTTATTTTTAAAGATGTTCCATTTTTTATTGTAGAGCTTTGGGAAATCTTTCCCTAGGTGGACATGTCAAATTCCACTCTAGCCATAGGATTTTCTATTCTCTTTGAGGATAGTTTATTTTAAGGACTCTGTGGACAAAAAAATATTTATTTTATCTTTAGAAATGCCTTTTTTTTTTTTTACAAGTGAGTACCCAGTTTTCAAAACATTTTATATGTAGTTATTGCCTCTTTCTTTGATGTATACAACTTTCTGTTCTAGTTTCAGAAGATGCTGCTGTTGAATATTTTATAAATCCTTTGGTAATGTAATTTTGGTCATTATTGATATTAATGCTAAGATATGACAGACATTTGTGTACACCCAGGAGAGCTCTGTGGCTCATTTCATGGTCAGCAGACATGGGGGCCGATTTATCAACTTGCAGGTGGACATGATTCACTGTAGATAATCATATCCGCCCGACATGGATAAATGCAGACAGCATACGCTGTCAGCATTTATCATTGCACAAGCATTTCTGGTGAAATGCTTGTGCAATGCTGCCTCCTGCACATTTGCGGCCGCTAGGAGGGGGTGTCAATCATCCCGATCGCATCTGATCGGAATGATTGCTGTCCACCACCTCAGAGGTGGCAGATGAGTTAAGGAGCATCGGTCTTAAGATCGCTGCTTCTTAACTTAGGTTTCTGGTGGGGGTAGATTGCAGCATCCGCTGCTTGATAAATCTACCCCATGGTCTTTATGACAGACTTGATCTCTGCTTTTTAAAGGTAAGACTTTATTTATTCTTGGCTACATACCATTATTTTGTCTGGAGCATATAGGAGCGTCCTTCCTCAGTACCTGAAGTCTGAAGGAAAATACTTAAAGTAGCCATTTTCATTTTTTAGTCAATCTAGGAACATACATTTTCCTATTTTTCACAATCACTCGATGTTTCCAGAGCTGCATGGAAGTCTAATGTTGTTTAGAATAAGGGGCATATCTATGAAGCTCTGTATGGAGCTTGAAGCCCTGTGTTGGTTTGCCAGAAACACCAGTTATGAAGCAGCGGTCTAAAGACCACTCCTCCATAACCTGTCCACCTGCTGTGAGGAGGCAGACAGAGATGGCCGCAATTCAACCCAATCGAATATGATTGGGTTGATTGACACCCCCTTGCTAGTGGCCAATTTTCCGCAAATCTGCAGGGGGCGGCGTTGCATCAGCTGTTCACAAGAACTGGGAAACAGCAGTTATGAAGCAGCGTTCACAAAAACCGCTGCTCCATAACCTGTCCGCCTGCTCTGAGCAGACATCACCGCAATTCAACCCGATCGTACTCGACAGCTGGCCGCGAGTCAGCAGGGGGCGGCGTTGCACCAGCAGCTCTTGTGAGCTGCTGGTGCAATGCTGAATACGAAGAGCGTATTGCTCTCTGTATTCAGCGAGGTCTGGCGGACCTGATCTGCACTGTCGGATCAGGTCCGCCAGACCATGTTAAATATAGGCCTTTGTGCTCAAGAAAAAGGGAACTTTATGACCTATTTTTGATCTCAAATCTCAGCTTTCTCAGAGTTCCTTCTTTTAAGAAGGATTCTGTTTGGTCCTTTTTTACTCTAGTTCATCATTATGGTTCAATTATGTTCTCGATAGATTTGAAGGATGTTTTCCTTCACAAACCTATCCTACCGGACCACCACTAGTTCCTATATCTTGTCAATATAGACAAATGTTTTCTGTTTGTGGATATTCTATGGAACTTACTATTATATCCAAACTTTTTGCATAGGTTCTGGGATAACCTTTGTCTATTATAACATCCCTTTAGCTGTATTTTATAAACAGTTTCTGTAGTTTTTTCGCAATCATAGTAGGAAAATGAATATTTCAAAATGTTCTTTCTTCTACCATACCTGTAACTTTCTCTTACGATTCAATGAAGATTTAAGTTCAAATAGCTTGTTCATTCTTCCATGATTTACTATCGGCTAGATTACGAGTTTGGCGTTAGCCTTAAAAAGCAGTGTTGAGAGGTCCCAACGCTGCTTTTTAACGCCCGCTGGTATTACGAGTCTGGCAGGTACAGGTGTATCGCTCACTTTTCTTCAGCGACTCGAGAATACTGCAAATCCCCTTACGTCAATTGTGTATCCTATCTTTTCTATGGGATTTGCCTAATGCCGGTATTACGAGTCTTGGAAGAAGTGAGCGGTAGACCCTGTCCTGGCAAGACTCCTACAGCATTTAAAAGTCAGTAGTTAAGAGTTTTATGGGCTAACGATGGAACATAAAACTCTTAACTAAAGTGCTAAAAAGTACACTAACACCCATAAACTACCTATTAACCCCTAAACCGAGCCCCAACCCCCACCTCAGAAACACTTTAATAAATATATTAACCCCTAATCTGCCGACCGGACATCGCCGCCACTTTAATAAATATATTAACCCCTAAACCGCTGCACTCCTGCCTCGCAAACACTAGTTAAATTTTATTAACCCCTAATCTGCCGTCCCTAACATTGCCGACACCTACCTACATTTATTAACCCTCAATCTGCCACCCCTAACGTCGCCACTACTATATTAAAGGTATTAACACCCTAAACCTAAGTCTAAACCTAACCCTAACCCCCCTAACTTAAATATAATTTAAAATAATCTAAATAAAATTACTAAAATTAAATAAATTAATCCTATTTAAAACTAAATACTTACCTACAAAATAAACCCTAAGCTATCTACAATATAACTAATAGTTGCATTGTAGCTAGCTTAGGGTTTATATTTATTTTACAGGCAACTTTGTATTTATTTTAACTAGGTACAATAGTTATTAAATAGTTATTAACTATTAAATAACTACCTAGTTAAAATAAATACAAATATACCTGTAAAATAAATCCTAACCTAAGTTAAAATTACACCTAACACTACACTATCATTAAATTAATTACATAAACTAACTACAATTAGCTACAATTAAATAAAATAAACTAAAGTACAAAAAGCAACAAACACTAAATTACAGAAAATAAAAAAAACAAATTAAAATTTTTTAAAACTAATTACACCTAATCTAATCCCCCTAATTAAATAAAAAAGCCCACCAAAATAATAAAACCTACCCTATACTAAATTACAAATAGCCCTTAAAAGGGCTTTTGCGGGGCATTGCTCCAAAGTAATCAGCTCTTTTACCTGTAAAAAAATACAATACCCCCCAACATTAAAACCCACCACCCACACACCCAACCCTACTCTAAAACCCACCCAATTCCCCCTTAAAAAAACCTAACACTACCCACCTGAAGATCTCCCTACCTTGAGCCATCTTCACCCAGCCGGGCACAAGTGGACCTCCAGAGGGGCAGAAGTCTTCATCCGATCCGGGCAGAAGAGGTCCTCCAAGCGGCAGAAGTCTTCATCCAGGCGGCATCTTCTATCTTCATACATCCGGAGCGGAGCGGGTCCATCTTCAATCCAGCCAACGCGGAGCCATCCTCTTCAAACGACGTCCTAACACTGAATGAAGGTTCCTTTAAATGACGTCATCCAAGATGGCGTCCCTTGAATTCCGATTGGCTGATAGGATTCTATCAGCCAATCGGAATTAAGGTAGGAAAAATCCTATTGGCTGATCCAATCAGCCAATAGGATTTTTCGTACCTTAATTCCTCTTCTGCCCGGATCGGATGAAGACTTCTACCCCTCTGGAGGTCCACTTGTGCCCTGCTGGGTGAAGATGGCTCAAGGTAGGGAGATCTTCAGGGGGGGTAGTGTTAGGTTTTTTTAAGGGGGGATTGAGTGGGTTTTAGAGTAGCGTTGGGTGTGCGGGTGGTGGGTTTTAATGTTGGGGTGGTTGTATTTTTTTTACAGGTGAAAGAGCTGATTACTTTGGGGCAATGCCACGCAAAAGGCCCTTTTAAGGGCTATTTGTAATTTAGTATAGTGTAGGGAATTTTATTATTTTGGGGGGCTTTTTTATTTTATTAGGGAGATTAGATTAGGTGTAATTAGTTTAAAATTCTTGTAATTCTTTTTTTTTGTAATTTAGTGGGGGTTTTTTTCGTAATTTAGTTTATTTAATTTAATTGTAATTAATTGTAGGTAGTTTAGGTAATTAGTTTAATTATAGTGTAGTGTTAGTTGTAATTGTAACTTAGGTTAGGGTTTATTTTACAGGTACTTTTGTACTTATTTTAACTAGGAAGTTATTAAATAGTTAATAACTATTTAATAACTATTCTACCTAGTTAAAATAAATACAAAGTTGCCTGTAAAATAAATATAAATCCTAAACTAGGTACAATGTAACTATTAGTTATATTGTAGCTAGCTTAGGGTTTATTTTATCGGTAATTCGTTTTAAATAGGAATAATTTTTTTATTTTTAGTAAATTTATTTAGATGTATTTAAATTATATTTAAGTTAGGGGGGTGTTAGGGTTAGGGTTAAACTTAGGTTTAGTGTTTAATAAATGTATTATAGTGGCAGCGACGTTGGCGGAGGCAGATTAGGGGTTAATAAATTTAATATAGTTGTGGCGACGTCGGGGGGGTGCAGATTAGGGGTTAATAACTATAATGTAGGTGTCGGCGATGTTGGGGGCAATAGATTAGGGGTTCATAAGTATAATGTAGGTGGCGGCGGGGTCCGGAGCGGAAGATTAGGGGTTAATGATATAATGTAGTTTTCAGCGATAGCGGGGGCGGCAGATAAGGGGTTAATAAGTGTAAGATTAGGGGTGTTTAGACTCGGGGTTCATGTTAGGGTGTTAGGTGCAGACATAAAATATATTTCCCCATAGGAAACAATGGGGCTGCGTTAGGAGCTGAACGCTGCTTTTTTGCAGGTGTTAGGTTTTTTTTCAGCCAGCTCAGCCCCATTGTTTCCTATGGGGAAATTGTGCACGAGCACGTTTAGCCAGCTCACCGCTGACTTAACCAATGCTGGTATTGAGGTGCGATGTGGAGCTAAATTTTGCTCTACGCTCACCTTTTTGCAGCTAACGCCAGGTTTAAAAAAACCTGTAATACCAACGTTGTCTTAAGGGAGCGGTGGGACAAAAAGTCTCGTTAGCAACGCACCCCTGTTACCGCAAAACTCGTAATCTAGGCGTAAGTTTGGAAGTTCTCTGGGAATGGTTGTTATTTTTTTTCTTTTTGTATGCTCAATCCTTATCTATTTGGCTTATCTCATTCTATTTTCTTAGTAATCCTTTTGGACTCTACTATAAAACCTTGTCTGTTCTAGTAATTTATTCTCCACTCCAGTCTTCTAGGGACATACTTTATTTGTCCCTCTTGCACTACTATTTCTACTGATGATCTACTGGTTTCTACCTGTCTCTTGAGTTTGAGTGCAGTCTGAGAACGAGGTTACCAACTAATATCTTGGAATTTGTGCAATCTTCTTTGTCCTCAGAATTTACTTTTTTTAAAATTTTCAAGTCAGACAATGTCACTGCTGTGGCATATTTAGATTTTTGAAGGAGAACATCTGGTTCCTATATCAATGAAGGACGTCACTTGAATATGACTTGCTCTGCATTCTGTACTCTTTCTGCATTTTTCAGCAAACAAGTAAACTTTTTGTGATGCAAATTGTTTCAGTTTACGATTTTATCATCTGGGGGAAGAGTTTCTCCTTCAAGGGATTTTCTACCTGCTGGTGATCATGATGTATTTCACATTTTGACCGTATGGTCTCTTGTTTAAACCTCTCTTTTCTAGATGCTTTGCCAGAGCCAGGGATACATAGTCATAGATTCTATGTCACCTGTAGTTATTTACTATTTAATCTAGCTTTCCTTTTATTCCTTTGCTTGTTTAGTACTTTAACATTGCAAAAGAATTTCTAGTGAAATGCTTGTGCAATGCCGCCTGCACATTCACGGCCACTAGCAGGGGGTGTCAATCATCCAGATCAGATCAGGATGATTGCAGTCCGTCACATGAAAGGTGGCAGACAAGTTAAGGAGCAGCGGTCTTACGGACGCTGCTTCTTAGCTTAGGTTTCAGACGGACTTGAAACCTTGGGCATAGGAAGCAGCACCCGCTGCTTAATAAATCTACCCCATAGCCCTAATCAGTAATCTGATTGCTCCAGCTTGATCATGCAGATCTAGATTGGATGTCCAGTCTTCCTATTTGAATGTTTCCACTGACTCAATATTCATCAATTCTAACAAAATATTTAGTCAATTACTTATCTGCTAATTTCTTATAAAATCTCTGACATTCGGATCTTTGGTCTAGATCTAGTCAAAGTAAGGCTAATAGTTAGACTCTTTCTCTTCTTGAGAACCTTAGTAGTTTTAAGAGCTTTACAACCTCTTCTTTTAAACCTATGAATGGTTTAAGCATTCTGTTTACTTTTCTTTGAAATGTTAAAGTTTATGGTTCATTTCATTTGTTCACAAATGGGTCAGAAGACTACAGTCGTTATTTAACTTCCTGGTTAAAATAGTCTTTGGAAGTAGGAAATTCCTACCAGAATTTTTACAGCCCATTCTACTTTGTTAGTGTTTACTAAAGGGAGACTTCTGTTGTGTAGACTGCACAGAAACAGCTTGGTCTTCTATAGTTAGAGTGCAGTCAACAATTTTGGGATAGCTTTTGCAGGAAAGTCCTATAATCTTGGGGTTTGTAATTAGTAATTGGGTGCCTCCTTTAACTTTTTCCGTCCTATTTATTCATGAACTCCACAGCTTGGGTATTAGATCCTATGAGTAATGGCTCATGGACTCTCACCACCTTAAGAAAGAATGAAAAATGTATGCTTACCTGATAAATGAATATCTTTCACGGTGGTAAGAGTCCACAAGACCCATCGTCTTTTATTTTTCCAATTGGTGGCAGTTTAGTATGCACTTCATTTACCTTTCCTATTTCTCTTGTTTCTCCTTTTTCTTGGTTATACGTTAGACTGGGATATCAGAGAGATATCTTTGCATCCTCCTAGTGGCCAGGAGTTTAATTCCCAGGAGTAATGTCTCGTGGACTCTCACCTCCATGAAAGAAATGAATTTGTCAGGTAAGCATAAAAATGTGTTTTTCTGCTGTTACAATATGAGTAATTTGCTAAATATCATCAAATTATATATATGTATTTGTGTGCGTGTGTGTGTATATATTTATATGTGTGTGTGTGTGTGTGTGTGTGTTTCAAATACTACAACTTCCCAAGGACACACCTGTTCATTTACAGGAATAAAGCAATAAATTCCTTTAGTTAAAATTAAGTCCAGGTCAGAAGCCATGTCAGGAGCATGATTAATAGCACAACTGGTGGCCTAAGAAACAGCTATTCAAAAGTCAGAAATAGCTAGAAGTGCAGAAATACAAAAATATATCTCAGAATTATAATAACCAATCACATTCAAAGGCTAACACAAAATGGATACCCACCATTATCCATTTTGGGAAGTATTAGCTGAAGAGGCTTGTCATTTAAAGGTATATAAGATGTAGGGATAGAAGGGAAGTAGAGAGAAGAAAGGAAAGGAAGGAGACAACCTCTTACTGGGCCTCAGAGGTAATTATATTATGCACTTACTTACTTTATAGCTATAAGGTTGTTTTTATGTCTGTTTGCATTTGATGTAAGAAATTGTATGCAGTTATGTCAATGTGTTTTATGTAATGTATTAAATGTAACTCATATTAATAGTACGATATAAAGAAGCATAGAATATTATATTGTGTGATCTAAGATTTTGGGTGCTGTGACTAATAAAGTTGTTATATTAAGCTGTCTTTCTCACAAGCAAATTCTTTCATAAATAATAGTTATTATTATTATTAATATAAATATTATATTCCAAAATGAATAATTAATCTTCAATAATTGGCGGCCGCTCGGGTATTAGAACTTGTCGTGTCCATTAAGGTATAAGATCCGGCATGTATGTTTTATACATATGATGAGGCTTTTAGATGTTTTGGGCTGTTTCAGTCATCACCAATAACAGAATCATTGCATATTCTGCTTATTGTTCTAATAGTAAGTTATATCTTTTTGGAACGATTACTTCTATTCAATGAATCCTCACAGATTAAATTTGGTTATAATATTTATTTTAATACAATATTTATTTGGGTTTAAATATACATTTATATATGTTTATGCAATAGTCACACATTTGTGTGGAATAAAATTCTAGTCATTTTACTTGTAAGCTGCACATGTTGCTTTGATATAGAAATATCTAGTCCCATAATATAGAAATATTGTATTGTGGCCCCTCTAATTAAAACAATAAGCCAGAATTTATATAGTTATATCATGCATGGTCATGTACTGTAAGTATATACTTCTGGATTAATTAGTATTGAATTGTTAATTTTTCCAATGAGCCACAGGAAGCTATGTAAATAAATAATTAAAATCTTATGGACATAGATAAATTCACCTTGACATAAAACAATTACTATTGCATTAATATATACGCCTAAAGTATTGTATATTATGTGATTTGCTGTTTTGAAACAAATAAATAATTGTGTCTGTGAGAAATTTGGTATAATTTTTAACAACGCCTAGCTTTGTCAAGGAATAAACCCTAGCAAAAATAGAATATTAGGTGATGGTAAGGATTTAAAACCTACCCCACGCTAACAAAATCACGATATAGTTCTTTGTTTATAAAGTGTATGTTACAGTAACCCTTACAGAGAGGATATACACTGAAAAATAAAATTTCCCAAATAATATTTTAAGAAGATAAGTATATTAGAAGAACCTTTAAGTGCCGGCCAACTTACTGGGGAGGATATACAAACAGAAAAAAAGGGAATTACTTTTGTTTAAACAAAGTAAATAAATAAATATATATAAAAAAAAAAATATGGAAACAATGTCAGAATTAGAAAGTTTTATTCTTTCACATATCACTAAGCATAAAAGCACAGAATTTGCTAAAGATGCCAAAGAGAAAGAAAATGCCTGGGCTTATGTCCAGGAATTGTTTAAAAATGAAAAAAGTGTAAATAAAAATTTAAATAAACAAAAAGGCATGGCAATTGCAGGTCTTTATACAGCATGCCTGGCAATTAATGCTAATTTAGAACAACATCAGAGACAGCTGGAGTCAGCCTTAAGCTGTGTCAAAATTTAACAACAGAAAAGGGAAGATTTAGAAACACAGATACAATCCCTTAATATTATGAATCAAATGCTTAAAACCTCTCAAGAGGACGCAACACACAAACTAAAATGTGCACAAACCAAAGTGTCAGAACTTGAAAGGACACTAATAGAGACCAAAACAGAAAGGAATGATATCGTAAGTGCTTATAAGGTTTTGCAAGATCAGTTAATTGAAACTAAAAAGGGTAACATAATTGACCACGCCCATTGTAAAGAAAAAGAAAAACAGCTGCTGCAACAAATTTCAGTTCTTAATGGACAGAAAGCAGCTACTGACAGAATACATTTTAACAACACTGCAACCACTGCACCATTTCCAGTATGTTCATATGAAATGGGTACACACACATGATTTGGAATACTCTCCAGGAGATTACACTTGGGTACAAGAAGACACAGATAATCAGGATTTCAGTGTACCTATAGCCATGGGAGATATAGTCAATGGGGAATGCTCCATATTCATTGATCAGGAACAGGACACTGATGAGGCAATGACAACACATGTAACCCCTGTGTCATTCAAACCACTCACTTTCTCAACTTTAGATAGTGGAGAAACCTTACAAGGCTTTAACAGTGCAGGGGAAGCCGTACATTCCACACATCCCCAAATTAGACACCCCACACAGCCCCTCAAGACACTTATGGGAGTAGCAGACTCAATTGGAAAAATGAGTACAGGGGAGCATATAACATCACATGCAGCTACTGTTAAACAAAGATGTGAATTACTAGGAGTAAGCAATCCCTCAGATCAAGTTAAAGTATTACAACTAACTATAGATATGAATATTTGGTGTGCACTACCTGATGTTATTAAGGAAGGTAAAGGCAGCTATGAAAAATCTGTTGAGGAACTACAGAAAATCGTGCATCCCTCAGCTGTAGGTATAATGCTAGCCTGTCAAATAACACAACACAATGAGGAAAACCCCCTTGTATATGCTAATAGACTGTGGGCAGCATATCATATTGGCAATGGCAGGGCTGTAGACAGAAATGACCCAGAATATAAAAGCCTCCTCTTACAAAATTCTCACCCATTAATTAAAAGTAAATGTGAACAACTAATAGATCCAAGAAAGCATAGCTATACAAAGATTGTAGAATTAATGCAGAGATCTTTTCAGGCAGTGCAAGCAAATAAACAACGCATACTACAGGACAGGAATGATAGGTACCTGGTAAAAAGGGTGACATCTTTACAAACAGGGAACAAAAATACAGTAGGGGAAGGCCCATATCCCCCAGGAGAAATGAACACTCCATACAATCCACATTGGTATAGGACCAATCAATCAGGTTTTAGGGGTAGACCTCTCAGAGGAAAATACCTAATGCGGGGCTTAGGACGGGGAAATCATTACTACAATGAAAGAACACCAAATAGGGTACACCACACACAGGAATATTTGCAAAAAGACAACAGTAATTCTCTTCAACAAACATCTACTCCTCAGAATAGTGTGAATTGACAATCAATGGCCCCAACAATAATAGCACCAATCACACTAGATAAATGTGGACGTCCACAGGTGTCAGCACAAGTTGGGGGCTATCAATGTACGATGTTAATAGACACAGGGGCAGCCATATCTATTCTGAATACCAAACAACCACATAATTCATCTCTGTCATCAGGGAAGCTAATACATCTGCAAAGTTTTGCTGGAAATAATGTGGACACAATGCTATCAAAACCTTTAGACATACAGATAGGAAATCTCAATGTCACACAAACCTTTGCCTTAGCCTCACTACCAAATGAAACTAATCTTCTTGGATCTGACTTTCTTGTATAAAATGCATGCATGCTTGATTTTACTAACCTGGTGTTATTACAAAGTTGTACTGATTCATTGGGGGCAACTGTGGTAATTTCAGATTCACATGCAATTGCAGCAGTAAAACCAAACAATGCCACATACAACATTTTACAAATGTTTAAGGATCACTCAGATATAACTTTGATAAAACTCATACTTGAAAGACACTATGATGCATTTGCAAAACACAAGCATGATTATGGGAGAATTAACACAATGATTGAGGTTCATGGTCCTGATCCCCCTTCTCAAAAGCAATACAGTTTCCCAGAAGAAGCTGTCAGTTTCATACAAGAAACTATCACATCACTTTTGGAACAGGGTGTGATTAGACCATGCATTTCAACAAATAATTCTCCAGTCTGGCCTGTTAAAAAGCCAGATGGGTCCTGAAGATTAACAATAGATTACAGAAAACTCAACAATGTCACACCTAGTTGTGCTCCCACTGTTGCATCATCTCCTGATGTCTTGAAAATGCTTAGGCCTGAACATAAATGGTACAGTACCTTAGACATAAGTAATGGATTTTGGTCACTGCCACTTTCTCCAATATGCCAGTACAAATTTGCATTTAAATTTTTGGACAAAAGCTATACCTTCACCTGTCTCCCTCAAGGATTTCATAATTCACCCTCACTGTTCCATGCAAAAATGAGAAACATTTTGGCTAATTTTTCTTCACCTAAGAATCTATTGCAGTATGTAGATGATTTGCTACTAGCGACAAGCACCAAGGAGCAGCATCTACAGCTACTAGAGGAACTCCTGAGCATCCTCAAAGATGAAGGTTTGAAGTGTAATCCATCAAAGACACAGGTACTCAGGGAATCAGTATCATTCCTGGGAATTAACATCACATGTGACGGGAGAACCATAGCAGCAGATAAGGTAACAACCATCCTTCGACTACCCCTCCCAGTCAGTGTATCGACTCTGAGGTCCTTCCTAGGACTGGTAAATTACTCAAGAAATTTAATTCCCCAGTTCGCTAACATAGCTGCACCCCTTTATGACCTCTTAAAAAAAGATGTTGTTTGGGAATGGACACAAGAGCACACAACTGCAGTACACACACTAAAGGAATCAATTGCTAAAGCACCAGGATTAGCCAATCCCAACCCTCAGTTACCGTACCACATAGAGACAGCATCATCAGACAACTCAATGTCTGCTGTTTTGGTTTAGGAAGTACATGGACAACAGAGGCCCGTTGCATATGCCTCCAAGTCCCTGTCTCCTTTGGAACAAAAATATTCTGTCTTGCGAAAAACACCTCCTCACCACCTTTTAGGCAGTTACAAACTTTACATACATCATAGGGCTAAATCCAATAATTTTACATTCTACCCACACACCAACCAGATTCCTTCTGACAGATAGAATCAAAGATGGTAACGTGTCTAATGCCAGACTTGCACATTGGGCCCTATTACTGCAGGATAGGGATATAACTGTAAAAGCAAGCACAAACCCATCAGTCCCTGCCCATTGTCTTCTTTACCAAGGTGTGCCATATGAATGTGACATTCTACCCATTACTGCCTCAGAATCATTGTTTAAAGCATTCTCCCTAGATACCTCTGTCCCAACACAAGCCACCCAAGCATTCACTGATGGCTCATGTTTCTATGATCAGGGGTCCCCAGTAGCTGGTTTTGGTATATACATTATTGGGGAGGACCTCACACAGTCTGTGTACAGGTCATGTAATGTTAAATCAGCACAATATGCTGAACTAGCAGCAATCGCACATACTCTGGAACTACTCCAAGGGCAATCTAATGAAATCATAATATTCTCAGATTCGGCCTGGGTTTGCAATGCTTTAACTGAATTTCTGCCCTTCTGGCATACACATCACTACATGTCCTCTGATGGAACTCCTCTAAAATATGCACACCTCCTACACTACATTGTCTCTTTAGCCAAGAGTCTAGCACAACAACCATGGGTATGTAAAGTAAAAAGTAATTCACCTCACTCACCTTATTACGAACAAAATTATACTGCAGTCCAGTTAGCTAAACAAGGGGCACAAGGGGGGGAGATATGGAAAATTCCAGAGACAAATACAATAAACACATGTGCCCCTGTATGTGCATTTACAAAAACTTCAGAAACTGACACACCAGACATATCAGAAATACAAAAACAGGACCCAGAGATCAATGAAATCATACAGGGATTAAAAAATGAGGTTCTGGACATTTCAGAAGCAAACATATTAGCTAGACACATAAAATCACTACAGTTGTCCAAGGATGAAAACATTCTGCTTCACAATGGAGATGAAGTCACTTGGGTAGTTCCAAAAGATTACAGAAAAGAGATGATGTACCTAGTTCACGATCTTCCAATAGGTGGCCATCAAGGAGTAGAGAAAACTGGTCAGAGACTTAAAACAGTGGGGTGGTGGCAAAATATGGTTAAGGATGTACAGGAATATTGTGAAAATTCTATTGTCTGTGCCCAAGTAAACCCACCAACCAGAAAAGTAAATGCCCCTCTTAGGTTAAAAAGAAGGGAAGGCCCATGAAATGCCCTCCAAATTGACTATATGGGTCCTCTGCCTGTAACAGCTAGGAACAACAAATATATACTAGTAGTTACAGACCTCTTCTCAAAATTGGTAGAAACATTTCCTGTAAAGAACAACACTGCACAGGCAACAGCTAAAATCCTAGTTGAACAGATCTTCACAAGATGGGGTTTACCCACATCTGTGGAATCAGATCAGGGATCACACTTCACTGGGAAAGTAATGCAAACATGTTTACAGATGTTAGAGGTAAAACAAAACTTCCACATCCCATATCACCCAGAATCCTCAGGTCAAGTAGAAAGAGCCAATAGACAGATCAAAGCAATGCTTAGGAAATTTGTACACATAAATGGAAAAAATTGGGATAATCTGTTACCTCTAGTGTCAATAGCTATCAGGGCTACACCATCCTCATCTACACAGCTAACTCCCTTTGAGATAATGACAGGCAGACAAATGAGATTACCAGAACACCTATGGGTAGATTTGCATACCCCTACTATTGATAGATTATCATTAGACCAGTATTTAATTAAATTGGAAGGAGCCCTTAAGGAAATTCATTTGTTTGCAGCAGAGCAGCTAGGAAAAGCCCATCAGAAGGCTAAGGCCCAATTTGATAAAGGAGTGAGGGAAAGTTGCTGGGAAGTCGGTGACAAGGTCATGCTTCTGGAATTTTGCCCGGCTGACCATTGTCTCTTTAAGAAATGGAGAGGGCCATTTCTCTTGTTAGGTGTATCCAGTCCACGGATCATCCATTACTTGTGGGATATTCTCCTTCCCAACAGGAAGTTGCAAGAGGATCACCCACAGCAGAGCTGCTATATAGCTCCTCCCCTAACTGCCATAGCCAGTCATTCTCTTGCAAGCTCTCAACATAGCTGGAGGTAGTAAGAGGAAAGTGGTAAAATATAGTTAGTTTTCTCCTGTTAAGTGTAGTCAATCCACGGGTCATCCATTACTGGAATATATCTCTTCCTAACAGGAAACTGCAAGAGAATTACCCAGCAGAGCTGCTATATAGCTCCTCCCCTCACCTATCATACTCAGTCATTCTCTTGCAGCCTAACTAAAAAGGAAGCTGTGAGAGATCTGTGGTGTTTTTTAACTTAGTTTATTTCTACAATCAAAAGTTTGTTATTTTTAAATGGCACCGGAGTGTGCTGTTTATTTTCAGGCAGCATTAGAAGAAGAATCTGCCTGGGGTTTTTTTCTATGGTCTTAGCAGACGTAACTAAGATCCACTGGCTGTTTCTCATCTGAGGAGTGAGGTAACTTCAGAGAAGGGGAATAGCATGCAGGGCTCCCCTGCAACAAATGAGGTATGTGCAGTAATTTATTTTCTGAGGAATGGAATTGACTGAGAAAATACTGCTGATACCATTGTAAAGTAAGTTCAGCCTTAAATGCAGTGATAGCGACTGGTATCAGGCTGATGTGTGTGTGTGTGTACACTGAATGTATTTTTCTAAGGAATGGAATTGACTCTGAAAATACTGTTAATACTGAAATAATGTATGAGCCTTAACTGCAGTAAAAACGACTGGTAGCAGGCTTATTAATAATAATACATAACTTTCAAATGTATGTTTAAAACGTTTACTGGCTTGTTAATCGTTTTTGTGAGGTACTTGGTGATAAAACTTATTAGGGCATGATTTTTACCACATGGCCATTTTTGTTTTCTGCATAGAAACAGTTTCTGAGCTTCCCCACTGTTGTAATATGAGTGGGAGGGGCCTATTTTAGCGCTTTTTTGCGCAGTAAAAATTCAGTCACAATCCGTCTACTTCATCCTCCATGATCCAGATCATCTCTAGAGAGCTCAGGGGTCTTCAAAATCCATTTTGAGGGAGGTAATCAGGCACAGCAGTCCTGTGACAGTGTATTTGACTGTGAGAAAAACGTTAATTATATAATTGTTATCCGTTTTTGGGTACTAAGGGGTTAATCATCCATTTGCTGGTGGGTGCAATCCTTTGCTAACTTAATACATTTACTGTAAAAATTTGGTTGCTATAACTATTTTGGTCATTGTTATTTCAACTGTGTCAGTTTTTCTGTGCTTCTTAAAGGCACAGTAAATGTTTTTTATATTGCCTTGTAAATTAATTTTGAAAAGGTATTTCCAAGTTTGCTAGTCTCATTGCTAGTTTGTTTAAACAATGGTCTGACTTAGAAGATCTCTTTGATCACTATGTTTAAAGGCCAATGTGGAGCCCAATAGAAATTTGTGTACTAATTGCATTGATGCTACTTTAAATAAAAGTCAATCTTTACATGTAAAGAAATTATCACCAGACGACGATGGGGAAGTTATGCCGACTAACTCTCCTCACGTGTCAGTACCTTCGCCTCCCGCTCAGGAGGTGCGTGATTTTGTGGCGCCAAGTACATCAGGAAAGGCCCTTACAAATCAACTTCTGCAAGACATGGTACTGTTATGACAGAAGTATTATCTAAGTTGCCAGAATTAAGAGGCAAGCGCGATAGCTATGGGTTAAGGATAGAGCGGCTGCGGATGAGATGAGAGCCATGTCAGATACTGCGTCACAGTTTGCAGAGCGTCGAGGACGGAGAGCTTCATTCTGTGTGGGTGACGGATCTGATCCAGGGAGACTGGATTCAGAGATTTCCAATTTTAAAATTATAGCTAGAGAACCTCCCGCACATTGCTAGGGGAGGGTATTAGCGGCTTGAATGATCTGTAACACGGTTGCAATTCCAGAGAATATTATGTAGGTTGGATAGATACTATGCGGGTACTGGTGTTGTACTGACGTATTTCCTATACCAAAAAGGCTTACAGAGATTATTAGCAAGGAGTGGGATTGACCGGGTGTGCCTTTTACCCCTCCTCCCATATTTAGGAAATTGTTTCCTTATTGACGCACCACACGAGGACTCTATGGCAGACGGGGTCCCTAAGGTGGAGGAGCAGTTTCTACTTTAGCTAAGCGTACCACTATCCCGGTGGAGGATAGTTGTGCCCTTTTCGATCCAATGGTTAAAAAATCTAGAGGGTTACCCTTAAGAAAATGTTTGTTCAACAAGGTTTTATTTTACAGCCCCTCGCAATGCGATTGCGCCTGTCACTGCCTGCGGCAGCATTCTGGTTTGAGTCTCTGGAACGAGGCCATTCGCTCAGCTCCATTGGATGAATAATCAACAAGCTTAAAGACACTTAAGCTAGCTAACGCATTTGTTTCTGATTGCCGTTGTGCATTTAACCAAACTTACGGCTAAGAACTCCGGATTCGCCATCCAAGCGCGCAGAGCGCTATGGCTTAAATCCTGGTCAGCTGACGTGACCTTCTAAATCTAAATTGCTTAATATTCCTTTCAAAAGGGCAGACCTTATTCGGGCCCGGCTTGAAAGAAATTATTGCTGACATTACGGGACGGTAAGGGCCAATGCTCTACTCAGGACAGGGCCAAATCAAAGGCCAAACAGTCTAATTTTCGTGCCTTTCGTAACTTCAAGGCAGGAGCAACATCAACTTCCTCCGCTCCAAAACAGGAAAGGAGCTGTTGCTCGTTTCAGGACAGGGCTGGAAAGTTAACCAGTCCTGGAACAGGGGCAAGCAGGCCAAGAAACCTGCTGCTGCCCCCAAAACAGCATGAGAGAGGGCCCCCTATCCGGAAACGGATTAGTGGGGGGCAGACTTTCTCTCTCTTCGCCCCAGGCTTGGGCCAGAGATGTCCAGGATCCCCCCCTGGGCGTTGGAGATCATATCTCAGGGATATCTCCTGGACTTCAAAACTTCTCCTACCACGGGGGAGATTTCATCTTTCAAGGTTATCAGCAAACCAAATAAAGAAAGAGGCATTTCTACACTGTGTACAAGACCTCTTAACTAATGGGGTAATACCACCCAGTTCCGCGGACGGAACACGGGCAGGGATTCTATTCAAACCTATTTGTGGTTCCACAAGAAAGAGGGAACCTTCAGGCCAATCTTGGACTTAAAGATCCTAAACAAATTTCTAAGAGTTCCATCATTCAAAATGGAAACTATTCAAACCATCCTTCCATGATCCAGAGGATCAGTACATGACCCACAGTGGCTCTAAAGGATGCCTACCTTCACATACCGATTCACAAGGACCATTACCGGTATCTGAGATTTGCCTTCCTAGACAGGCATTACCCAGTTTGTAGCTCTTCCCTTCGGATTAGCTACGGCTCCAAGAATCTTTACGAAAATTCTAGGATCACTTCTGGCACCTGGGTACTAAGACCGCGAGGACTAGACGGTGACTCCGTACCTAGACGACATTCTGATACAAGCGTCAAGTTTTCAAACTGCCGAGTCTCATACAGAGATTGTTCTGGCATTTCTAAGGTCGCAATGGGTGGCAAGTGCTGAACGTGGAAAAGAGTTCTCTATTACCACTTACAAAGAGTTCCCATTCTAGGGACTCTTATAGATTCTGTAGAGAGATGAAAATTTACCTGACAGAGGCCCAGGTATTAAAACTTCTAAATGCTTGCGTGTCCTTCACTCCCATTCCACACCCGTCAGTTAGCTCAGTGCATGGAAGTAATCGGCTTAATGGTAGCGGCAATGGACATAGTTCCATTTGCGCGCCTGCATCTCAGACCGCTGCAATTGTGATGCTAAGTCAGTGGAACGGGGAATTAATCAGATTTGTCCCCCCCTACTAAATCTGGATCAAGAGACCAGAGATTCTCTTCTATGGTGGCTTACCTCGGCCACATATGTCCAAGGGGATGACCTTTCGAAAGGCCAGATTGGACGATTTTGTAAAACAGACGCCAGCCTTCTAGGCTGGGGAGCAGTCTGGAATTCCCTGAAAGCTCAGGGATTACTGGACTCAGGAGGAGAAACTCCTCCCAATAAATATTCTGGAGTTAAGAGCAATATTCAATGCTCTCCTAGCTTGGCCTCAGTTAGCAACTCTGAGGTTCATCAGAATTTCAGTTGGAAACATCACGGACTGTGGCTTACATCAACCATCAAGGGGGAACCAGAAGTTCCACCTAGCGATGTTGGAAGTCTCAAGATAATTCGCTGGGCAGAGTCTCACTCTTGCCACCTGTCAGCGATCTACATCCCAGGCGTGGAGAACTGGGAGGCGGATTTTCTAAGTCGCCAGACTTTTCATCCCCGGGGGAGTGGGAGCTTCATCCGGAGGTCTTTGCTCAACTGATTCGTCATTGGGGCAAACCAGATCTGGATCTCAGGCGTATCGTCAGAACGCCAAGCTTCCTTGTTACGGATCCAGGTCCCAGGGACCCGGGAGCGGTGCTGATAGATGCTCTGACAGCCCACTTGGGTCTTCAACATGGCTTATGGGTTTCCACCATTCACGATTGCTTCCTCGTTTGATTGCCAAGATCAAACAGGAGAGAGCTTCGGTGATTCTGATAGCGCCTTGCGTGGCCACGCAGGACTGGTATGCAGACCTAGTGGACATGTCGTCCCTGTCCACCATGGTACTCTGCCTCTGAGACAGGACCTTCATAATTCAGGGTCCTTTCAAACATCCAAATCTAACTTTCTCTGAGGCTGACTGCATGGAGATTGAACGCTTGATTCTATCAAAGCGTGGCTTCTCGGACGTCGGTATATTGATACCTTAATACAGGTAGGAAGCCTGTTACCAGAAAAATTTACCATAAGACTTATGGAGTAATATTTACATTGGTGCGAATCCAAGAGTTACTCATGGAGTACAGGTTAGGATTCCATAGGATATTGTCCCTTTCTACAAGAGGGTTTAGAAAAGGGCTTATCATACTAGTTCGTTAAAAGGGACAGATTTCTGCTCTGTTATTCTTCTACACAAACGTCTGGCTGATGTTCCAGACGTTAGGCTTTCTGTCAGGCTTTAACTAGGATTAAGCCTGTGTTTAAGTCTGTTGCTCCGCGTGGAGCTTAAACTTAGTTCTTAATGTTCTCCAAGGCGTTCCATTTGAACCCCTTCATTCCAATGATATCAAGCTGTTATCTTGGAAAGTTCTGTTTTTGATGGCTATTTCCTCGGCTCGAAGAGTCTCTGAGTTATCTGCCTTACATTGTGATTCTCCTTATCTGATTTTTCATTCAGACAAGGTAGTCCTGCCATACTAAACCTGGGTTCTTACCTAAGGTAGTTACCTAACAGGAATATCAATCAAGAGATTGTTGTTCCATCTCTGTGTCCTAACCCTTCTTCAAAGAAGGAACGACTTTTGCATAATCTGGACATAGTCCGTGCCCTGAAATTCTATTTGCAGGCAAACTAAGGATTTTCGTCAAACTTCTTCCCTGTTTGTCGTTTACTCTGGGACAGAGGAGAGGTCAAAAGGCTTCGGCTACCTCTCTCTCTTTTTGGCTTTGTAGCATAATACGCTTAGCCTATGAGACTGCTGGACAGCAGCCTCCTGAAAGGATTACAGCTCATTCTACTAGAGCTGTGGCTTCCACCTGGGCCTTAAAAATGAGGCCTCTGTTGTAACAGATTTGCAAGGCTGCGACTTGGTCTTCGCTTCACACTTTTTCAAAATTTTACAAATTTGGACACTTTTGCTTCGTCGGAGGCTATTTTTGGGAGAAGGTACCTTCTAGGCAGTGGTTCCTTCTGTTTAATGTTCCTGCCTTGTCCCTCCCTTCATCGTGTACTTTAGCTTTGGTATTGGTTTCTCCATAAGTAATGGATGACACGTGGACTGACTACACCTTAACAGGAGAAAACATAATTCTATGCTTATCCCCATGATAAATGTCCTTTCTCCTGTAGTGTAGTCAGTCCACGGCACCGCCCTGTTTTTACGACAGGTCTAAATTTTAATTTAACTCCAGTCACCACTGTACCCTTTGGTTCTCCTTTCTCGTCTGCTTTGGTCGAATGAGCTGAGTATGATAGGTGAGGGGAGGAGCTATATAGCAGCTTGCTGGGTAATTCTCTTGCAGTTTCCTGTTAGGAAGAGATATATTCCATAAGTAATGGATGACCCGTGGACTGACTACACTACAGGAGAAAGGAATTTATCAGGTAGCATAAATTATGTTTTTTCTTTCAATCAAAAGTTTATTGTTTTTAAATGGTACCGGGAGTGTACTGTTTTATCTCATGGCAGCATTTAGAAGACAGAATCTGCCTGCGTTTTTTCTATGATCTTTAGCAGAAGTAACTAAGATCCCACTGCTATTCTCACATATGTCTGAGGAGTGAGGTAACTTCAGAGGGAGACGGCGTGCTGGGTATCCTGCAATAAGGTATGTGTAGTTAAGTTTTTCTAGGGATGGAATTTGCTAGAAAATGCTGCTGGATACCGTATTAATAAAAGTTAAAGCCTAAATACAGGGATTTAATAGCGACTAGTATCAGGCTTGCTTATCAGAGGCGTATATACTCTGATTAATGTGCAATATAAAACGTTTTGCTGGCATGTTAATCATTTTTATATATGCTTTGGTGATAAAACTTATTGGGGCTAGTTTTTTCCACATGGCTGGCTTTATTTTGCCTAGAAACTGAGGCTTTCCACTGTTATAGTATAAAAGTTACAGTTGGTGCAGTTTAAAATTACAAACTGTGACAATTCAGCTTCCCTCAGCAGTCCCCTGCATGCTATTAGGACATCTCTGAAGGCTCAAAAGGCTTCAAAAGTAGGAGCTGTGCAGTTGTTATGACTGTTTAAAAACATATTTCTTCTGTTATGTGTGATCAGTCCCCGGGTCATCATTACTTCTGGGATATAACTCCTCCCCAACAGGAAATGCAAGAGGATTCACCCAGCAGAGCTGATATAGCTCCTCCCCTCTACGTCAGTCCCAGTCATTCTCTTGCACCCAACGACTAGATAGGATGTGTGAGAGGACTATGGTGATTATACTTAGTTTTTATGACTTCAATCAAAGTTTGTTAATTTTACAATAGCACCGGAGCGTGTTATTACTTCTCTGGCAGAGTTTGAAGAAGAATCTACCAGAGTTTTTTACTATGATTTTAACCCGGAGTAGTTAAGATCATATTGCTGTTCTCGGCCATCTGAGGGAGGTAAAAGCTTCAGATCAGGGGGACCAGCGGGCAGTTGAATCTGCATTGATGGTATGTAGCAGTTTTTATTTTCTGAATGGAATGATGGAGAAAATCCTGCTATACCCGTTACTAATGACATGTTTGTATACACTTCAGTATTCTGGGAATGGTATTTCACCGGAACTACTCTGTTAAAGGTCACTAATCCTTTTAATAAATATTATCATGTTAAACGTTTTTGCTGGAATGTAGAATCGTTTACATTGCTGAGGTACTGAGGTGAATAAATGTCTTGGGCATTATTTTCCACTTGGCAGTTGTCTGCTTTAATTGTGACAGTTTCGTTTCTCCTCACTGCTGTGTGTGAGAGGGAGGGGCCGTTTTTGGCGCTCTTTGCTACGCATCAAAAATTTCCAGTCAGCTACTATTATATTTCCTGCATGATCCGGTTCACTGACAGATCTCAGGGGTCTTCAAAACTTCTTTGAAGGGAAGGTACATTCTCTCGCAGAGCTGTCGAGAATTTTATATTGACTGTGAATAAAAACGTTACTCTATAATTTTTTATGTCAAATCTTAGTTATTGTTATTTACTAATGGGAACAAACCTTTGCTAAAAAGTCTGTGTTATTTTAAATGTGATGGCTATAATGTTTTTTCAGTTCATTATCTCAACTGTCATTTAATCGTTTAAGTACCTCTTTGAGGCACAGTACGTTTTTGCTAAAAAAGATTATAACCAGGTTGCAAGTTATTGCTAGTGTGTTAAAACATGTCTGACTCAGAGGAAGATATCTGTGTCATTTGTTCCCAATGCCAAGGTGGAGCCCAATAGAAATTTATGTACTAACTGTATTGATGCTACTTTAAATAAAAGTCAATTGTACAATGTGAACAACTTTCACCAAACTGCGAGGGGAGAGTTATGCCGACTAACTCGCCTCACGCCAGTGCAGTACCATGCATCTCAGCCCGGGAGGTGCGTGACGATTTTGGCGCCTAATTACATCCTGGGCGGCCATTACAGATAACATACATGATATGGCTACTGTTATGACTGAAGTTTTGTCTAAATTACCAGAACTAAGAGGCAAGCGTGATCACTCTGGGGTGAGAACAGAGTGCGCTGACAATACTAGGGCCATGTCTGATACTGACGTCACAGCTTGCAGAGCATGAGGACGGAGAGCTTCATTCTGTGGGTGACGGTTTCTGATCCAAACAGATTGGATTCAGATATTTAAATTTTAAATTTAAATTGAGACCTCCGTGTATTACTAGGGGAGGGTCTTAGCAGCTCTCCAATGATTGTAACACCGTTGCACTACCAGAGAAACTGTGTAGGTTGGATAAATACTTTGCGTGGTACCGAGCGAGTACTGACGTTTTTCCTATACCTAAGAGATTAACTAAAATTGTACTAAGGAGTGGGATAGACCGGTGTGCCGTTCTCACCCCCTCCAATATTTAGAAAGATTGTTTCATAAGACGCACCCCACTCGGGACTTGTGGCAAACGGTCCCTATGGTGGAGGGATGCAGTTTCTACTTTAGCCTAAACGTAACCACTATCCGCGTGGAGGATAGCTGTGCTTTTTCAGATCCAATGGATAAAAATTAGAGGGTTACCTTAACGAAAGTTTGTTCAACAAGGTTTTTAATTGCAACCCCTTGCATGGTATCGCGCCGATTACGGCTCTGCGGACAGCATTTTGGATCTGAGTCTCTGGAAGAGAACCTTAGTTCATCTACGCTAGACGACATTATGGACAGGCTTAGAGTCCTTAAACTAGCTAATTCATTCATTTCGGAGGCCGTAGTACATTTAACCAAACTTACGGCTAAGAACTCAGGATTCGCCATACAGGCACGTAGAGCACTGTGGCTAAAATCCTGGTCAGCTGATGTTACTTCTAAGTCCAAATTACTTAATATACCTTTCAAGGGGCAAGTCTTTATTTTGGGCCCGGTTTGAAAGAAATTATCGCTGACCATTACAGGAGGTAAGGGCCACGCCCTACCTCAAGACAAAGCCAAAGCTAAGGCTAGACAGTCTAATTTTTCGTCCTTTTCGGAATTTCAAAACAGGAGCAGCGTCAACCTCCACTGCACCAAAAACAGGAAGGAGCTGTTGCTCGTTACAGGCAAGGCTGGAAACCTAACCAGTCCTGGAATAAGGGCAAACAGGCCAGGAAACCTGCTGCTGCCCCAAAGACAGCATGAACCGAGAGCCCCCGATCCGGGACCGGATCTAGTGGGGGGCAGACTTTCTCTCTTCGCCCAGGCCATGGGCAAGAGATGTTCAGGATCCCTGGGCGCTAGAGATCATATCTCAGGGATACCTTCTAGACTTCAAATTATCTCCCCCAAGAGGGAGATTTCATCTGTCAGGTTGTCAACAAACCAGATAAAGAAAGAAGCGTTTCTACGCTGTGTACAAGATCTGTTATTAATGGGAGTGATCCATCCGGGTTCCGCGGTCGGAACAAGGACAAGGGTTCTACTCAAACCTGTTTGTGGTTCCCAAGAAAGAGGGAACTTTCAGGCCCAATCTTAGATTTAAAGATTCTAAACAAATTCCTAAGAGTTCCATCGTTCAAATGGAAACTATTCGGACAATCTTACCTATGATCCAAAGGGGTCAGTAACATGACCACAGTGGATTTAAAGGATGCTTACCTTCACATACCGATTTCACAAAGATCATCAACGGTATCTACGGTTTGCCTTTCCTAGACAGGCACTACCAAGTTTGTAGCTCTTCATTCGGATTGGCTACGGCCCCAAGAATCTTCACAAAGGTTCTGGGTGCCCTTCTGGCGGTACTAAGAACCGCAAGGGATTTCGGTAGCTCCGTTACCCTAGACGACATTCTAATACAAGCTTCAAGCTTTCATAACTGCCAAGTCTCATACAGAGTTAGTTCTGGGCATTTCTAAGGTCGCATGGTTGGAAAGTGAAACGAAAAGAAGAGAACTCTTTTTCCTCTCACAAGAGTTCCATTCTTGGGGACTCTTATAGATTCTGTAGAAATGAAGATTTACCTGACAGAAGACAGGTTAACAAAGCTTCAAGATGCATGCCGTGTCACTTCATTCCATTCAACACCCGTCAGTAGCTCAATGCATGGAGGTGATCGGCTTAATGGTAGCGGCAATGGACATAGTACCTTTTGCACGCCTACACCTCAGACCGTGCAATTGTGCATGCTAAGTCAGTGGAATGGGGATTACTCAGATTTGTCCCCCTACTCTGAATCTAAATCAAGAGACCAGAAAATTCTCTTCTATGGTGGCTTTATCGACCACACCTGTCCCAGGGGGATGCCATTCAGCAGGCCAGACTGGACAATCGTAAACAACAGACGCCAGCCTGCCTAGGTTGGGGCGCTGTCTGGAATTCTCTGAAGGCTCAGGGATTATGGAATCAGGAGGAGAGTCTCCTTCCAATAAACATTCTGGAATTGAGGGCAGTTCTCAATGCCCTTCTGGCTTGGCCCCAATTAACAACTCAGGGGTTCATCAGGTTTCAGTCGGACAATATCACGACTGTAGCTTACATCAACCATCAGGGAGGGACAAGAAGCTCCCTAGCAATGATGGAAGTATCAAAGATAATTCGCTGGGCAGAGTCTCACTCTTGCCACCTGTCAGCAATCCACATCCCGGGAGTGGAGAACTGGGAGGCGGATTTCTTGAGTCGCCAGACTTTTCATCCGGGAGAGTGGGAACTTCATCCGGAGATCTTTGCCCAAAATACTTCGACGTTGGGGCAAACCAGAGATAGATCTCATGGCGTCTCGCCAGAACGCCAAACTTCCTCACTACGGGTCCAGATCCAGGGATCCGGGAGCGGTTTCTGATAGATGCTTTGACAGCACCTTGGAACTTCGGGATGGCTTATGTGTTTCCACCCTTTCCCGCTGCTTCCTCGATTGATTGCGAAAATCAAACAGGAGAGAGCATCAGTGATTCTAATAGCGCCTGCATGGCCACGCAGGACTTGGTATGCAGATCTAGTGGACATGTCATCCTGTCCACCTTGGTCTCTACCTCTAAGACAGGACCTTCTGATACAGGGTCCATTCAAACATCAAAATCTAACTTCTCTGAACTGAACTGCTTGGAAATTGAACGCTTGATTTTATCAAAGCGTGGTTTTTCTGAGTCGGTTATTGATACCCTGATTCAGGCTAGGAAGCCTGTTACCAGAAAGATTTACCATAAAATATGGCGCAAATACCTATACTGGTGCGAATCCAAACGTTACTCCTGGAGTAAGGTTAAGATCCCTAGGATATTGTCTTTTCTACAAGAAGGTTTTAGAAAAGGGTTTATCAGCTAGTTCATTAAAGGGACAGATTTCAGCTCTGTCCCATCTTGTTACACAGGCGTCTGTCAGAAAATCCAGACGTCCAGGCCTTTTGTCAGGCTTTAGCTAGGATCAAGCCTGTGTTTAAAGCCGTTGCTCCGCCATCTGGAGTTTAAACTTAGTTCTTAACGTTTTACAAGGTGTTCCGTTTGAACCCCTTCATTCCATTGATATAAAATTGTTATCTTGGAAAGTTCTATTTTTAATGGCTATTCCTCGGCTCGAAGAGTCTCTGAGTTATCAGCATTACACTGTGATTCTCCTTATCTGATTTTTCACTCAGACAAGGTAGTTCTGCGTACTAAACCTGGGTTCTTACCTAAGGTAGTCACTAACAGGAATATCAATCAAGAGATTGTCGTTCCATCCTTGTGTCCAAACCCTTCTTCAAAGAAGGAACGTCTTCTACACAATCTGGATGTAGTTCGTGCCCTCAAGTTCTACTTGCAGGCAACTAAAGATTTTCGTCAAACTTCTTCCCTGTTTGTCGTTTATTCTGGACAGAGGAGAGGTCAAAAAGCTTCTTCTACCTCTCTCTCGTTTTGGCTTCGTAGCATAATACGTTTAGCCTATGAGACTGCTGGACAGCAGCCTCCTGAAAGAATTACAGCTCACTCCACTAGAGCTGTGGCTTCCACTTGGGCCTTTAAGAATGAGGCCTCTGTTGAACAGATTTGCAAGGCTGCAACTTGGTCTTCGCTTCATACTTTTTCCAAATTTTACAAATTTGACACTTTTGCTTCTTCGGAGGCTATTTTTGGGAGAAAGGTTCTTCAGGCAGTGGTTCCTTCTGTATAATGAGCCCTGCCTATCCCTCCCGTCATCCGTTGTACTTTTGCTTTGGTATTGGTATCCCAGAATTAATGATGACCCGTGGACTTATCACACATAACAGAAGAAAACATATTTTATGCTTACCTGATAAATTCCTTTCTTCTGTTGTGTGATCAGTCCACGGCCCGCCCTGTCTTTAAGGCAGGTAAATATCTTTTAAATTATACTCCAGTCACCACTTCACCCTTGGTTACTCCTTTCTCGTTGATTCTTGGTCGAATGACTGGGACTGACGTAGAGGGGAGGAGCTATATCAGCTCTGCTGGGTGAATCCTCTTGCATTTCCTGTTGGGGAGGAGTTATATCCCAGAAGTAATGATGACCCGTGGACTGATCACACAACAGAAGAAAGGAATTTATCAGGTAAGCATAAATTATGTTTTTTCGTTTTGTTAATCTGTTTTTTGTATTAAGGGGTTAATCATCCATTTGCAAGTGGGTGCAATGCTCTGCTAACTTGTTACATACACTGTAAAAATTTCGTTAGTTTAACTGCCTTTTTTCACTGTTATTTCAAATTTTGGCAAAATTTGTTTCTCTTAACCCCTTAATGACCACAGCACTTTTCCATTTTCTGTCCGTTTGGGACCAGGGCTATTTTTACATTTCTGCGGTGTTTGTATTTAGCTGTAATTTTCCTCTTACTCATTTACTGTACCCACACATATTATATACCGTTTTTCTCGCCATTAAATGGACTTTCTAAAGATACCATTATTTTCATCATATCTTATAATTTACTATAAAAAAAATTATAAAATATGAGGAAAAAATTGAAAAAAAATACACTTTTTCTAACTTTGACCCCCAAAATCTGTTACATATCTACAACCACCAAAAAACACCTATGCTAAATAGTTTCTAAATTTTGTCCTGAGTTTAGAAATACCCAATGTTTACATGTTCTTTGCTTTTTTTGCAAGTTATAGGGCCATAAATACAAGTAGCACTTTGCTATTTCCAAACCTTTTTTTTTCAAAATTAGCGCTAGTTACATTAGAACACTGATATCTTTCAGGAATCTCTGAATATCCATAGACATGTATATATTTTTTTTTAGTAGACATCCCAAAGTATTCATCTAGGCCCATTTTGGTATATTTCATGCCACCATTTCACCGCCAAATGCGATCAAATAAAAAAAATTGTTCACTTTTTCACAATTTTTTAGTTAGGTTTTAGGTTTCTTACTGAAATTATTTACAAACAGCTTGTGCAATTATGGCACAAATGGTTGTAAATTCTTCTCTGGGATCCCCTTTGTTCAGAAATAGCAGACTTATATGGCTTTGGTGTTGCTTTTTGGTAATTAGAATGCCACTAAATGCCACTGCGCACCACACGTGTATTATGCCCAGCAGTGAAGGGGTTAATTAGGGAGCATGTAGGGAGCTTTTTGGGGTAATTTTAGCTTTATTGTAGTGTAGTAGACAACCCCAAGTATTGATCTAGGCCCATTTTGGTATATTTTATGCCACCATTTCACCGCCAAATGCGATCAAATTAAAAAAAACGTAAAATTTTTCACAATTTTAGGTTTCTCACTGAAATCATTTACAAACAGCTTGTGCAATTATGGCACAAATGGTTGTAAATGCTTCTCTGGGATCCCCTTTGTTCAGAAATAGCAGACATATATGGCTTTGGCGTTGCTTTTTGGTATTTAGAAGGCAGCTAAATGCCGCTGCGCATCACACGTGTATTATGGCTAGCAGTGAAGGGGTTAATTAGATAGCTTGTAGGGAGCTTGCAGGGTTAATATCACATTTAGTGTAGAGCTCAGCCTCCCACCTGAAACATCAGACCCCCTGATCCCTCCCAAACAGCTCTCTTCCCTCCCCCACCCCACAATTGTCCCCGCCATCTTAAGTACTGGCAGAAAGTCTGCCAGTACTAAAATAAAAGCTATATTTGTGTGTTTTTTAAGAAAGCATATTTACATATGCTATTATGCTGCTGTGTACTATCCCCCTTAGCCCCCAACCTCACCGATCCCCCCCCAAACAGCTCTATAACCCTCCCACTCTAACTTAATCTGCGCCATCTTGGGTACTGGCAGCTGTCTGCCAGTACCCAGTTTAGAAGAAAACATGTGTTTTTTTAATTTTTATTAAGATTTTCCGTAGTGTAGCTTCCCCCCCCACACAAAACCAACCCCCCACCCCTCCACGATCTCTTTTTGTGATATTGATTTTATTTAGATTTTGCAAGATTTGGGCAATTTTTTAATAAAAATATTTTCCGTAGTGTAGCGGTTCCCACCCGCTCCCGCCCCGTGCACGCGCCCGCCCGCCACCCTCCATGCACGCGTGCGCCCCCTAACAGTCCGCCCCCGATCCCGCCCCCCCTTGACGTCAGAGGGCACACCGATGGCCGCCCACCCGCCTCCCAAGTCGACTCCCACCCACCAACGATACCGGCCATCAATGTCCGGTGCAGAGAGGGCCACAGAGTGGCTCTCTCTGCATCGGATGGCCATGTAAGGTTATTGCAGGATGCCTCCATATTGAGGCATCACTGCAATAACCGGAAAGCAGCTGGAAGCGAGCAGGATCGCTTCCAGCTGCTTTCCACACCGAGGACGTGCAGGGTACGTCCTCAGGCGGTTAACTGCCTTTTTTTTTTAGGACGTACCCTGCACGTCCTCGGTCATTAAGGGGTTAAAGGCACAGTAACGTTTTTTTATATTGCTTGTTAACTTGATTTAAAGTGTTTTCCAAGCTTGCTAGTCTCATTGCTAGTCTGTATAACATGTCTGACATAGAGGAAACTCCTTGTTCATTATGTTTAAAAGCCATGGTGGAACCCCATAGGAGAATGTGTACTAAATGTATTGATTTCACTTTAAACAATAAAGATCAGCTGTTATCTTTAAAAGAATTATCACCAGGGGATTCTGACAAGGGGGAAGTTATGCCGACTAACTCTCCCCACGTGTCGGACCCTTTGACTCCCGCTCAAGGGACTCACGCTAAAATGGCGCCAAGTACATCAAAGACGCCCATAGCGATTACTTTGCAGGACATGGCGGCAATCATGGATAATACCCTGTCAGCGGTATTAGCCAGACTGCCTGAATTCAGAGGAAAGTGCGATAGCTCTGGGGTTAGACTTAATACAGAGCGCGCAGATGTTTTAAGGCCCATGTCTGATACTGCGTCACAATATGCAGAAGCTGAGGAAGAGCTTCAGTCTGTGGGTGACGTCTCTGACTCAGAGAAACCTGATTCAGATATATCTACTTTTAAATTTAAGCTTGAGAACCTCCGGGTGTTGCTTGGAGAGGTTTTAGCTGCTCTGAATGACACAATTGCAGTGCCAGAGAAATTGTGTAGACTGGATAAATACTACGCGGTGCCGGTGTGTACTGACGTTTTTTCCAATACCTAAAAGGTTTACAGAAATTATTACTAAGGAGTGGGACAGACCCGGTGTGCCGTTTTCCCCCCCTCCTATTTTTAGAAAAATATTTCCAATATACGTCACCACACGGGACTTATGGCAGACGGTCCCTAAGGTGGAGGGAGCAGTTTCTACTTTAGCAAAGCGTACCACTATCCCTGTCGAGGACAGTTGTGCTTTTTCAGATCCAATGGATAAAAAATTAGAAGGTTACCTTAAGAAAATGTTTATTCAACAAGGTTTTATCCTGCAGCCTCTTGCATTGCTCCTGTCACTGCTGCTGCGGCGTTCTGGTTTGAGTCTCTGGAAGAGGCCTTTCAGACAGCTACTCCATTGACTGAAATACTTGACAAGCTTAGAACACTTAAGCTAGCTAATTCTTTTGTTTCTGATGCCATTGTTCATTTGACTAAACTAACGGCTAAGAATTCTGGATTCGCCATCCAGGCGCGTAGGGCGCTATGGCTTAAATCTTGGTCAGCTGACGTGACTTCAAAGTCTAAATTACTTAACATTCCCTTCAAGGGGCAGACCCTATTCGGGCCTGGTTTGAGGGAAATTATTGCTGACATTACTGGAGGTAAGGGTCATAACCTTCCTCAGGACATGGCCAAATCAAGGGCCAAACAGTCTAATTTTCGTGCCTTTCGAAACTTCAAGGCAGGTGCAGCATCAACTTCCTCTGCTACAAAACAAGAGGGAACTTTTGCGCAATCCAAGCCGGCCTGGAAATCTAACCAGGCCTGGAGCAAAGGCAAGCAGGCCAGAAAGCCTGCTGCTGCCTCTAAGACAGCATGAAGGAACGGCCCCTATCCGGCAACGGATCTAGTAGGGGGCAGACTTTCTCTCTTCGCTCAGGCGTGGGCAAGAGATGTTCAGGATCCCTGGGTGTTGGAGATCATATCTCAGGGATATCTTCTGGACTTCAAAGCTTCCCTCCCACAAGGGAGATTTCCCCTTTCGAGATTATCTGTAAACCAGATAAAGAAAGAGGCATTCTTACGCTATGTGCAAGACCTCCTAATAATGGGAGTGATCCATCCAGTTCCACAGATGGAACAAGGACAGGGATTTTATTCAAATCTGTTTGTGGTTCCCAAAAAAGAGGGAACCTTCAGACCAATTTTGGATCTAAAGATCTTAAACAAATTCCTCAGAGTTCCATCGTTCAAAATGGAAACTATTCGAACAATCCTACCTATGATCCAGGAGGGTCAGTACATGACCACAGTGGATTTGAAGGATGCTTACCTTCACATACCGATTCACAAAGATCATCATCGGTTTCTAAGGTTTGCCTTTCTAGACAGGCATTACCAGTTTGTGGCTCTTCCCTTCGGGTTAGCTACAGCCCCAAGAGTTTTTACAAAGGTTCTGGGGTCTCTTCTGGCGGTCCTAAGACCACGGGGCATAGCAGTGGCCCCTTATCTAGACGACATCCTGATACAGGCGTCAAACTTCCAAATTGCCAAATCTCATACGGACATAGTGTTGGCATTTCTGAGGTCGCATGGGTGGAAAGTGAACAAGGGAAAGAGTTCTCTATCACCCCTCACAAGGGTTTCCTTCCTAGGAACTCTGATAGATTCTGTAGAAATGAAAATTTACCTGACGGAGTCCAGGTTATCAAAGCTTCTATATTCCTGCCGTGTTCTTCACTACATTCCGCGCCCTTCGGTGGCTCAGTGCATGGAAGTGATCGGCTTAATGGTAGCGGCGATGAACATAGTGCCATTTGCGCGCCTACATCTCAGACCGCTGCAATTATGCATGCTCAGTCAGTGGAATGGGGATTAAACAGATTTGTCCCCTCTGCTAAATCTGGATCAAGAGACCAGAGATTCTCTTCTCTGGTGGCTATCTCAGGTCCATCTGTCCAAAGGTATGACCTTTCGCAGGCCAGATTGGACAATTGTAACAACAGATGCCAGCCTTCTAGGTTGGGGTGCAGTCTGGAATTCCCTGAAGGCTCAGGGATCGTGGACTCAGGAGGAGAAACTCCTCACAATAAATATTCTGGAGTTAAGAGCAATATTCAATGCTCTTCTAGCTTGGCCTCAGTTAGCAACCCTGAGGTTCATCAGATTTCAGTCGGACAACATCACGACTGTGGCTTACATCAACCATCAAGGGGGGGACCAGGAGCTCCCTAGCGATGTTAGAAGTCTCCAAGATAATTCGCTGTGCAGAGACTCACTCTTGCCATCTATCAGCGATCCATATCCCAGGTGTAGAGAACTGGGAGGCGGATTTTCTAAGTCGTCAGACTTTTCATCCGGGGGAGTGGGAACTCCATCCGGAGGTGTTTGCTCAATTGGTTCATCGTTGGGGCACACCAGAATTGGATCTCATGGCGTCTCGCCAGAACGCCAAGCTTCCTTGTTACGGATCCAGGTCCAGGGACCCAGAAGCGACGCTGATAGATGCTCTAGCAGCACCGTGGTTCTTCAACCTGGCTTATGTGTTTCCACCATTTCCTCTGCTCCCTCGACTGATTGCCAAAAATCAAACAGGAGAGAGCATCAGTGATCTTGATCACGCCTGCGTGGCCACGCAGGACCTGGTATGCAGACCTGGTGGACATGTCATCCTTTCCACCTTGGACTCTGCCTCTGAGACAAGACCTTCTACTACAAGGTCCTTTCAATTATCCAAATCTAATTTCTCTGAGACTGACTGCCTGGAGATTGAACGCTTGATTTTATCAAGGCGTGGCTTCTCCGAGTCAGTCATTGATACCTTAATACAGGCACGAAAGCCTGTAACCTGGAAAATCTACCATAAGATATGGCGCAAATATCTTCATTGGTGTGAATCCAAGAATTACTCATGGAGTAAGGTTAGGATTCCAAGGATATTGTCCTTTGTCCAAGAGGGTTTGGATAAAGGAATATCAGCTAATTCTTTAAAGGGACAGATTTCTGCTCTGTCTATCCTTTTGCACAAGCGTCTGGCAGAGGTTCCAGACGTCCAGGCATTTTGTCAGGCTTTGGTTAGAATTAAGCTTGTGTTTAAACCTGTTGCTCCTCCATGGAGCTTAAACTTGGTTCTTAAGGTTCTTCAAGGAGTTCCATTTGAACCCCTTCATTCCAAACTTTTATCTTGGAAAGTTCTGTTTTTGATGGCTATTTCCTCGGCTCGTAGAGTCTCTGAGTTATCAGCTTTACAATGTGATTCTCCTTATCTGATTTTCCATACAGATAAAGTAGTTCTGAGTACAAAACCTGGGTTTTTACCTAAGGTAGTTTCCAACAAGAATATCAATCAAGAGATTGTTGTTCCATCATTGTGTCCTAATCCTTCTTCAAAGAAGGAACGTCTTTTACATAATTTGGACGTAGTCCGTGCTTTAAAGTTTTACTTACAAGCGACTAAAGATTTTCATCAAACATCTTCCCTGTTTGTTGTTTACTCTGGACAGAGGAGAGGTCAAAAGGCTTCGGCAACCTCTCTTTCTTTTTGGCTTCGGAGCGTAATACGCTTAGCCTATGAGACTGCTGGACAGCAGCCCCCTGAAAGGATTACAGCTCATTCTACTAGAGCTGTGGCTTCCACCTGGGCCTTTAAAAATGAGGCTTCTGTTGAACAGATTTGCAAAGCGGCGACTTGGTCTTTGCTTCATACCTTTTCAAAATTTTACAAATTTGATACTTTTGCTTCTTCGGAGGCTATTTTTGGGAGAAAGGTTCTACAGGCAGTGGTCCCTTCCGTTTAAGTACCTGCCTTGTCCCTCCCTTCATCCGTGTACTTTAGCTTTGGTATTGGTATCCCACAAGTAATGGATGATCCGTGGACTGGATACACCTAACAAGAGAAAACATAATTTATGCTTACCTGATAAATTTATTTCTCTTGTGGTGTATCCAGTCCACGGCCCGCCCTGTCCTTTTAAGGCAGGTCTAAATTTTGAACTACAGTCACCACTGCACCCTATGGTTTCTCCTTTCTCGGCTAGTTTCGGTCGAATGACTGGCTATGGCAGTTAGGGGAGGAGCTATATAGCAGCTCTGCTGTGGGTGATCCTCTTGCAACTTCCTGTTGGGAAGGAGAATATCCCACAAGTAATGGATGATCCGTGGACTGGATACACCACAAGAGAAATAAATTTATCAGGTAAGCATAAATTATGTTTTTTAATCATAGACAAGCTAAGCCCCTCAGTGTACAAGTGAGAATAACAGACAAAAATAAAACACAGGATAAATGGGTCCATGCCAATCAGCTCAAAACATTCAGAGGGGAGGAGGCAAACAACTAATTTTGTTTATTTCTTTTTCTGCTTTTACAGAATGACAAGAATCCTGTTTCTGCTCGTGCTCGTAAGCATATCCAGGCCAATAAGCAGCAAAGCAATTATATCAATCCAAAAGCTACAAAATCTTGTTGAGTGTAATTGCCATTGCCGTGCAGGGTACAGAAAGTGAACGTGTATCCTGGTGGGGTCCTGCTGACAAAGACAACAAAGCTTGGGACAATGGTAAACCTGGAAATTCAATGAAATACAAAAACAAAATAGAAGTTTTCCAAAACGGATCCATAATGATTAAGGAAGCTAAAATAACAGACAATGGCAGATGGGCCTATAATTTTATTCTCTCTATACCCAGTTTTATTAATCCTTCAGCAACAATGGATCAATATGTTCAAGGTAGCTTCACTCTCAAGGTGTCCCCAAGAGTTTTATCCACAAGTACCATATCAACAACTCAAATTAATGAACTTTCTTCCCCTACCAACACCATTTTTCCTGACTCCCCAAAAAGAGAGGAAGGACCAACCAGTGGGCTTACTGCTACCTCAATCCCTGGAAATCTTTTAAATAATGTACAGTTCATGCATGTGCCAATTGTTTTAAATTTGTCTAAATGGAACATGGCAGAGGTTGGAGTCTTCGCAAATACCAATGTATCATTATTCTATGCTTCTTTATTAGTAGATATTGTTGCCAGTTATCACAGCAGAACTCAAGACCCATTTGCAGGACGGGACAGCCCTCCCCAAAAAGGTATTTTTAGATCTAGAAAACTCCAAACTTTAGATGGGATCATTGGGACCATCTCTGGTCTTTTTGGATCTGGGATGTCAATTTGGAATAGGGCTGATTTGGAAGTAATACGTAGACAGTGACACATAGGCAATTTTGAACAGCAAGAAGGGCAACATGTTTTAAAACCTGTTCTGCAAGGTATTGAGGGTCTGGCTAAAGAGGAAAAATTCACTGTGTATAATATGCATGATATTGCGGAATTGTTCTCCAAAACTCAAGATAAAATTAATGAGATCATTGAATTAAATAATGAGAGAACAATGAATCAGAGGGGTATAGAGATAATTTGCACTGCATATGGTAGTTATATCCTCACCACAATCACAAATGTAGTCAAAGACATACAATCAGGAAAAGTCCCAGACATCTTAAGAGACAGGGATCTTACTAGGTGGTATTGTCCTCAATCCTATAACAGGAGTTGGGTGAATAATGTAAGTGGCTCTTCAGGAATTGGGTGTAGGCCTTTGCCTACCTCCACTATTAGAAATTTAGGTATTGTGACACCACACCCGAATAGAGATGCTGACTATTGTCGTGGCAAGCCAGGATCCTGCTCATTGAATGATATTCTGTATGTTTCCTTCACTATGTCACTTCCTGTTTTTGATCCAAGCAAGTCTTTCTTCAACAAGCTGGCAAAAGTTCATTCAGTGGGATACCTGGAGAAGAATGTATACAAAGAACGACTAAACCTTCCTGAACTTCTGATACAAGTAAATGGGAGCTGGAAAGTACCGCACACCGCCTGCTGCACAGTCAAGGAAAGCCAGTACCTGTGTCATTGCAATGTCTTTGAAGTTGACGTTCCAGTCTGTCGTCTAGAGTCCGGTGGGGCAAGCAACCCATCCACCATGAATACTGAGCAAGATGCTGCGAGTAACCCCTATTAGAGGCACAAAGGATCAGTCCCCTCAGTTGCACCAAAAGACGCTAACAGTTGGGATGACAATGTTAACACAAAAGAAGCCGTGAAACAGAATGGTATGATGAATCTATACATCCTGGATACTGAGGCAAGCCCAGCAGCTGCAACTTATGATGCAAAGAGAGCTGATAGACTATCCACAGATGACCGACAGAAGACATTTGTAATGAGCCTTGCTGCAGCAAGAAAAGTTCAAGTTGAGAAAAGATCAAGTTATATACCAGAGGAAGCCACATGTCCTATACAGTTAACAAAATGGAGGACTCCTATGGTGAAGGCCACATACAATATGGACAGACAGTACTTTATTGTCACAAACTATAGGGAGTATCTCTATGGGGGCCAGTCGTGTCCAATATCTAACCCAAATTTTTGTTTCACTCCACATGAGTACACTACCATTGGTAATACTGTAATTACACCTGTACCTGTCTATGGCGAAGAAAATATACTGGATAGCAATCCTATCCCCAATCCTGAGGACTACATTCCCATTTTCAATGTGCACATAAATTCCCTATCCTTAAATTTAGAAAAACTTTTAGAAAGAAAAGACACTCATATCATGCACATTAGCAACATGATAGAGAAGGCAGATGTAAAACTTAATGAACTATTACATGATTTGGATTTTGAACTAGCAACAACCAATTCATGGGTGGAAATTGGGATGAAATGTCTACTACTTGTACAAATGTGTTTGGTTATCACACTAATCATATTGATAATTCATATTAGATACATTATGAGGAAAAAGCAGAGGAAATTAAGAATATTAACAGAAATGAGACATAAGCAATTACTCTCATAAGGTGTGGCCAATCAAAAATATTCTCATGGCCACAAGGGATCGACTGTTACAATATGAGTAATTTGCTAAATATCATCAAATTATATACAGTATATGTATTTGTGTGCGTGTATATATATATATATATATATATATATATATATATATATATATATATATATATATATATTTATATCTGTTTATATATTTATATGTGTGTGTGTGTTTGTTTCAAATACTACAACTTCCCAAGGACACACCTGTTCATTTACAGGAATAAAGCAATAAATTCCTTTAGTTAAAATAAAGTCCAGGTCAGAAGCCATGTCAGGAGCATGATTAATAGCGCAACTGGTGGCCTAAGAAACAGATATTCAAATATATCTCAGAATTATAATAACCAATCACATTCAAAGGCTAACCCAAAATGGATACCCACCATTATCCATTTTGGGAAGTATTAGCTGAAGAGGCTTGTCATTTAAAGGTATATAAGATGTAGGGATAGAAGGGAAGTAGAGAGAAGAAAGGAAAGGAAGGAGACAACCTCTTACTGGGCCTCAAAGGTAATTATATTATGCACTTACTTACTTTATAGCTATAAGGTTGTTTTTATGTCTGTTTGCATTTGATGTAAGAAATTGTATGCAGTTATGTCAATGTGTTTTATGTTACGTATTTAATGTAACTCATATTAATGGTACCACATAAAGAAGCATAGAATATTATATCGTGTGATCTAAGATTTTGGGTGCTGTGACTAATAAAGTTGTTATATTAAGCTGTCTTTCTCACAAGCAAATTCTTTCATAAATAATAGTTATTATTATTAATATAAATATTATGTTCCAAAATTAATAATTAATCTTCAATACTGCTCTGTTTGCTGAGCTATATTTATAATATTTCCATATTTTATTAAAGGTAAATCTAAAAAATATGTTACATATTGTTGACTTGCCTGGGGCTGTCGATATATATGTTTGTATATATATATATATATATATATATATATATATATATATATATATATATATATATATTTATATATTTATATATATATATATATATATATATACATATATATATATATATATATATATATATTATTATTATTATTTTTTTTCTATCAAGACAGTCTTCACCAAAATATATTTTGTCATTTAAAGGGACATAAAGGAACAATAATACAGCAGTCTCCTATGTGCTAGAACATTTTATTTATTGCACTTCTGCTCCCAGAGAAATATGTCTTTAATTCTGGAGTAAAAAATTTACTTCTGATCCTGAGCCAAACAATGACGATGATTGGCAGCTACTAATATTTGCCACTTCTGATTGGCTCAGGTGCAGTGATTAGCAAGCAGTTCTTTGCTGGTCTGAAACAATTTTTTTCCTAGAATCAATAAAACTTGTTTGTGGAATATAGCTTGCAGAAAATACTGCAATATGTCAACCTAAAAATGACACAGTTCAAAAATATTTCTGTCCAACCCTCAACACATATGTGAGTTGCAATTTAATCTTTATTATATAATCAATAAAGTCACATCTACCTTGTAATTGCTCACAGAACAAGCTCCACTATAAAGGATACCAACATCACAAAAATGCCTTCAAAACTTTACCGAACAAACAAATAAAAACTGGAAAACAAATATCTGCTGTAAACCAGTCTAATATATAGACCACTGAAAACTTGTAAAAAACAAAAAGCAAAACATTATTGTGAGACAAGATACGTGGTCTTTATGACTTGTTCACGATTCGTGCTAGTGTAGGTGAAACATCTTGATCATGCCCCTGGAACATGGGTAGATTACTAGTGGAGTTCAAGCAAAAGACACAGGAGTTTTAAAGCTCAAAACAGCTAGACTACATATTCGCAACATACTTTAAAAATAAAGATAAGAAAATATGAGTGTATAATGTCCCTTTCAGGGGGTGAAAAGAGGAGGGGTTATTTATGAGGATACCTATATCTCAAAAACCAAAGATCTTACAGGCGTGAAATTTAGATTCCCCTTAAAAAAATAAAGAAACACACGTTTTACCATTTCCCAAACATCCACTTCAGAGGGGGCAAAAGGGGGGGGTATGAGGATAACTATATCTCAAAAACCAAAGATCTTACAGACATGAACATTGGTATTTACATTCTCCTTTAAAAATAAAGTAATACGTGTTTTACTATTTCCCGAAAATCCACTTAAGGGGGGGGTCAAAGAGGGGGGGACGGCTGATTTATGAGGATATCTATATCTCAAAAAACAAATAAGATTCTCCTATATTGTATTTTTTAAAAAGAACTATACTCTTTATTTTGGTGGGCAATTGGCGGACTTTTTTTTATTAACTCAAGGTCTGAGCTTGCGGTAGTATTAACCAGTCACTCACAATGGCTGGTTATTTAACGTGTGCCCGTAAACTGGCAAATTTGCCCGTCCACATTATATTAGTGCTCCACTTATAATCTAGCCCAATGTCTTTAGTAGCGCTAACCTGAAGCATGTTAAATTAGATTGCGCTTAAGCAAACACGTTTACTTCATCTTTTAATACGTGTGCAAATTAACGTGCGTGTGATATAAAAATAAGGTTAGTGCGCCACTTGTAATCTAGCCCTAAATAGGGGAGTTGTATTTATCCATTCCAAATCAAAATCACTAACACAAAATTTAGAATGGTGCAGAGCAATTACAAAACCTTTTCACGAACTAACGCCTAGATTATGAGTTTTTGTCGGTAAGGCTGTGCGGGGCTAACAAGCCTTTTTTTCTTACCACTCACTTAAGCCAACGCTGGTATTACAAGTTTTCTTCAAGCCGGCGTTAGCCTCAGAAAAGTGAGCGTTGAGCAAAATTTAGCTCCACATCTCACTGTAACACCAGCGCTGCTTACGGTAGCGGTAAGCTGGCAAAACGTGCTGCTGCACGATTTCCCCATAGGAAACAATGGGGCTGAGCTGGCTGAAAAAAAACCTGCAAACACCTGCAAAAAAGCAGCGTTCAGCTCCTAACGCAGCCCCATTGTTTCCTATGGGGAAATTAATTTTATGTCTGCGCCTAACACCCTAACATGAACCCCGAGTCTAAACACCCCTAATATTACACTTATTAACCCCTAATCTGCCGCCCCCGCTATCGCTGACACCTACATTATATTATTAACCCCTAATCTGCCGCTCCGGACACCGCCACCACCTACATTATACTTATGAACCCCTAATCTACTGCCCCCAACATCGCCGACACCTACATTATAGTTATTAACCCCTAATCTGCCCCCCCAATGTCGCCGCAATTATATTAAATTTATTAACCCCTAATCTGCCACCGCCAACGTTGCCGCCACTATAATAAATGTATTAACCCCTAAACCTAAGTCTAACCCTAACACCCCCCTAACTTAAATATAATTTAAATACATCTAAATAAATTTACTACAATTAAAAAAAATAATCCTATTTAAAACTAAATACTTACCTATAAATAGTTACATTGTAGCTAGCTTAGGATTTATATTTATTTTACAGGCAACTTTGTATTTATTTTAACTAGGTAGAATAGTTGTTAAATAGTTATTAACTATTTAATAACTTCCTAGTTAAAATAAATACAAAATTACCTGTAAAAAAACCCTAACCTAAGTTACAATTACACCTAACACTACACTATAATTAAACTAATTACCAAAACTACCTACAATTAATTACAATTAAATTAAATAAACTAAATTATGAAAAAAAAACCCACTAAATTACAGAAACTTAAAAAAGAATTTGGCATCAGCCAATATGATTTTTCCTACCTTAATTCCGATTGGCTGATAGGATTCTATCAGCCAATCGGAATTCAAGGGACGTCATCTTGGATGACGTCACTTAAAGGACCAGTCATTCAGTCGTCGGCCATCGGATGAAGAGGATGCTCTGCGTCGGATGTCTTGAAGATGGACCCGCTCCGCTCCAGAAGGATGAAGATAGAAGACGCCGCCTGGATGAAGCCTTCTGCCAGTCTGGATGTCCTCTTCTGGCCGGATAGGATGAAGACTTCGGACCTTCTGGAGGACCACTTGTGCCCAGCTGGGTGAAGGCGTCTCAAGGTACTGTGATCTTCAAGGGGGTAGTGTTAGGTTTTTTTAAGGGGGGATTGTGTGGGTTTTAGAGTAGGGTTGGGTGTGTAGGTGGTGGGTTTTAATGTTGGGGGGTATTGTATTTTTTTTTACAGGTGAAAGAGCTGATTACTTTGGGGCAATGCCCTGCAAAAGGCCCTTTTAAGGGCTATTTGAAATTTAGTATAGGGTAGGGAATTTTATTATTTTGGGGGGCTTTTTTATTTTATTAGGGGATTAGATTAGGTGTAATTAGTTTAAAAAAATTGAAATTCTTTTTATTTTCTGTAATTTAGTGTTTTTTCCCCCCATAATTTAGTTTATTTAATTTAATTGTAATTAATTGTAGGTAGTTTAGGTAATTATTTTAATTATAGTGTAGTGTTAGGTGTAATTGTAACTTAGATTACGGTTTATTTTACAGGTAATTTAATAACTATTTAATAACTATTGTACCTAGTTAAAATAAATACAAAGTTGCCTGTAAAATAAAAATAACCCCTAAGATGGCTACAATGTAATTATTAATTATATTGTAGCTATCTTATGGTTTATTTTATAGGTAAGTATTTAGTTTTAAATAGGATTAATTTATTTAATTGTAGTAATTTAATTTCGTTTTATTTAAATTATATTTAAGTTAGGGGGGGGGTTAGGGTTAGATTTAGATTTAGGGGTTAATAAATTTAATATAGTAGCGGCGACGTTGGGGTCAGCAGATTAGGGGTTAATAAATGTAGGTAGGTGTCGGCGATGTTAAGGATGGCAGGTTAGAGGTTAATAAAATGTAACTAGTGTTTGCGAGGTGGAAGTGCGGCGGTTTAGGGGTTAATACATTTATTAAAGTGGTGGCGATGTCCGGTCGGCAGATTAGGGGTTAAACATTTTAGTTAAGTGTTTCCGATGTGGGGGGGGGCCTTGGTTTAGGGGTTAATAGGTAGTTTATGGGTGTTAGTGTACTTTTTAGCACTTTAGTTAAGAGTTTTATGTTACGGCGTTAGCCCATAAAACTCTTAACTACTGACTTTTATATGCGGTAGGAGTCTTGCCAGGAGAGGGTCTACCGCTCACTTTTTCAGGCGATCGTAATACTGGCGTTAGCCAAATCCCATTAAAAAGATAGGATACGCAATTGACGTAAGGGGATTTGCGGTAAGCTAAAATTCCTGCCTGACTCGTAATACCAGCGGCCGTTAAAAAGCAGCGTTGGGACCCCTCAACGCTGCTTTTTAAGGCTAACGCAAGACTCGTAATCTAGCCGTAAGATAGTTATTGGACTATGTATCTCATTAAAGAGAGTTCACTAAAATGCTATGTTAAAGGGATATGAAACCCAAAATATTTATTTTGTGATTCAGATAGCGCATACAATTTTTAACAACTTTATAATTTACTTCTTCATTCTTTTGGTATCTTTTGTTGAAAAACAGGGATGTAAGCTCAGGAGCATGCAAATGTCTGGAGCTCTATATGGCAGCAGTTTTACAAGAATGCTATCTATTTGCAAGAGACAGAGCAAGAAATGGCAGCACTTTTTCCTGCCATGTAGAGCTCCAGACACCTACTTAGATATCTCTTCTACAAAGAATACCATAAGAACAAAGCAAATTTGATAATAGATGTAAATTGGAAACTTTTTTTTTTTAATTGTATTCTCTATTTGAATTACACAAGAAAATGTTTGGTTTTATATCCCTTTAAGAAGAGACACTTACTTTACAAAGTAATGCTCAGTAAAATAAGCTGATGATTTCTCCCCATGCTGGCGAGTTTTTAAAAATTAGGCTCCCTAACTTGAATCAAAAAATTGAGCCCCTACTTTTATATAAGAATTCTCAATAGAGGGCAAATCTGACAGAAGCGCACTAATTCTTCATGTGCGCGAACCCGATATCAGTTATCTTATGGCATGTTAAAGGACAATTAAACACAGCAGATTTGCATAATCAACAAATGCAAGATAACAAGACAATACAATAGCATTTACTCTGAATTTCAAATGAGTAGTAGATTTTTTTCTAACAAATTTTATTTATGTATATTTCCACTCCCCCTGTACCATGTGATAGCAATCAGCCAATCACAAATGCATATACGTATAGTCTGTGAATTCTTGCACATCCTCAGTAGGAGCTGGTGACTCAAAAAGTGTAAATATAAAAGACTGTGCACATTTTTTTTATGGAAGTAAATTGGAAAGTTGTTTAAAATGACATGCTTAATCTGAATCATGAAAAATTTATTTGACCTGAGTGTCCCTTTAAGTTTTTATTAAATATAAAATATTGAAAAATATTAATAATTAATGTAAATAATTATCATAGATGTACTAAACAATTCTAAATAATCCATAGAATATAGCAAAACATTAAGTCATAATAATACTCAGTCACAAGTTCTTTACATTCAATTTTGGTGAGCAGATCATAGTCAAGTAAAATGCACAATAGAACAACAAATAGAAAACCTCTATTGACTGTGTATATCTGCAATTTACACAAGGCTTAAAATATAGACGTGTACAACCACCTCGCATTATAGTAATAGACAAGATGGTGTTTAAAGTGAAGTCATCAGTTGCTGACATGCTTTTCAAGCCCATTGAGCATAACATGATTAAAAGTGTGCCACCCTGAAAAAAAGTAAACATTTTAACACGTTTTACTAATATAGAACATGTTTGTTGCAATGTGGTCGCTTTGTTGGAATTAAAACACGTAAAGTACAGTTTGAACTTATAGCAGCTATATGAATACAATATTAAAAAGCCATCAATTCCAATGAAAAGCTGGAAAATAAAATGGTAAAATGAAAAAATTAAAATGCTGTCTTCTAGGGGATATTAATATCCTATACACAAATTCTTATTTCTAATAAAACAAAAGTTAAAAACATTTATTTAAATAACAAAAATAATTTAAATACGCATTATAGTATTTTATAGTATAATATAGATCCATAACACGGGGCTGTGAGTTTTGCAGGGGTCATGGGATGTGTACCGTCCGATTTGAGGGGCCTATTTATGAAGGTGCGAGCGGACATGATCCAATATTGCAGATCATGTCTGCTGCACATTGATAAATGCCGACAGCATACGCTCTCGGCATTTATCATTGCACCAGCAGTTCTTGTGAACTGCTGGTGCAATGCTGCCCCCTGCAGATTCACGGCCAATCGGCCGCTAGCAGGGGATGTCAATCAATCGTATTCGATCGGGTTGATTTTTGTCCGCCACCTCAGAGCAGGTGGACAGGTTATGGAGCAGTGGTCTTTAGACTGCTGCTTCATAACTTCTGAGAGTGCAGTCCTTTTCCGTGTTTTGTATGTGTCTAGGGAAATTACAGAGGGCCTGTGTCACCCTTGTTTGTATGTCAGTATGTTTGGTTGAAGACATGCATTGCGTGGCTGTAGGTAAGGGACCCAGGGAGGTAGAGACCTTGACGTGGTCTTGGGCCTATCTCCATTTGGCCAAATGCTGTAAATTACTCTTCCATTTTGCTTTTAATGTAGCTGTGTGCTTGCAAGAGACTACCAGACTTTCTATGTGTTTTGGTAATAATTTTGTTTTGTTATTTTCCCTATGGGCTTTGCACCTAGGCTTGTCCAGGGTCCCTTAAAGCTGTGCCGCTGTCTGCAAGTGCTGGTGAGCAACCAGGGCTGTGAGTTTTGTAGGGTCATAGGATGTGTACCCAGCCCGGTTTGAGAGTGCAGTCCATTACCATGTTTTGCATGTGTTTAGGGAAATTACAAAGGGCCTGTTTCATCCTTTTAAAAAAATTACTATTATAGCAATTTATTTTTATCATTGGGGCCTAAACCATCAAACCAGATAAGATAAGGGTAGTGATTTATTTTTATGGATCAAAGTCAGTATTTGAAATACCAACTTGATATATAAAGCAACAACCTTAAAATTAGGAGGGAATTTACTTTTTAAGTACGGCTCTTTATTGTTTAGATGGTATATCTCTTGATATGGTCAATATAGTTGTCTAAACTAGTATGTTTAAAGTATATATGTGCATTTGTTTATCTACAAATGCATATTCATGATGAAAATAAGGATATTTGTTTCTTTTTCGTAAAATGAATATCTAAATTAATGCACAAACTAATTTTAAAAAACAAATATATACAGTGGGGCAAAAAAGTATTTAGTCAGCCACCAATTGTGCAAGTTCTCCCACTTCAGAAGATGAGAGAGGCCTGTAATTTTAATCATAGGTATACCTCAACTATGAGAGACAAAATGTGGAAACAAATCCAGACAATCACATTGTCTGACTTGGAAAGAATTTATTTGCAAATTATGGTGGAAAATAAGTATTTGGTCAATATCAAAAGTTCATCTCAATACTTTGTTATACATCCTTTGTTGGCAATGACAGAGGTCAAACGTTTCCTGTAAGTCTTCACAAGGTTGTCACACACTGTTGCTGGTATGTTGGTCCATTTCTGCATGCAGATCTCCTCTAGAGCAGTGATGTTTTGGGGCTGTCGCTGGGCAACACAGACTTTCAACTCCCTCCAAAAGTTTTCTATGGGGTTGAGATCTGGAGACTGGCTAGGCCACTCCAGGACCTTGAAATGCTTCTTACGAAGCCACTCCTTCGTTGCCCGGGTGGTGTGTTTGGGATCATTGTCATGCTGAAAGACACAGCCACGTTTCATCTACAATGCCCTTGCTGATGGAAGGAGGTTTGCACTAAAAATCTCACAATACATGGCCCCATTCATTCTGTCATGTACACAGATCAGTCATCCTGTTCCCTTTGCAGAGAAACAGCCCCAAAGCATGATGTTGCCACCCCCATGCTTCACAGTAGGTATGGTGTTCTTTGGTTGCAACTCAGCATTCTCTCTCCTCCAAACACGAAGAGTTGTGTTTCTACTAAACAGTTATACTTTGATTTCATCTGACCATATGACATTCTCCCAATCCGCTTCTGGATCATCCAAATGCTCTCTAGCATACTTCAGACGGGCCCGGACATGCACTGGCTTAAGCAGGGGGACACGTCTGGCACTGCAGGATCTGAGTCCCTGGCGGCGTAGTGTGTTACTGATGGCAGCCTTTGTTACGTTGGTCCCAGCTCTCTGCAGGTCATTCACTAGGTCCTCCCGTGTGGTTCTGGGATGTTTGCTCACCGCTTTTGTGATCATTTTGACCCCACAGGATGAGATCTTGCGTGGAACCCCAGATTGAGGGAGATTATTAGTGGTCTTGTATGTCTTCCATTTTCTAATTATTTCTCCCACAGTTGATTTCTTCACACCAAGCTGCTTGCCTATTGCAGATTCAGTCTTCCCAGCCTGGTGCAGGTCTACAATTTTGTTTCTGGTGTCCTTCGACAGCTCTTTGGTCTTCACCATAGTGGAGTTTGGAGTGTGACTGTTTGTGGTTGTGGACAGGTGTCTTTTATACTGATAACAAGTTCAAACAGGTGCCATTAATACAGGTAATGAGTGGAGGACAGAGGAGCCTCTTAAAGAAGAAGATACAGGTCTATGAGAGCCAGAAATCTTGCTTGTTTGTAGGTGACCAAATACTTATTTTCCACCATAATATGCAAATAAATTCTTTCCAAATCAGACAGTGTGATTGTCTGGATTTGTTTCCACATTTTGTCTCTCATAGTTGAGGTATACCTATGATGAAAATTGCAGGCCTCTCTCATCTTCTTAAGTGGGAGAACTTGCACAATTGGTGGCTGACTAAATACTTTTTTGCCCCACTGTACTACTCAAAGACAAAAGAAAGAATGAGCGCAAAAGCACTCTAAGAGTAAAAGATTTAATGGTCACTTGAAAAGCTCAATATAAAAAGATGTACAAAATGTAAGAACAAAATGTGCAATGAAAGATATAACTGTGTAGTCCTTTGCGGCAGCAAGCTGTGAGTCTATTCCTAGGTCCACTGCCATACTTTTTCCTAATTTTCCCATTAAGCAGTGTATCTCACAAAGTAAACAGAACAGCACATAAGTCAGATCCCAATCAGTAATCTTGATGCTTTCAGCAAACAAACATAAAGTGTCTTTAAATCCAAAAGAGTAGCCCCAGTTTGAAAATCAGATCATAACCATCAGACTTGATGCTTTAAGTAAATGTAAAATGTATTTAAAACCAGAGAACAGATCCAGCATGCACTTCAGATCCCAAACAGTAGCCGTGATGTGTTCAACATGCATAACAAGACTCTAAATCCAAAGATAGGATAGATTCACACTAATTCAACATTCAAGATAGGTTAGACGTATTAGTACAAGTCCTGTTCTTTTGAAAATCTGTCAGTAGGCACAGGTTTAATATGCAGTTAGTTTTCCAACCTATCTTGAATGTTGAATGACCTCCTTAGTGTGAATCTATCCTATCTTTGGATTTAGAGTCTTTTTATGCATGATAAAGGCTTGCGTGGAAACAGGGTGAGTTTGCCCCATTCGGGGCATAGTAAATCGGCCCCTTAAAGTGGTTTTGTGCTCTTTCTCTCTTTTGTCTTTCACAGCATTTTTCGGAGGTGGATCACAGATTTCCCCATTGCTAACTGAGCGGCATCCACTTCTGTTTGGAATAGAATAGAATGAGAGCTACTGAAATCTTATTGGCTGATTTGAACAGCCAATAGGATTTCAGTAGCTCTAATCCTATTGGCTGATTTCAAATTTTCAGCCAATAGGAAGGCAAGGTACCCCAAATTGAATGCGGTACCTTGCATTCAATCTTCAATGTACAACGGACATCAGATGGAGAAGAGCCTCCACGCCATAAAGGAATGCCGCCGCCACTGAGGGCCGCCGTTGAGGACCGCCGCTGAGGATTCGCGCATCGGCGAAGACAGCTCCACACCTCCGATCCGTGCCGCCTTCATTCTGGATGAAGATAGAAGATGATGAAGCCTCCTGGAAGAAGACCTTCTCCACTGGACTTCAGGAACTGTGAGTACCTATTTGGGGCTTAGTTTTAGGTTGTTTTTTTTTTAATTTTTGGGGTGGCTTTTTTTCTTAGATAACGTTTTTTTGGGGGCTGTAAAAGAGCTGATTGCCCTTTTAAGGGCTGTAAAAGAGCTGAATACCCTTTTAAGGGCAATACCCATACAAATGCCCCTTTATGGGCAATGGGTAGTTTAGTTTTTTTTCAATGTTAAGTTTTTTTATTTTGGGGGTTTGGTGGATGGGGGATTCATTTTTGTAAGTAAAAGATCTGTTAAACTTAGGGCAATGCCATACAAAAGGCCCGTTTAAGGGCTATTTGTAGTTTAGTATTAGATTAGGGGGTGTTTTTATTTTGGGGGGGATTTTTTTATTTTTATAGGGGTATTAGTTTAGGTTTACATTTTTATTTTGGATAGCTTTGTTTATTTTTTTCTGTAACTTTAATTTTTTTATTTTTTGTTACTTTAGCTTGGGGTTTGTATTTTTTAAACATAGACTGCCCTCTGGGCAGGCTTATCGCCTATTATATATATATATATATATATATATATATATATATATATATATATATATATATATATATATATATATACACATAATGTAGAGAAAATAACTCATTGTGTAAATTATTTTCTCTACACAATTGGTTATTTTCTCTACATTTTGGATTTAGTGGAGGATTTTAAACTCACTTTTTGCCTCCCCATATTTAAATTGCTGTTGTAAATTTTTTTACATATATATATATATATATATATATATATATATATATACATATCAAATATCAAGAATAACAACAGTCCAGCAATCACTGTTATCCTTTGCAGCGACCGGGGTGCACTCCCACCAAATTACCTACCATACAACAAACCAGGAAGCACTCTCTGGCCTAGATTTGGAGTTTGGCGGTAGATGGGCTGTTAACGCTCCGCGGGTTTTTTTCTGGCCGCACCATAAATTTAACTCTGGTATCGAGAGTTCAAACAAATGCTGCGTTAGGCTCCAAAAAAGGAGCGTAGAGCATTTTTACCGCAAATGCAACTCTCAATACCAGAGTTGCTTACGGACGCGGCCAGCCTCAAAAACGTGCTCGTGCACGATATCCCCATAGGAAACAATGGGGCTGTTTGAGCTGAAAAAAAACCTAACACCTGCAAAAAAGCAGCGTTCAGCTCCTAACGCAGCCCCATTGTTTCCTATGGGGAAACACTTCCTACGTCTGCACCTAACACTCTAACATGTACCCCGAGTCTAAACACCCCTAACCTTACACTTATTAACCCCTAATCTGCCGCTCCCGCTATCGCTGACCCCTGCATATTTTTTTTAACCCCTAATCTGCCGCTCCGTAAACCGCTGCAACCTACGTTATCCCTATGTACCCCTAATCTGCTGCCCCTAACACCGCCGACCCCTAGATTAAATTTATTAACCCCTAATCTGCCCCCCTCAACGTCGCCGACACCTGCCTACACTTATTAACCCCTAATCTGCCGAGCGGACCTGAGCGCTACTATAATAAAGTAATTAACCCCTAATCCGCCTCACTAACCCTATCATAAATAGTATTAACCCCTAATCTGCCCTCCCTAACATCGCCGACACCTAACTTCAATTATTAACCCCTAATCTGCCGACCGAATCTCGCCGCTATTCTAATAAATGTATTAACCCCTAAAGCTAAGTCTAACCCTAACACTAACACCCCCCTAAATTAAATATAATTTACATCTAACGAAATAAATTAACTCTTATTAAATAACTTATTCCTATTTAAAGCTAAATACTTACCTGTAAAATAAATCCTAATATAGCTACAATATAAATTATAATTATATTATAGCTATTTTAGGATTAATATTTATTTTACAGGCAACTTTGTAATTATTTTAACCAGGTACAATAGCTATTAAATAGTTAAGAACTATTTAATAGTTACCTAGTTAAAATAATAACAAATTTACCTGTAAAATAAATCCTAACCTAAGTTATAATTAAACCTAACACTACCCTATCAATAAATTAATTAAATAAACTACCTACAATTAACCTAACACTACACTATCAATAAATAAATTAAATACAATTGCTACAAATAACTACAATTACATAAACTAACTAAAGTACAAAAAATAAAAAAGAACTAAGTTACAAAAAATAAAAAAATATTTACAAACATAAGAAAATTATTACAACAATTTTAAACTAATTACACCTACTCTAAGCCCCCTAATAAAATAACAAAGACCCCCAAAATAATAAATGCCCTACCCTATTCTAAATTAAAAAAGTTAAAAGCTCTTTTACCTTACCAGCCCTGAACAGGGCCCTTTGCGGGGCATGCCCCAAGAATTTCAGCTCTTTTGCCTGTAAAAAAAAAACATACAATACCCCCCCCTAACATTACAACCCACCACCCACATACCCCTAATCAAACCCAAACCCCCCTTAAATAAACCTAACACTAATCCCCTGAAGATCTTCCTACCTTGTCTTCACCATCCAGGTATCACCGATCCGTCCTGGCTCCAACATCTTCATCCAACCCAAGCGGGGGTTGGCGATCCATCATCCGGTGGCTGAAGAGGTCCAGAAGAGGCTCCAAAGTCTTCCTCCTATCCGGCAAGAAGAGGACATCCGGACCGGCAAACATCTTCTCCAAGCGGCATCTTCGATCTTCTTGCATCCGGTGCGGAGCGGGTCCATCTTGAAGCAGGCGATGCGGATCCATCCTCTTCTTCCGTTGTCTCCCGACGAATGACGGTTCCTTTAAGGGACGTCATCCAAGATGGCGTCCCTTGAATTCCGATTGGCTGATAGGATTCTATCAGCCAATCGGAATTAAGGTAGGAAAATTCTGATTGGCTGATGGAATCAGCCAATCAGAATCAAGTTCAATCCGATTGGCTGATCCAATCAGCCAATCAGATTGAGCTCGCATTCTATTGGCTGTTCCGATCAGCCAATAGAATGCGAGCTCAATCTGATTGGCTGATTGGATCAGCCAATCGGATTGAACTTGATTCTGATTGGCTGATTCCATCAGCCAATCAGAATTTTCCTACCTTAATTCCGATTGGCTGATAGAATCCTATCAGCCAATCGGAATTCAAGGGACGCCATCTTGGATGACGTCCCTTAAAGGAACCGTCATTCGTCGGGAGACTACGGAAGAAGAGGATGGATCCGCGTCGCCTGCTTCAAGATGGACCCGCTCCGCACCGGATGCAAGAAGATCGAAGATGCCGCTTGGAGAAGATGTTTGCCGGTCCGGATGTCCTCTTCTTGCCGGATAGGAGGAAGACTTTGGAGCCTCTTCTGGACCTCTTCAGCCACCGGATGATGGATCGCCAACCCCCGCTTGGGTTGGATGAAGATGTTGGAGCCAGGACGGATCGGTGATACCTGGATGGTGAAGACAAGGTAGGAAGATCTTCAGGGGATTAGTGTTAGGTTTATTTAAGGGGGGTTTGGGTTAGATTAGGGGTATGTGGGTGGTGGGTTGTAATGTTGGGGGGGGGTATTGTATGTTTTTTTTTTACAGGCAAAAGAGCTGAAATTCTTGGGGCATGCCCCGCAAAGGGCCCTGTTCAGGGCTGGTAAGGTAAAAGAGCTTTTAACTTTTTAAATTTAGAATAGGGTAGGGCATTTATTATTTTGGGGGTCTTTGTTATTTTATTAGGGGGCTTAGAGTAGGTGTAATTAGTTTAAAATTGTTGTAATAATTTTCTTATGTTTGTAAATATTTTTTTATTTTTTGTAACTTAGTTCTTTTTTATTTTTTGTACTTTAGTTAGTTTATGTAATTGTAGTTATTTGTAGCAATTGTATTTAATTTATTTATTGATAGTGTAGTGTTAGGTTAATTGTAGGTAGTTTATTTAATTAATTTATTGATAGGGTAGTGTTAGGTTTAATTATAACTTAGGTTAGGATTTATTTTACAGGTAAATTTGTTATTATTTTAACTAGGCAACTATTAAATAGTTCTTAACTATTTAATAGCTATTGTACCTGGTTAAAATAATTACAAAGTTGCCTGTAAAATAAATATTAATCCTAAAATAGCTATAATATAATTATAATTTATATTGTAGCTATATTAGGATTTATTTTACAGGTAAGTATTTAGCTTTAAATAGGAATAAGTTATTTAATAAGAGTTAATTAATTTCGTTAGATGTAAATTAGATTTAACTTAGGGGGGTGTTAGTGTTAGGGTTAGACTTAGCTTTAGGGGTTAATCCATTTATTATAGTAGCGATGAGCTCCGGTCGGCAGATTAGGGGTTAATAATTGAAGGTAGGTGTCGGCGATGTTAGGGAGGGCAGATTAGGGGTTAATACTATTTATGATAGGGTTAGTGAGGCGGATTAGGGGTTAATTACTTTATTATAGTAGCGCTCAGGTCCGCTCGGCAGATTAGGGGTTAATAAGTGTAGGCAGGTGTCGGCGACGTTGAGGGGGGCAGATTAGGGGTTAATAAATATAATACAGGGGTCGGCGGGGTTAGGGGCAGCAGATTAGGGGTACATAAGGATAATGTAGGTGGCGGTCGGCAGATTAGGGGTTAAAAATTTTTAATCGAGTGGCGGCGATGTGGGGGGACCTCGGTTTAGGGGTACATAGGTAGTTTATGGGTGTTAGTGTACTTTAGGGTACAGTAGTTAAGAGCTTTATGAACCGGCGTTAGCCCAGAAAGCTCTTAACTCCTGCTATTTTCAGGCGCCTGGAGTTTTGTCGTTAGAGCTCTAACGCTCACTTCAGAAACGACTCTAAATACCGGCGTTAGAAAGATCCCATTGAAAAGATAGGATACGCAATTGACGTAAGGGGATCTGCGGTATGGAAAAGTCGCGGCTGAAAAGTGAACGTTAGACCCTTTAATCACTGACTCCAAATACCAGCGGGCGGCCAAAACCAGCGTTAGGAGCCTCTAACGCTGGTTTTCACGGCTACCGCCGAACTCTAAATCTAGGCCTCTGTATTTTAACAGATCCTTAAATATGTAAATTATTTCAATTAAAAACACATTAAAATTGAATAAAAATAATATTGCATGTTTCATGGTATTTGACTGGGAAGGGCTCAAAATTGTAAATATGTGTATATATGTGTTTACAAGTGTATAAATGTAGGTGTGAACTGAACTGAAAGCTGTGTCCTTAAAGGGTTAATCAGTCGCTATTGCCAGGAGTTGTTCCAGTTGACAGGCAGTAGGGAAGAATCTGGTAACTACAGGACAGTTAGTTTAACTTTAGTAGAAATTAATGGAAAGTCTCTTAAAATAGAGAATTATGACTTACATAAAGAAAAACAATTTAGAGGACCAAATGCTTGAGGAGTATTGCCTTAGGAGAATTAATGTTATGGTTGCTGTATTATTCTTGCTTCCACACAATAATAACATTAACCAAGCAAATATGTTATAATAGGTAACCGATCATTCACTAGTTTGAATTGGTTTATAGTTACAATTGATTATATAAATAAAATGTCTGAATACTAGAGTTGATACTTGTGCTTGAAATAATATTTTACAATGCTTGACACATTTACCTGAGAGAGTTAGTATTATAGTTTTTATACTCCTGCATCTATATAAGCCTCTTCAGCTAAGCAACTTAGTTGCAATATCTAATGAATTGGCACACAGCCCAGCTAAGATCTCACATAGAGTATATATGAGGTTCCAAGTCCAAATAGCTAATACAAATATGAAATTATAAGTGAAATAATGCATATGATAGTATAAACAGTCCTGGTTTGTCTGATTACATCTGCTATTGGATTTCATTGCTGACGTTTATATTTTTTTGCTTAGTCTGTGGAACCATGCAGAATAAATGAGAGGGCAATATTGAGTGCTTATATAGTATAACTTTGTTAAGTGTTTCCAACTAAATTTGTAATTACTGTTGATTGATACATAACACCAACAAACCACAATAAAGGCTAAACTGGAATTAATGGGACAGTCTACCATATAATTGTTATTGTTTTAAAAGAAAGATAATCCCTTTATTACCCATTCCCCAGTTTTCATAACCAACACAGTTATATTAATATACTTTTTACCTCTGTGATTACCTTGTATCTAGGAACCTTCTTCCAGCCCCCTGATCACATGACTGTGACTGTTTATTATGTATTGTCTTAAATTTAGCATTGTTTTGTGCTACATCTTAAATAACCCCCTATGCCTGAACACAGTGTTATCTATATGGCCCATGTGTACTTTGTCTCTTTGTGTTGAAAAGAGATTTAAAAAGCATGTAAGAGGCAGCCCTCAAAGGCTTAGAAAATTAGTATATGAGCCTGCCTATGTTTAGATTAAACTAAGAATACCAAGAGAAAAAGCTAATTTGATGATAAAAGTAAATTGGAAAGTTGATTAAAATTAAAAGTTCTATCTGAATAATGAAAGTTTAATTTATACTAGACTGTCCCTTTAAAGTGGCAATATCACTCTCTATAAAAACAAAATTCTAGTGCCATCAAATCCTTTGAACTGGAATATAAAGCTTAACACAGCAAAGTGCAAAATTATACATTTAGGGAAGAAAAATCCAAACATTAATTACAGAATCAATGACACTTTACTGACTGTTACAAATGAGGAACTGGACTTGGGGATTATTATTTCAGATAATTTAAAATTTAGTAAACAATGTAATATTGCAGTGAGCAAGGCCAGTAGAATGCTTGGATGTATTGGTAGAGGCATTTGCTGCAGAAATAGTAAGGTTCTTATGCCACTTTACTGATCATTAGTTAGGTCTCCTCTTGAGTGTTGTGAAGGCCATATCTCCAGAAGGATATAAACAAACTGGAATCTGTGCAAAAGAGGGCTACCAAAATGGTACATTGTCTAAAAAAATAAAACTTACCAGGATAGGCTCAATGACCTAAATATGTATAGCTTCATGGCTGAACTGTTATCTGACAGACATTTGTCCGACAGACCTTTGTGCGACGGATAATAACAGACCTTTGTGCGACGGATAATAATCCTACAGACAAATGTCCATCGGATAACAGTACAGCCACTGCCAAATGTGTCCGATTCTACTCACGCTCCACTCTGCATGGACCCATCACAGCCTCACTCTGATGTCATGACGTATAGTGAATCTTTATTTAAAATATTACAAAAAGCACAAACATAAAACAATTAAAATAGCATATATTTTTAGTTTTTTTTTATGATATATAAACTTACATATTTATTATTTTTTATAATATATTAACTTATATTAATATAATAGGGTCCGCCTGAAACTTAAGTTAAGAAGCAGCGGTCGTAAGACCGCTTCTCCTTAACTTGTCTGACACCTTTTAGGTGGTGGACTGCAAACATCCCGATCCGATGGGGATGAATGACACCCCCTGCTAGCAGCTGATTGGCCGCAAATGTTCAGGGGCGGCATTGCTCAAGCATTTGAAAATGGAGATTTTTTACTTATAAACAAAGAATCATGTGCCTCTCTAGATTACAAGGGAGCTGAGTTATGGTCTTGTTTACTGCTTTAACCTAGAATTAGAATATTAAAGCCCATGCCCCTATGGACACCCATGTGTGACACTATAGTAACTAAAGGCAAAAATAATTAATTTATTAATGGATTATTAATTACAGTAGAATTGCATAATCAACAAGTAAATAATAACAAGACAATGCAATATTTGAAATGAGCAGTAGATTTTCTGGCAATTTTTTAAAATTTACTTCAAATTGCTGGCTCCCTGTATCATGTGAAAGTAATCAGCCAATCACAGACTCATACATATATGCACTCAGAAAGTGTGCATATAAAAAGACTGCATTATTTAATAATGAAAGTAAATTGAAAAGTTATTTTGTTTTTGTTTTAAACTGCATGCTCTGTCTGAATCATAAATATTTAATGTTTACTTTTATATCCCTTTAACTATAATATAAGTTGCCGGTTTTCCATGTGTAATATAATATTCTTCAAAGATTATGTAAAAAAGCATCAAAGGGTTTTAAATGTCATCGTGATTTAAGTGATAGAAGATGTGGCAACTTACAACAAATAACTTCAAATCCATTATGCTGAAAGAGTCCACTAAGATCACTTTGGGTTGTTTAAATACAGCCGTTGTATGCTGTTCTATACCATTCTCTGGTGTTCTGATCAATCTGGAGCAAGATCAATGTTTTCTACCACTACCACTTCCTAACTGAAGCCCAAACCATCGTTGAATGCAGCACCTGTTTTGTGTTTTCTCAAACCAATAGTAACACAAAGGATAAAACATCCAGACCGCACAGAACGCATTTTGAGAAGCTGACGACTACTGTTTCAAATAAAACTTCCAGAATATGTATGAAGTCACTGTTTTCTGAAGGAGTGTTTTAGATTTCAAGTATTTACAGCACATGCTACAATATTACAGAAAGAAATAGTTGTATTATTTTTAATCTTTTTAAAGGGACATGAAACCCAACATTTTTCTTTCATGATTTAGGTAGAACATACAATTTTAAACAACTTTCCAGTTTACTTCTATTATCAATTTTGTTACATTCTCTTGGTATCATTTGTTGAAGGAGCAGCAGTGCACTACTGGTTTCTAACTGAACACATGGGTGAGCCAATGATTATCGGTATATATATGCAGCCACCAATCAACAGTTAGAACCTAGGTTCTTTGCCGCTCCTGAGATTTCCTATATAAACCTTTTAGCAAAGGATAACAAGAGAAGGAAGCAAATTAAATAATAGAAGTAAATTGGAAAGTTGTTTAAAATTGTATGCTCTGTGTAAATCATGCATGTCTAATAATGACTTTAAAGAACAATATAACCAATTTAGAGTTATATATATTTTTTTAAACTAAAAGTAAAAGCAAGCTAATTGCTTTAATATTTCTTTTAACTTCTTAAAGGGACATGGTGGAACCCACAATTTTTTCTTTTCATGATTCAAATAGAACATACAATTTTAAACATAATATCAAATTACTTCTATTATCAAATTTGTTTTATTCTCTTGGAATCCTTGGTTGAAGGAGAAGCAATGCACTACTGTGAGCTAGCTGAAAACATCTGGTGAGCCAATAACAAGAGACAAATATGTGTAGCCACCAATCAGCCATGACATTGCTGCTACTGAGGATATGTGCATATGCTTTTCAACTAAGGATACCAAGAGAAGATAGCAAATTTGCTAATAGAAGTAATAGCAAATAACCGATAATAATAATAATAATAATAATAATAATAATTAGAACGTTGTTTAAAATTGCATTTTCTGTCTGAATCATGAAAGCCTAATTATGACTTTACTGTCCCTTTAATGAAAGCGGATTGTATGAACCTCATTGTTGCTGAAGTTCTCATTATAGGCCAGATTCTTTAAAAGTCTCTCATTGTTTGAGATTCTGTAAATGTATTTGTTTTGTTTATCAGATGTGCTGTCAGAATTATCGATAAAGTTTGCAAGTGATGGTAAGTACATTTGTGCAAATAGGCAGGCATGAAAAGAAAACATCTGCACAGTGCCGGTGAATCATATATATAGGGATAATACAATGATTGTATGTGCTTAATTTATTTTATTTATTTTTATCTCAATTTCAAATATATTAGTTTTATTAAATTTGCTTCATTTTCTTTGTAGGCTTTGTTGAAGGAACAGCAATGCACTACTGGTAGCTGACTGAACACATCTGGAGAGCCAATCATAAAACGCATATAAGCGCAGTCACCAGCCAGCAGCTACCTGCTTCTGAGCCTGCCTAAATATATTTTAACAACAATACCAAAAAAATTAAGCAAATTTGATAATAGGCATATATTGGAAAGTTGTTTAAAAGTGAATACTCTGGGGCCTATCTATCAAGCTCCGAATGTAGCTTGATGCCCCGTGTTTCTGGCGAGCCCTATCCTGCCCCCCCTACACCGCCATCGGAACAGCCAATAGAATGTGAGCTCAATCTGATTAGCTGATTGGATCAGCCAATCGGATTGAACTTCAATCTGATTGGCTGATAGCATCAGCCAATCAGATTTTTCCTACCTTAATTCCGATTGGCTGATAGAATCCTATCAGCCAATCGGAATTGAAGGGACGCCATCTTGGATGACGTCCCTTAAAGGAACCTTCATTTCTCGTTAGTTGGCTTGGATGACGTCCCTTAAAGGAACCTTCATTTCTCGTTAGTCGGCTCGTCTGAAGATGGCTCCGCTCCGCTCTGGATGGATGAAGATAGAAGACGCCGCCTGGATGTTGACTTCAATCGGATGGAAGACTTCTTCAGCGCCCCTTGGATGATGACTTCTGCCGCTCCGGATCTCCTCTTCGGTTCCATCGGTGGTCGGCTGGCTGAAGACGGCTCAAGGTAGGATAATCTTCAGGGGGGTAGTGTTAGGTTTATTTAAGGGGGGTTTGGGTTAGATTAGGGGTATGTGGGTGGTGGGTTTTAATGTTGGGGGGTTGTATTTTTATTTTACAGGCAAAAGAGCTGTTTTCTTTGGGGCATGCCCCGCAAAAGGCCCTTTAAAGGGCTGGTAAGGTAATAGAGCTGGTAACTTTTTAATGTAGAATAGGGTAGGGCATTTTTTTATTTTGGGGGGCTTTGTTATTTTATTAGGGGGCTTAGATTAGGTGTAAGTAGCTTAAAATTGTTGTAACATTTTTTAAATATTTGTAACTTATTTTTTTTATTTTTTGTAACTTAGTTTTTTTTATTTTTTGTACTTTAGTTAGTTTATTTAATTGTATTTAATTGTAGTTATTTGTAGGTAATTTATTTAATGATAGTGTAGTGTAATTTTGTATTTCTTTTAGCTAGGTAGTTATTAAATAGTTAATAACTATTTAATAACTATTCTAACTAGCTAAAATAAATACAAAGTTACCTGTAAAATAAATATAAATCCTAAAATAGCTACAATGTAATTATTAATTACATTGTAGCTATCTTAGGGTTTATTTTACAGGTAAGTATTTAGTTTTAAATAGGAATAATTTATTAAAGTATAGTGTAGTGTTAGGTGTAATTGTAACTTAGGTTAGTTTTTATTTTACAGGTTAATTTCTCTTTATTTTAACTAGGTAGCTATTAAATAGTTATTAACTATTTAATAGCTATTGTACCAAGTTAAAATAAATTGAAAGTTGCCTGTAAAATAAAAATAAATCCTAAGATAGCTACAATATAATTATTATTATTTATATTGTAGCTATATTAGGGTTTATTTTAAAGGTAAGTATTTAGTTTTAAATACGATTAATTTAGTTAATAATAGTTATAATATTTAGATGTATTTAATTAATATTTAAGTTAGGGGGATGTTAGGGTTAGTGTTAGACTTAGGTTTAGGGGTTAATCATTTTATTACAGAGGGCGGCGGTATAGGGGGGCAGGATAGGGGTTACTAGGTATAATGTAGGTGGCGGCGGTGTCCGGGAGCGGTGGTTTAGGGGTTAATACATTTATTATAGTTGCGGCGGTGTCCGGGAGCGGCGGTTTAGGGGTTAATAACTTTATTTAGTTGCGGGGGGCTCCGGGGGCGCCGGTATAGGGGGTAGAACAGTGTAGTTTAGTGTGGGTGCTTAGTGACAGGCTAGCAATAAAGCTGTCAAAAAGCCGAAGAGCAGCGAGATCGGATGAGTGATAACTATCACAGTCTGCTGCTCATCGCCCCGTACTTGGTGCGCGGCTTTTTGACAGATTTTTTGATAATTTAGGCGAAATTTTTCAGGTCCGCGGCGGCGATGGTAGGCGAGCTTAGGCGGGCGTATTGGGCCGGCGAAGGCAGGTAAAGTAGACGCGTTGATAACTAGGCCCCAAAGTTAAAGTCAGATCAGATGCAGCTATGCATTTCTGCTCCAAAGCTGAATATAGCTGGTGGTTGGTGATTGATGACTACGCACATATGCCTCTCGTTATTAGCTCACTGATTATGTTCAGTTGCAGACCAGTAGTGCATTACTGATCCAGAGCTGATCGTAACTATTTGTTTAATCAGTTTTCAGAAGTTAAACACATAGTTATATGAAAGCAAAACTGCAATAAGAAAATGCTGTAAAATCTGGAGCCCTTTCCTATGTTTCTTTAATGGCAAATAGCAATTTGTTAATGCCAATATTAAAGTTTGCATTAGAAAAAAAAAACAATTGGAAATTCCAAACATAAACTTATGATATCTTCATTTATGTCATTAGTGGTATTTTAAATAATATTAATGGCTGATTTTTTTTTACCAGTTATTTTAGCATCTAAATTTAACTGAGACCAGAAAGTACTAAAAAAGTATGATTCTTATTCTTTAAAATATAGACAAGAGGGGGCGGAGCCTAGGCATGCTTAATGGAGGACGCATATTCCTAGAGCTCCGGGATCACCTAGCACAATAAATGGAGTAAAAGCACTCTACTCGACATTAAATGACCCTCAACTTTAACCGGACTTATGCAGAAGTGGTGCGGTGCTGTATCGCTGGCCAAATAACATTTAATACAGGGGCTGCAAGTGCACTGACACATTCGTGTCGCAGCGAGAAATGGCAGAACTGTCAGGACATTGGAAGTGAAGCCCTGGAGATGGTAAGCCCTCATCGGCACAGCTAATCAAACACATAGCGGCAAACTTTACAGGGGAGACCAGCAACATAAGATTGCTTTCAAAAGGTGGAGATAGACATTTTTTTTAGAATCGCCATTTTAATGACGCTACCACGTGGCAACTAAAATAATCTCCAACACGGACTTAAGGGGTGCAAAGCAGAGTTAAGCATTACCACTTAGGAGAACAAACACACATAGTAAAGTACAACGGCATATCTTGCCAAACGAAGTAAAACTTATCATCTGACAAAGAGCCAAAAGCCCCGACTCACGCCGTGTAATGGCGGTATAAGCAAAGAATCAGGAGTTAATCCCCTACCACAGGGAACATTTCACGAAACATTTTGGCACAGGGTAAATGACCCGACTAGCAAGATAAAGATGTGAAGACATATAAAACAGGTTCAAAAAGTGATGACAGAAGCATGTTATACAAATCATTATATATGTGATGCTACCACGTGGCAACTAAATCAGACAGATATGCTAAACACAGGCACCGGAGACACGGATAAAGGCAATGCATGAAAGAGTTCTAACTCATTAGTAAAGCGCTCCACTACATTGTTGAAGAGAGAGCAGATTAAACCACTTAGAGGAAATAATAAGCTACTTCAAATGCCTCACTTCACTAAAAAGATCTAACTACACAGTAAGAGCAATGCATCAATAAAAGAGACGATTTATATTCTCTATTGTTCTCTGGAGAGCTAGAAAGTAACAGCATGATAAAAGAGAAATAAAACTTATTATGTCTAAGTCAGTAAATTGTTAAGAAACCTTCCACACAAGCTAAGGAATATCAGAGAGGATTTTAAAAAAACCTCATTCACTCAGTCACAATCTGCACCCCTTGTCAGGGGCTATACAATCTTTTTTTGTTTCCAGGCAGCAAACTACAAAATGTCAGTTAGAAGACAAAATAAAGCAGGAACGTTAAGCAAACCAGCAGTAGCTGACATCTTTCTCAAAAGCCAAAGAGGAGAAAAGCCTCCAGAGAAAAATGGAAATGCCACTGAGGATGAGTTGGAGGAAGACAATGAAACTACTTCCATGGAAACTGTGGACACACCTGTAACTTTAAAAGACATCAAAAATCTAGTCAGCAAACAAGATATCACTAACATATTTGACAAGATGTGGGCTAAGATGGATGCACTCCAAAACACTGTCACAAACAGCCTCACTGAAATCAAACATGACATTACAGAATTGGGTTCTAGACTGGAAACCCTTGAAGAAAAAGAAGAGGCAATGGAAGAAGACATCTCGTCTATCAACCAACATCTAGCTATCACCAGAAAGAACTGTCAGATATTAATGATAAACTTGAGGATTTGGAGAATAGGAGTCGGAGGTGCAACATTCGCATGAAGGGAATCCCAGAAACAATCATTTCATCAGAACTTCGTACTTATCTGATTCACCTATTTCAGAATATTACAGGCTCATCAGAAGAAGGGAAATTTCAGATTGAACGAGCTCATAGAGCCCTCAGAGCTAAACCCAAAGATTCTGAACCCCCCAGAGATGTGATAGTCAAATTCCTCCGTTTTCAAGAAAAAGAAGAGGTCATGGCGGCGTCTAGAAAGAATCCAACATTCAAATTTCAAGGAACAATCATTCAATTCTTCCAAGACCTATGTATTAAGACCCTACAGAAGAGATTTACACTTCGCCCACTGACTCAACTACTGAGGAAAAATCAGATTTTGTACAGATGGGGATTCCCCTTCGCCCTATTCATACATCATGAAGGCAGCACCTTCTCCATAAGAGAGAAACAGGACATTCCAGAGATTTGTCAACGTTTAAAATTGGACTGCCCAGAAATCCCAGACACCCCTCAAGACAATATCAAAAACCGTTCACAGATCCCAGGCAGAGCAAATCAGCCGAATCGATGGACTAAAGTCTCCAAAAGAAAACAGAGGAGCTGAGAGACTCTAGAGACTCTGAAAGTTGTTAAATACCTTAGTGTGGTAACTATGTCTTTGCCTGTTCCTAAGTGAAAATAATATTTGTGGGACTTGAGACTTTTCTAGTAATATTCAGATATCAACTTAGATAACCTACCAAGAAGAGATTGGGGGATAAAGCAACATGTATCTAGTTTAGGTTAAATTATACATCCCCCATACTATCTTCTAGTCCGGCCCAATAGATATAATATACAAACATCTTTAGATGGGTCATTCTAAAGTTAAGGTTATACACTTCAGGATTGCTTCAATTTATTTATAACTCTATAATGTGCTAGGATTTGCAGATAGTTAGGAAATTGCAAATTTAGTACTACTCACATTTGTTGTTTTATGTTATTTACTGTTTGTCAACTTGAGTTTTTTTAATGTGTGTTTTTTTTTTTTTTTTTTTCTTCTCAAATTCCGTCAGGCAAGAGTCTAGAAAGTTTCTCCATGCCTCAGAAGGCAAGAAGACAAGATCAGACAACATACAAAGTAACGACAGGTGTAATATCCAGGTACGAGGGGACAGGGTGGTGGTGAGTGATAAATGGATCCTAAGATACAGATAATTTCACACAACGTCAGGGGACTAAATACCAATGTTAAGAGAAAAATTGCACTCACCCAATATAGTAATATGAAGGCTAAAATTATTTTTCTGCAAGAAACCCATTTTACACATAGCCAAATCCCTAAACACTGGAGTAGGCATTACACTCAACATTTTCTCTCCACAACCGACACAAAAAAAAGGGGGGTAACAATTATTTTGCACAATTCCCTCCCGTTCACGAAAGAAGAGGTGATAAAAGACAAAGAGGGTAGATACCTTATTGTGAGAGGTTCCATTCAAGACACTCCGATTACACTTTGCAATATTTATGCGCCCAACGAGCAACAACACACCTTTTTCACTAAACTATCACACTTATTAACACAGTGGTCTCAAACTTTGATGATTGTGGCGGGAGACTTCAATATAAATCTTAAGATATTAAAAGAGACCAATTCCACCAAGCTGACAAACAAACAATGTAGATTAAATTCTATTACTAAGACCATTAGAGATACACTAGAGTCACATAACGTGATCGACTCTTGGACTTCCTTATACGGTCAGACATCTGACCATACGTATTATTCACCTGCCCATAAAACTTACACTAAACTCGATTACATATTCATTAGTCAAATAATGCTACCTAACCTGGTTTCCTCATCTATTCACGCTTCAGTTTGGTCAGATCACTCAATCATTCAAACACAATTGAAAAGTCTTACTGACACAAACAGACAGAAATCATGGACATATGACCCCACACTTTTGAAACAACCAGACATTTTCAATAGAATCCTTAAGAGTCTTAAAGAATATTGGAGTCTTAACGTTACTCCGTCAATCAAACCAGTCATAACTTGGGCCGCTCACAAACCTTACATTAGAGGTCTACTAATTAAAGAGAAAAACATTTTCCTGAAAAAGACCAGATTGGTAACAATAACGCTTCAGAAGGAAATAGAAGAATTAGAAAAGAGTCACAGATCTACAATGTCCGACCAGACTTTAACCACACTGACCAATAAAAGAAAAGAACTCAATAAAATATTAACCGACAACTCTATGAGAGCTATTAGCAAACTGAAATCATACTATTTCCTACACGCAAACAAACCAGATAGATTTTTAGCTAATAAATTGAGAGAGAAAACTAAATCCTTCACAATCACACAATTACAAAAATCAGACGGAGCCTTGACATCCCACCCACGAGAAATTGTAGAATGTTTTGCCCAATACTATGAGGCCCTTTATGATGGAAAGAAAGTTTCACATACACCACAGATAGCACAATTGAGTCAAAACCTTCTAGAGTTAGCAAAACTCCCAAGATTAGGCGAACAAGATGCAAAAACCCTAGATGCAGACATCACATTGGCAGAAATAGCTTCCGCAATCAAAGAGCTCAAGATAGGTAAAGCGGTGGGTCCGTATGGGTTTTCTGGAGATTACTTCAAATTGTTTAAAACAGATCTGTATGCCCACCTTCACAAATTTTGTAATGATGCGCTAAATGGTACTCCAATCCCCTCAGAACTCCTTCAGGCGAAAATTATTGTGATCCCAAAGCCAGGAAAAAACCCCAAAATAACCTCAAATTACAGACCAATCTCATTGATCAATCAAGACGTAAAGATTTTCACCAAAATCTTGGCAAACAGACTTAAACACCTTTTGCCCTCATTAATCCACCCTGATCAGGTGGGCTTCATTAAAGATCGTGAAGCACCGGATAATGTCCGTCGCACAGTGGCCCTGGTTGAATATCTGAAAGAAACAAAAACACCTTCTCTGCTCCTCTCCTTGGACGCAGAGAAGGCGTTTGACAGGGTGGATTGGGTATATATGATAGAGATCTTAGAACAATTTGGATTTGGTGATAAATTTATAGGGGCGGTTAAAAATATATACTCTAACCCAAGAGCCACAATCAGAGCGGCGGGATACCAATCTAGGCCGATACAAATTTTAAATGGTACGCGCCAGGGATGCCCCCTTTCACCACTTTTATTTGCGCTATGCGTGGAACCATTAGCAGCATGCATCCGAAATTCACAATGTATCCATGGTGTTAAACTGAACAAAGGGGAATTTAAATTATCACTATTTGCGGATGACATCCTGCTAACACTTTCCAAACCCATGCTTTCTCTACCCAATCTCTATAAGATATTAGACGATTTCTCTCGGATTTCTGGCTTCAAAATAAATTCTGATAAGTGTGAGGCTCTCCCCCTATTTTTACCAGCTCAAACACGGAAACTAATAGAAACTAATTTTGATTTTAAATGGGCCAAGCACTCTATTAAATATTTGGGAATATATATCACTGACACCCTAGACGCATTATATAAAGCTAACTACACACCGATCATCAAAAATATAAGATCTGACCTGAACAAATGGAAAAAAGGATGTTTCTCGTGGGTGGGAAGACAAGTAGCAATAAAAATGAATGTTCTACCTCGACTATTGTACCTGTTTAGGGCCCTACCTATCAAAATACCACTAAAAGACTTAGAAGAACTACAGTCTGAGTTCCTCAGATTTATCCGAGGCCACAAAACAACTAGAATACCTGCTAACATATTAAATTTGCATAAGCAACTAGGGGGAATAGGGGTTCCCAACCTACGCGACTATTACCAGGCCGCTAGATTAGCGCAAAGTACACTACTAGGGAAAGACTGTCGCAACTTAACATGGCCAAATATTGAAGCAGAAATAGGAGGATATAGCAGCCCAGGAGACATCCTTTGGACCCCCTCAAATGCCAAACTTCAACCTATATCCAAACTTAAAACCACAGAATACACTAAAACAATTTGGGGAACACTGACTAAATCACTGAGATTAATTCCACCACATTCAACCATAATACCACTGGGTCTGTTGCTACCGCTAGAATTTCGAAAACAGTTGTCAAAATGGGAAAACAAAGGTCTGTATAGGGTGGCGGACTTCTTAGACAAGGGGAAAATACTAACCTACCTACAATTAAGAGACAAAATTAACCCCAATATACTGCAATGGTTCTTGTACCACCAAATATCACACTCGATACATAAATATAGGCAAAATTCTCCCCATATCCCATACACCATCCTAGAGCAAATCATACTATCGCCAGGCAGAAACAAAAAAATGATCTCAAACTTATACCTAGCTATCCAAAAGCGAAAAACCTTAAAAAACAAAAACTACACATTACCTGGGAACAGGATCTAAATATAACATATAACGAAGAGGAATGGGAACAAATATTCTTTTCACTGGGCAAAAGCCTAATAGGAGCTGACCTAGTTGAAAACGCAATAAAAACGGCTTACAGATGGTACCTCACACCATTAAAAACTTCACATTACACCCCACAGAATAATAGAATGTGTTATCGAGGTTGCTTAGGGTTAGGTACTTACTTGCATATGTGGTGGGAGTGCCCGAAGATTAGACCTATATGGGATAAACTAGCACAGCTGATCAAGAATACACTAGATGACACATTCACACTCTCAGCCGCCAAGGCCTTGCTTCACATTCCAATAGATTAATTTAACTCGGCCACTAACAGATGGATTAATATAGTATGCACAGCCACTAGATTATGCATAGCTAGAAGGTGGAGAGAAGGTGCTTTGGAATGGAGTGAAATACTTGACAAAATAGAGAATATATACACTATCTCTGAATCAGCAGCTTGGTTACAGGGTACCTCCGCAAGCTTTCAAAATGTCTGGATACACTGGATAATGAAAAAACATTCATAGAGGGGAATGTCTGAACTATTTTTACAGAAGTTTTTTTTTTTTTTTTTCTATACTAAGAGAAACATGCTCGAACAGCTACCAAAAAGACGACTCTGCATGACGGAAAAAAGTTTACAGTTAGAAGTTAGGCCAAGTTAAATGGTCTTAAGGGAGGGGAGTTGGGGGGGGTGGGTGGGAGGGATAGTTCTTCATTTAATAGGGGGCTTAAAAGACAACCCAAGGGTTGTTATTCTTAATACAATTGGGAAACAGTATATTCTGCAGAGACAAATTGTATCATTGTACTCAAATGAATAATATCACACCCTATTGTAATGATACATATTGTGAATGTATTGCATTTTTTTGTTCTGATCCCTCAATAAAAATTATTTCAACTAAAATATAGACAATTTTGTTAGACATTTTAATAACAAAGCTGGATATATACAATAGAAAGAGCTAATATATTTTTTTTACTTTGCCCTGCTCTACCATTATGGTCAACTTTGTATCATATCTGTAGTGTGCATGCACCATTGTTTAAAGGGACAGTCAAGTCCAAAAAAAACTTTCTTGATTTAAATAGGGCATGCAATTTTAAACAACTTTCCAATTTACTTTTATCACCAATTTTGCTTTGTTCTCTTGGTATTCTTAGTTGAAAGCTAAACCTAGGAGGTTCATATGCTAAATTCTTAGACCTTGAAGGCCGCTAATCTAAATGCATTTTGACAGTTTCTCACCACTAGAGGGCATTAGTTCATGTGTTTCATATAAATAGCACTGAGCTCATGTACGTGAATTTACAGAGGAGTGGGCACTGATTGGCTAAAATGCAAGTCTGTCAAAAGAACTGAAATAAGGGGCAGTTTGCAGAGGCATAGATACAAGGTAATCACAGTGGTAAGACCTGTATTATTATAACAGTGTTGGTTATGCAAAACTGGGGAACGGTAATTAAGGGATTATCTATCTTTTAAAACAACAAAAATTCTGGTGTTGACTGTCCCTTTAAGTTCGATACCAGCAACCTAAATCAGACATCAATTGCTCAGTATGCATTGGCAACACAGTAAAAATGTTTAGATAATGGCCCTTTAAAGACTGTATCTGATGTGAAATGTTTTCTATAGTATAAGGTTGTTTCTACCTAGTATTTAATGTCAAAACTCTTATGTTTTTCTACTTTAAAGATAATTAAATCATTCTTTATCTATATATTGTGATATGTGGCGGATCAAAATGATAAGAAATATCTAGAAAAAAATATAGAACGTATTTAATGAATTTCATATCTCTAACTGTGATGTAAAAACCAGAGCATGTATTTTTGTTCTACTCCCCCTGGAATCCTTTTGTGTTTAACCAGCACAACACACACAGGAGATTCCAATGCCACAACATGCAAATATATACATATGACCAACAATAACCTCATATCTGATGCCCACTATAACATCCACACCTCAAGGCAACATTTTACAATGTGGTACCAGCTTCCAGTTCAAAACCTGCGGCTGTCCCAAGAAAATTGGGACAGTTAGCACTGGGTGATTTTTTTTTTTAAAGTATAAACAGTAAGATTGTGTAGTTAAACAAAAATGCTCCACAATATATCCAGACAGTCAGATCACTGTGTGTTTCTTTTCCACTGTTTATGTAGGTGAAAGCTTCTTAAATACGGATTTATTTCACAATGGATAATTTGCCAGCAACTATCACTTTTCTCATTTAATCTAGAAACACAGACACTTATATAGGAATAGCAGGTTTAAATTGCATGTAGTGCTCGTCATTGATATACCTGTCACACGTTTGACCTCAGTTTCACTAACACCCCTATTAAATGTTGTTGTTACAGAATACCGTGGCTGTGGCCATTCCAGAAATAAGTGGTTTCTTGAGCACTTAAAAGATTTACTAATTTTAGTCGGGTCATTAACATTACAAAACAATGCCAAACTTTTTCTTTTGCTGCACTTGTTGGAAATGTATAAATGAAAACAAGATAGATAGATAGACAGACAGACAGACAGACAGACAGACAGAAAGATGCAAATATAAATAGATATCTAGATAGATAGATAGATAGATAGATAGATAGATAGATAGATAGATAGAGGATAGATATATAGGTATATAGATAGATGTAATATAGATAGATGTAAGATAGATAAATAGATATATGTAATATAGATAGCTAGATATATGTAAGATAGATAGATAAATAGATGAAAGATAGATAGATAGATGTAAGATAGATAAATAGATATATGTAATATACTGTAGATAGATAGATATATGTAAGATAGATAGATGTAAGATCGATAGATAAATAGATGAAAGATAGATAGATGGAAGCATTTTAGCATAGTATTGATTTCTGAAAAAAAGTGAAACACACAGAGAGATCAGAAAGGCAGAAAGAGTAGACAGACAATAGAGATTATGGGGCCGATTTATTAAAGTGCAGACGGACATGATACAATGTAGCGAATCATGTCCACCGCACATCGATAAATGCCGTCAGCATACACTGTCGGCATTTATCATTGCACAAGCAGTTCTTGTGAACTTCTTGTGCAATGCCGCCCCCTGCAGATTCGCAGACAATCAGTCGCTAGCTGGGGGTGTCAATCAGCCGATTGTATAGGATTGGGCGGATTAAAGACCGCAGCCTCAGAGGCAGCGGATCAGTTATGGAGCAGTGTTCTTTATAACACTGCTTCATAACTGCTGTTTCCGGCGAGCCTGAAGGCTCACGCAGAAACAGGGGCATCAAACTTTATTCAGAGCTTGATAATTCGGCCCCTAAAGATGGATGGATAGATAGATAGACAAGTATATTAAATGTACACAACAGAAGCATCAAATTAGATAAAACTGTTTAATTTATTATTTAAGATGAACACCCATTAAGGATTAAAGGGACACTCAACCCAATTTTTTTCTTTCATGATTCAGATAGAGCATGACATTTTAAGCAACTTTCTAATTTACTCCTATTATCAATGTTTCTTCATTCTCTTGGTATCTTTATTTGAAATACAAGAATGTAAGTTTAGATGCCGGCCCATTTTTGGTGAACAACCTGGGTTGTTCTTGCTGATTGGTGGATAAATTCATCCACCAATAAAAAAGTGCTGTCCAGAGTTCTAAATAAAAAAAAAGCTTAGATGCCTTCTTTTTCAAATAAAGATAGCAAGAGAACAAAGAAAGATTGATAATAGGAGTAAAATAGAAAGTTGCTTAAAATTTCATGCTCTATCTTTAAAAAAAAAAAAGGCTTTTATTTTAGTACTGCCAGATTTTCTGCCAGTACTTAAGATGGCAGTGTGTCAGGTTGGAGACTGATCTCTACACTAAAGCTAAAATTAACTGAAAGGACAAAAAGGGGACCAATGGCACTACTAACAAGAGTGTAATTCACCCCTACGTTTCCCAATAATATAAGTGAACTATGTCACTGTAATTAGTAGCGGGATATTAAGGTGCTATGTAGTGGTTTACATTTGCAAAAACATTCAAGAGAGGCAAAGAAGCCCACAGATGAAAAAAGACTACATGTGTAGAACTCAAGGGGTTAATGTGGTGGTTAATCAAATAACTTACTTAACAGGTATAAGGCAAAAAGAGGAAATTACTTGAATCTTGGATGGACGATTACAACTCATAGAGAATTTAAAATATAACTTTTATTATTGCAAAATAAATACACAATAAAATAGGAAAATACAAAGTTAAAAACACACTAAGGAGCCTATCATTGATCAAAGTGACAGGTATTTCAAATATAGCTGAATGAGGCTACTATGGTAAGTAAAGTGGATTGAGGAGAGTGGCTGCGGATATAGGAATCTACAAGATTGTAGCAAAATAACGAAGCGGTCAGTAAGTGCTCATCAGGGAATTAATTCCCATCAAAAATGACCCTGTGAGGATACTAATTCTGTGTTGATAGATATGTTATAATAATCTGCAGTTTGCCAAGCACTCTCTGACATCCAAAGAGGACACCTGGAGGTAGGAATCATGCAGGCTTTAAGCCAAATACAACATATATGTAATATACTTATGTACTGCGGTTCACCAAAAATGGTACTGATAGTTACATATAAGTCTAAATGATATTATATCAGCAGCTAATATTAGCTAGATGATAGGTAAAGGTAGGATAAGCCAATATCAGTGGCGGTAGTAGATTATGATTGTGTTGGTGTTATTAATAAGGAGTGAATTACATGAAAGTTACAATCTGCTAACAGCATGTTCCATGCTACTTATAAGCAATAACTCCCTAAGTAGTTCTTGCTGCAACATCCTGGCTCTAATCCTAGAGATAGTGGACGATTAATATGGGATGCTAGTAAGTATAAATTACTCTGTTAATATTAGATAGCACATAGTTATAAATAGGTTGCTCCGACTAAAATGTTATAATGTTGTCAATGTACGCGTACGCTAGCTTAGTCTTAAAGGGACACTGAACCCAAATTTTTTCTTTCATGATTCAGATAGAGCATGAAATTTTAAGCAACTTTCTAATTTACTGCTATTAACACATTTTCTTTATTCTCTTTGTATCTTTATTTGAAATGCAAGAATGTAAATTTAGATGCAGGCCCATTTTTGGTGAACAACCTGGGTTGTCCTTGCTGATTGTTGGATAAATTAATTCACAAATAAAAAGTGCTGCCCAGAGTCTGAACAAAAAAAGCTTAGATGCCTTCTTTTTCAAATAACGATAGACAGAGAATGAAGAACAATTAATAATAGGAGTAAACTAGAAAGTTGCTTAAAATTGCATGCTCTATCTGAATCACGAAAGAAAAAAATTGGGTTCAGTGTCCCTTTAAGGTACTATAAGCTACAGGCTATCATATATAACATATACAAGCTGTTGCTTGTGATCACTTGCTAGCCCATAAAATTGCTCCAAAGGCGAGTTAGCTTAAATCATAGTAATTATGAGCAGTTGAGCTTGGATATTGAGCCAATATATTACGATGTCTGATGGGAGGTCCTTAGTAATATGGTAAATTCAATATGTATAGAAATAGTCAATTATATTACTCTAGCTGAAGTTCATATTGTAACTTGTATGGTAGTGTCCTTACACCCACACGCTCACTGTGTTTATAGATACTAGTTGCAGTATATCTTTAGATAGATTAAAAGTTTCAACGCATTAGCATAGTAGAAAATATCTCAATCTACCCCAATATTATTGTGAGGAGAATGCACAGTTAGAATCAGCTAGTTGGACTAACTAAACCCCTTAACGTAATGCTTCCACCCAGTCAAATGGTATGACAACTGGAATTAAATGTATATTAATATATTATATAATGTACATTGTAAATGACTAACGCCCTCTCCATGGGAGGTGTTTCCAGTACCAGACCGTGCCACTGAGATTATTCAGTAAAAAAGAGAGACTAACGCCGTCTATAGAGCAGACAGATAAATGTTATAAAATGTGGCCGCAGTTACAGTAGCGAGCAAAACTTAGCTCATACATTTTAAACAAAGTAAGCCTCCAATGTTCCTCTATTTGAACAATTCATACAGAGAGCCTCAAATTCATAAGTTAAAGCTGTAATACATGAATAGCTATGATGGTAGGCAACCTAACGGCTAGATTTAGAGTTCTGCGTTAGCCGTCAAAACCAGCGTTAGAGGCTCCTAACGCTGGTTTTGGGCTACCGCTGGTATTTAGAGTCAGTCAGGAAAGGTTCTAACGCTCACTTTCCAGCCGTGACTTTTCCATACCGCAGATCCCCCTACGCCATTTGCGTATCCTATCTTTTCAATGGGATCTTTCTAACGCCGGTATTTAGAGTCTTGGCTGAAGTGAGCGTTAGAAATCTAACGACAAAACTCCAGCCGCAGAAAAAAGTCAGGAGTTAAGAGCTTTCTGGGCTAACGCCGGTTCATAAAGCTCTTAACTACTGTGCTCTAAAGTACAATAACACCCATAAACTACCTATGTACCCCTAAACCGAGGCCCCCCCACATCGCCGCCACTCTATTAAAATTTTTTAACCCCTAATCTGCCGACCGCACACCGCCGCCACCTACGTTATCCCTATGTACCCCTAATCTGCTGCCCCTAACACCGCCGACCCCTATATTATATTTATTAACCCCTAATCTGCCGCCCCCAACGTCGCCTCCACCTACCTACAATTATTAACCCCTAATCTGCCGACCGGACCTCACCACTACTATAATAAAGTTATTAAACCCTAATCCGCCTCACTCCCGCCTCAATAACCCTATAATAAATAGTATTAACCCCTAATCTGCCCTCCCTAACATCGCCGACACCTAACTTCAAGTATTAACCCCTAATATGCCGACCGGACCTCACCGCTACTCTAATAAATTTATTAACCCCTAAAGCTAAGTCTAACCCTAACACCCCCCTAAATTAAATATAATTTAAATCTAACGAAATAAATTAACTCTTATTAAATAAATTATTCCTATTTAAAGCTAAATACTTACCTGTAAAATAAACCCTAATATAGCTACAATATAAATAATAATTATATTGTAGCTATTTTAGGATTTATTTTTATTTTACAGGCAACTTTCAATTTATTTTAACCAGGTACAATAGCTTTATTTATTTTACAGGTAACTTTGTATTTATTTTAGCTAGTTAGAATAGTTATTAAATAGTTATTAACTATTTAATAACTACCTAGCTAAAAGAAATACAAAATTACCTGTAAAATAAATCCTAACCTAAGTTACAATTAAACCTAACATTACACTACCATTACATTAATTAAATAAATTAACTACAAATAACTACAATTAAATACAATTACATTAACTAAAGTACAAAAAATAAAAAAAGCTAAGTTACAAAAAATAAAAAAAATAAGTTACAAACATTTTAAAAATATTACAACAATTTTAAGCTAATTACACCTAATCTAAGCCCCCTAATAAAATAACAAAGCCCCCCAAAATAAAAAAAATGCCCTACCCTATTCTAAATTAAAAAAGTTCAAAGCTCTTTTACCTTGCCAGCCCTTAAAAGGGCCTTTTGCGGGGCATGCCCCAAAGAAAACTGCTCTTTTGCCTGTAAAAGAAAAATACAACCCCCCCAACATTAAAACCCACCACCCACATACCCCTAATCTAACCCAAACCCCCCTTAAATAAACCTAACACTACCCCCCTGAAGATCATCTTACCTTGAGTTGTCTTCAGCCAGCCGACCACCGATGGAACCGAAGAGGAGATCCGGAGTGGCAGAAGTGATCCTCCAAGGGGCGCTGAAAAAGTCTTCCATCCGATGAAGTGATCCTCCAGGCGGCGCAGAAGAAGTCTTCCATCCGGGCGATGTCATCTTCCAAGCGGCGCTGAAGAAGTCTTCCATCCGGGCGATGTCATCTTCCAAGCGGGGTCTTCAATCTTCTTCTTCAGGATCCATCTTCATTCCGCCGACGCGGAACATCTTTCTTCCCCGACGGACTACCGACGAATGAAGGCTCCTTTAAGGGACGTCATCCAAGATGGCGTCCCTCAAATTCCGATTGGCTGATAGGATTCTATCAGCCAATCGGAATTAAGGTAGGAAAAATCTGATTGGCTGATTGAATCAGCCAATCAGATTGAGCTCGCATTCTATTGGCTGATCGGAACAGCCAATAGAATGCGAGCTCAATCTGATTGGCTGATTGGATCAGCCAATCGGATTGAACTTGAATCTGATTGGCTGATTCCATCAGCCAATCAGAATTTTCCTACCTTAATTCCGATTGGCTGATAGAATCCTATCAGCCAATCGGAATTTGAGGGATGCCATCTTGGATGACGTCCCTTAAAGGAGCCTTCATTCGTTGGTAGTCCGTCGGGGAAGAAGGATGTTCCGCGTCGGCATAATGAAGATGGATCCTGAAGAAGAAAATTGAAGACCCCGCTTGGAAGATGACATCGCCCGGATGGAAGACTTCTTCAGCGCCGCTTGGAAGATGACATCGCCCGGATGGAAGACTTCTTCTGCGCCGCCTGGAGGATCACTTCATCGGATGGAAGACTTCTTCAGCGCCCCTTGGAGGATCACTTCTGCCGCTCCAGATCTCCTCTTCGGTTCCATCGGTGGTCGGCTGGCTGAAGACAACTCAAGGTAGGATGATCTTCAGGGGGGTAGTGTTAGGTTTATTTAAGGGGGGTTTGGGTTAGATTAGGGGTATGTGGGTGGTGGGTTTTAATGTTGGGGGGGTTGTATTTTTCTTTTACAGGCAAAAGAGCAGTTTTCTTTGGGGCATGCCCCGCAAAAGGCCATTTTAAGGGCTGGTAAGGTAAAAGAGCTTTGAACTTTTTTAATTTAGAATAGGGTAGGGCATTTTTTTATTTTGGGGGGCTTTGTTATTTTATTAGGGGGCTTAGATTAGGTGTAATTAGCTTAAAATTGTTGTAATATTTTTAAAATGTTTGTAACTTATTTTTTTATTTTTTGTAACTTAGCTTTTTTTATTTTTTGTACTTTAGTTAGTTTATGTAATTGTATTTAATTGTAGTTATTTGTAGTTAATTTATTTAATTAATTTAATGATAGTGTAGTGTTAAGTTTAATTGTAACTTAGGTTAGGATTTATTTTACAGGTAATTTTGTATTTCTTTTAGCTAGGTAGTTATTAAATAGTTAATAACTATTTAATAACTATTCTAACTAGCTAAAATAAATACAAAGTTACCTGTAAAATAAATATAAATCCTAAAATAGCTACAATGTAATTATTAATGACATTGTAGCTATCTTGGGTTTATTTTACAGGTAAGTATTTAGTTTTAAATAGGAATAAGTTATTAAAGTATAGTGTAGTGTTAGGTGTAATTGTAACTTAGGTTTAGTTTTTATTTTACAGGTAAATTTCTCTTTATTTTAGCTAGGTAGCTATTAAATAGTTAATAACTATTTAATAGCTATTGTACCTAGTTAAAATAAATTGAAAGTTGCCTGTAAAATAAAAATAAATCCTAAGATAGGTACAATATAATTATTATTTATATTGTAGCTATATTAGGGTTTATTTTACAGGTAAGTATTTAGCTTTAAATAGGAATAATTTATTTAATAAGAGTTAATTTATTTCGTTAGATTTAAATTATATTTAACTTAGGGGGGTGTTAGGGTTAGGGTTAGACTTAGCTTTAGGGGTTAATAAATTTATTAGAGTAGCGGTGAGGTCCGGTCGGCATATTAGGGGTTAATACTTGAAGTTAGGTGTTGGCGATGTTAGGGAGGGCAGATTAGGGGTTAATACTATTTATTATAGGGTTATTGAGGTGGGAGTGAGGCGGATTAGGGGTTAATAACTTTATTATAGTAGCGGTGAGGTCCGGTCGGCAGATTAGGGGTTAATAATTGTAGGTAGGTGGAGGCGATGTTGGGGGCGGCAGATTAGGGGTTAATAAATATAATATAGGGGTCGGCGGTGTTAGGGGCAGCAGATTAGGGGTTCATAGGGATAACGTAGTTTGCGGCGGTGTACGGAGCGGCAGATTAGGGGTTAAAAAAAATATGCAGGTGTCAGCGATAGCGGGGGCGGCAGATTAGGGGTTAATAAGTGTAAGGTTAGGGGTGTTTAGACTCGGGGTACATGTTAGGGTGTTAGGTGCAGACATAGGAAGCGTTTCCCCATAGGAAACAATGGGGCTGCGTTAGGAGCTGAACGCTGCTTTTTTGCAGGTGTTAGGTTTTTTTTTTCAGCTCAAAATGCCCCATTGTTTTCTATGGAGGAATCGTGCACGAGCACGTTTTTGAAGCTGGCCGCATCCGTAAGCACCGCTGGTATTGAGAGTTGCAGTGGGGGTAAATATGCTATACGCTCCCTTTTTGGAGCCTAACGCAGCCCTTCTGTGAACTCTAAATACCAGCGGTATTTAAAAGGTGTGGGGGAAAAAAAGCCAGCGTTAGCTACGCGGGTCGTTACCGACAAAACTCTAAATCTAACCGATAGGCTTCCTAAAAGCACAGGAGCTCCTAGGACTCCTCACCAGTTCCCTAACGTCCCTAAAAAAAGATTTTGCTACCGCGCAAAAAGTCGTACTTCGAACATCATGACCGCATTAACGTATTTGGCCATAGACTTCAATGGAGCCGAAAAGTGGGAAAAAAACATTCCAATGTTTGTCACATAGAAGAATATATTCTATTTATGAATTAATAATTTTCTTTTTTAAGACACAGTGAGTCTACAGATCAGCAATTACTGTTGGCAATATCACTCCTGGCCAGCAGGAGGAGGCAAAGAGCACCACAGCAAAGCTGTTAAGTATCACATCCCTTCCCACAACCCCCAGTCATTCTCTTTGCCTTCAGTGCAAGGAGGAGGTGAAGTTTAGGTGTCTGTATAAGATTCTTCTATCAAGATTTTTTTTTATTTTCAAACCAGAGCAGGCTTGCTCTGATCTTCCCTGACAAACTGGGTTTAGCTGTACTCCACTTTAGTCTCTTCAGTAGGGCTGTGGTAGCTTTTAAGCAGTCAGGATCTTTTGGGGTGGGCCTCACTGTGTTTTCCTGACAAGTTGCTGCCCTCAAACAGAATGCCAGAGTAGGCTTACTCTGTTCCTTCTTTTATCCATAGGTCTCTGTGAGGCGTGGCTTCCTCTCATACAAGGTGAGATGTCCTTCTGTTGGACAGTCAGAGGTGCAGGTAAGTGCCATTTTAGTTTTTGAAGGAGACGTGTTTTCAGAAACCCTGGCACTTTATTAATATTCTGCATTATTATGGGCAGGATGCTGGGCACTGCAATGGTGGGTCAGGCCATTAGGCCCATGGAGAGAGTGTAAGATTTATTATTTTGATAAATTCTTATTTTTATTGGTGGCTTAGTGTTTTAGACTGCTGGTATGGGCAGTCATTTTACTTTAAAGGTTCACAGTAGATATTGCCCTTAAGATGGAGCCGATATGCAATTGCGGTCCGTATAACAGAACCAGCCGTGACGTCACGAGGGGCGGCGCTGCTTCCTCTGGGCACAGGGCGCGCTTTAACTTTGCGTCTTTTCTCTGCTAACGGCTTATGGCAGTTTACACATGCAGCAGCTAAGCGTGTCACTCGTTTCTTTGCCAGACAAGGATCAGGTAGGCACCTCAGTTTAGCGGTGTAGAGGGGCCAGATCGTTTATTTTTCATTTCCAATTTAATAAAAGTTTTCTGTGGGGTTTTTCAAAATAAAAAGAGTTGCGTTTTTGTTTAACTACGTTTTTTGTAACCGATGTCCTGTTTTTATCTAACGTTACCAGTTAAAGGGACAGTACAAAATTTTAAAAAGAAAACATTATATATATATTTTTATAGGTTGTAATCTTACTGTTGCAAGATGGACTTACAGTCTATGGGGCCGATTTATTATTGTGCAGACGGAGATGATCCTATATTGCTAATCATGTCTTCCACACATCGATAAATTCTGACAGCATACGCTGTCTGCATTTATCATTTCACCAGCAGTTCTTGTGAACTGCTGGTGCAATATCGCCCCCTGCAGATTCGCTAGCAGGGGGTGTCAATCAACCCGATTTTATTGGATCAAGTTGATTTCCGGCGATGTCTGTCCGCCGCCTCAGAGCAGGCGAACAGGTTATGGAGCAGCGGTATTTAGAAGGCTTGCTAGAAACACGGGGCATCAAGCTCTATACGGAGCTTGATAAATAGGCCCCCATGTCTGATATAGAGTGCAAAATTAGTTTGACTGCTCATGTTGAACCTCCTTTGCCCTTTTGTAGTTCTTGCATTGAAAGAACTCTGATGTATAAAGACAGACTATTTGTTTCTGAGTCACCATTCTCTCAGGTGGATACTGTTCAGGAAACGCCACAGTCTCCTCCTCAAGTGCCCCAAGTCACTTTACCGCCTCAGGCAGTGCCCTGCGGTTCCTCACAAACTCTTGATGGAGTGCTTTTGAAGGCAGAAATTGCTGCCCAGGTATCCTCAGCAGTATCTGAGGCACTAGCCACCATTCCCTTAATGCAAGGGAAATGTAAGAGGAAAAGTAGAGAATCAGAAAGTAAGATAACAGATCCGGTTCAGGCTAACCAGATGGCTTTTTCCAATAAGTCGGAAGAGGAAGATATTTCGGTAGCCTCTGAGGGTGAAATCTCAGATTCGAATAGTGTAATTCCTTCTTCTGATACTTAAGTGTTTTACTTCAGATTCAAGCTTGAGCACCTCCGTGTTTTGTTAAAGGAGGTTTTAACTACTTTTGACGACTCCGATGCGCCTATCGTTGTCAACCCTAAAAAGTCTAGTAAACTGTAGTAAATCTAGTAAAATACTTTGATATTACCTCTCCTGGGGAGGTGTTTCCAGTACTAGACCGTGCCATGGAGATTATTACCCGGGAATGGGAGAGACCAGGAATTCCTTTTTCCCCCTCCCCTGTCTTTATGAAGATGTTCCCGGTGGCCCACTCCATAAAGGAGTTGTGGCAGACGGCTCCAAAGGTGGAAGGGGAGATTTCCACTTTGGCCAAGAGAACTACTATTCCTATTGAGGAAAGTTGATCTTTCAAGGATCCTATGGATAAAGAACTGAAGGCCTTTTTAAAGAAAATGTATACTCATCAGGGGTTACAATGGCAACCAGTGGTGTGCATTGCTACAGTAACCAGTGCAGCAGCCTATTGGTTTGACGCCTTGTCTGAATCCCTGCAAGCTGAAACTCCTTTGGAGGAGATTCAGGATAGAATAAAGGCTCTAAAGTTAGCTAATTCCTTTATCACTGACGTTTCTTTGCAGGTCATTAAGCTGGAGGACAAAATATCTGGCTTTGCTATCTTGGTCTGCTGATGTTTCTTCTAAATCTAAGCTTTTGGCAATTCCTTACAAGGGAAAGACCTTGTTCGGGCCAGCATTGGCAGAAATTATTTCATATATCATGGGTGGTAAAGGATCCTTTCTGCCTCAAGATAAGAAGAACAAAATGATGGGACGTCAGGCTAATTTTCGTGCCTTTCTTAACTTCAGAGGTAAGTCTTAACTTCAGAGGTTAGGGGGTGTCAATCAATCCGATCGTATTCAATCGGGTTGATTGCTGTCCCCCGCTCAGAGCAGGCGAACCAGTTAAGGAGCAGCGGTCTTAAGACCGCTGCTTCTTAACTGCTGTTTATGGCAAGCCTGAAGACTCACGCAGAAACAGGGGCATTAGGGGCCATTCAGCCCTTGATAATTCGGCCCATAGTGTTGTTATAATTGTAACTGTACTTTAAAATGTATTTTTGATGTGCTTTGTGCAACTTTTTTAATTGAGTGTCACTGTTAACCAGAACTCTGAGGTTGCGCTATCTTACGCGCAACAGTTAGAACCAAAATAAGCCAGCTCTTAAAGGGACAGTCAACACCAGAATTTTTGTTGTTTTAAAAAATAGATAATCCCTTAATTACCAATTCCCTAGTTTTGCATAACCAACACAGTTATAATTATACACGTTTTATCTCTGTAATTACCTTGTATCTAAGCCTAAACAGATTGCCCCCTTATTTCAGACGGACTTGCATTTTAGCCAATCAGAGCTGTCTCCATGGTAATTTCACGTGCATGAGCTCAATGTTATCTATATGAAACATGTGAACTAATGCCCTCTAGTGGTGAAAAACTATCAAAATGCATTTAGATTAGAGGCGGCCTTCAAGGTCTAAGAAATTAACATATGAACCTCCTAGGTTTAGATTTCAATTATGAATACCAAGAGAACAAAGCAAAATTGGTGATAAAAGTAAATTGGAAAGTTGTTTATAATTACATGCCTTATTTGAAACATGAAAGGTTTTTTTTTGGACTTGACTTTAAGCTTACATCCCTGCTATTCAAATAAATATACCAAGAGAACAAAGAAAAATTGATAATAGGAGTAAATTAGGAAACATACTTAAAATTGCATGCTTTATCTGAATCAACAATTTGTGTTTAGTATCCCTTTAAGATTTCTCTCTGCTCTGGTAGCTGTTTTGAATGTAACCAGATCACAAGCAAGAAAGAGAAAAAGAGAGAGAAAGACTGATAGATAGTAATATAGTATCAAGTAAGTATGATTTTAACATAATAATACCTTTAACTGCAGATGACGACACATTATCTTCATCTGCACAATGCTCAGTGTGGAGGACAATGACGTCTCACCCCCTGTGGAGGTGCTTTTGGAGCTCACTGTGGCCCTCTGCTTTCCACAGGGCACTATTTTGTTGTGTTGTTCTCACATGTCATGATATATACATAAACTAATGGTATAGTTTGAATCTGATGGGTCTGCTAAAAAAAAAATGTGTGGGTTTCTCACTGAAACATAGAATTTGATGGTAGATAAGAATCAAAAGGCCCATCAAGCCTACGCATATTACTTGTGCAGTTTAAACTTACATATTTCTTAGGATAGCCTTATGTGTGTCCCAGGCATTTTTTAAATAAATTTTAAAATTTTAAAATCAATGTGCTAGATTACGAGTGGCGCAGTATTTTTTTTCTCGCAATCATTAAAACTCTGCTTGAGTTAAGCTTTTTGCACTAGTCCGGTTGCGTTCTTATTATAAGTTTCAAAAAAACCTATTTTGTGCTAGCGTTATCCCGGATTGCTCATACATGTTTCCCCCAAAGAAATCAAAGGAGAGAAAAAACTAACACCCTAGATCGCGCAAACTTCATCCCATTTTCGCATTCCCCATAGAAATCAATGGAGGAAAAAAAATATTGAAAAAAAACACCTATTGCGCAAACAACATAGCATATTTGCATTAGCAAATGTGAAATATTTACAATAGATACATAGTTAAAATCTTTATTAAATATGAATATTGCATAGATATGTTTTATCATGTTTTCATCTACTTAATGGCAAAGGGCTATAATGCACTTATATATATATATAAATATGTTTATATATGTGAACATATATATTAATGCTTTTATATGTGTATATATGACTGTAAATACATATATACACATATACATACATAAATATATATGTACACTTATATAAACAAATATACATACATACAAATTCATCTTTAGACATGTATATGTGTCTGTCTCAATGTTAAAGCCCTTTACCTGCCTGTTTTTTTTTCTAACACCCGAGATCTCATACCTTTGAGCCCTTATAACGTTTTTGTGCAATATTTTTTAAAATAATTTTTATTAGACAGTGCTAATGTTAGTGTAACTGTTCTTTGTAATGTATTTTTGAAATGTTTTGTGCAAGTTTTTTGTTTTGGAAAACAGTTAACCACAGCTCTGAGATTGCGGTAAGGATTGAAGTGTAAATGGCGGTTGCGCAAAACCGTTTGCGCCTCACTTGTGTTTTACACCAATGTGTTTACCACATCTACTGGAAGTTTATTTTGTGAGAAATAGTCTACAGAAGGCTGTAAATATGAGAAGCACCTAACAGCTCAAAAACAGTTCAGGGCAGGGGCGGAAATATCTCAACATTCCAAAGGATTAAGACATGTTTAAATGCATAAGTCCATCATTTAAGATCTTAAATATAGTGTGTTATTTATTCTGCACCTTATATGCATCACATAATGCAAATTCTATTTTTAAAATTAATTTTTGCATTATGGTATCACTTCATATGGGAAGATTTTTTTCACAATAGAATGAATTTATAATTATTTAATGTCAGTGTACGTGAACGTAAAGTGTATGTCTGTATAGTGTTAGAACTAATTATTTACCCCATATGTGTCAATACATATTTTTTCTATACATGTTATAATATTTAAAAATTGAACACATTGTATGCTTTCAGATATAATATGACGTACGCACTGTATCCTCTTTAATAGATTTGCCTTGTATATATTTATTACAATGACCCATGACCTGCAGTGTTGGTGCCCTAATGTTTAGACATACAGCCATTCGTTTGTGTCTTTGCAGGTGCTTGACCAATCAGGTATCAATTGATGTATGTTCCTTTAAGTGTTTAGCCTTAAATAGGCATATGGACAGGTTCACAGGTAAGCAGTGATCAAGTGCGCATGTGCACGAAAGGCGTCTGCGTGTAAACCTGTCCATTCCTCACCTGATGGTTTTATTCTCGTGCTGACTGTTTTGTCGCTATGTTCTTAATTTTTTAAATAAATCCGAAGTTTTATCCGCTGGATTTGGATGTGATCTGTTCTGCCTCTACTTGCCTTTGTGCTCAGTGCGCTACTTCATTTTGGATACTCTCTCTCTCTCTCTCTCTCTCTCTCTCTCTCTCTCTATATATATATATATATATATATATATACATATATATATATATATATATATATATATATATATATCACATTTTAATCTTTAAAGAAACATATATGTCCACAATTATGATTTTGTAGTATTGTAAGTTTAAAGTATTTTCTTCTAAAAAATAGTGTGAACTGAAATGAAAATACAATTGTTCTGACTCTTCATTATACCTTACCTATTGCTATGAAACAATCTTAGGATCCTTTAACATATCTAACCACTCAAAGACATTCTTTGATGCTTTGTTTCTTTGTCTTTGTTAACCTAAGAATGTATGGCTGTTTGAAGAGACAAGGGACTTAAGATCCTGTTATCATGGCATAATTAATATTTTGAATAATATTTTAAACTTTGTTAGTGTTATCAGTTTACCATTTTAGTGTCATTTTTGAGGAAATTAACTTTTTTTTCTCTGAAATGGTAAGGGGTAGTTTCTGATATGCTACAATATTAGATAGATAGATAGATAGATAGATAGATAGATAGATAGATAGATAGATAGATAGATAGATAGATAGATAGATAGATAGATAGATGATAGATAAATAGAGAAAAAGAGAGACAGTAAGAAGAAGAAAAGAAAATCATTGTGTAGTTCCTTAACAAACTTACGGCTAGATTTAGAGTTCTGCGGCCAAAGGGGTGCGTTAGCTACGCATGCTTTTTTTTCCCCCGCACCTTTTAAATACCGCTGGTATTTAGAGTTCACAGAATGGCTGCGTTAGGCTCCAAAAAAGGGAGCGTATAGCATAATTTACCGCCACTGCAACTCTAAATACCAGCGTTGCTTACGGACGCGGCCAGCTTCAAAAACGTGCTTGTGCACGATTCCCCCATAGAAAACAATGGGGCTGTTTGAGCTGAAAAAAACCTAACACCTGCAAAAAAGCAGCGTTCAGCTCCTAACGCAGCCCTATTGTTTGCTATGGGGAAACACTTCCTACGTCTGAACCTAACACCCTAACATGTACCCCGAGTCTAAACACCCCTAACCTTACGCTATTGCTGACCCCTGCATATTATTATTAACCCCTAATCTGCCGCTCCGTACACCGCCGCAACCTACGTTATCCCTATGTACCCATAATCTGCTGCCCCTAACACCGCCGACCCCTATATTATATTTATTAACCCCTAATCTGCCGCCCCCAACGTCGCCTCCACCTACCTACAATAATTAACCCCTAATCTGCCGACCGGATCTCACCGCTACTCTAATAAATGTATTAACCCCTAAAGCTAAGTCTAACCCTAACACTAACACCCCCCTAAGTTAAATATAATTTAAATCTAACGAAATAAATTAACTCTTATTAAATAAATTATTCCTATTTAAAACTAAATACTTACCTGTAAAATAAACCCTAATATAGCTACAATATAAATTATAATTATATTGTAGCTATTTTAGGATTAATATTTATTTTACAGGCAACTTTGTAATTATTTTAACCAGGTACAATATCTATTAAATAGTTAATAACTATTTAATAGTTACCTAGTTAAAATAATTACAAAATTACCTGTAAATTAAATCCTAACCTAAGTTACAATTAAACCTAACACTACACTATCAATAAATTAATTAAATACAATACCTACAAATAAATACAATGAAATAAACTAACTAAAGTACAAAAAATAAAAAAGAACTAAGTTACAAAAAATAAAAAAATATTTACAAATATTAGAAAAATATTACAACAATGCTAAACTAATTACACCTACTCTAAGCCCCCTAATAAAATAAGAAAGACCCCCAAAATAAAAAAATGCCCTACCCTATTCTAAAATTAAAATAGAAAAGCTCTTTAACCTTACCAGCCCTGAAAAGGGCCCTTTGCGGGGCATGCCCCAAAGAATTCAGCTCTTTTGCCTGTAAAAAAAAACATACAATACCCCCCCGCCCCCAACATTACAACCCACCACCCACATACCCCTAATCTAACCCAAACCCCCCTTAAATAAACCTAACACTAAGACCCTGAAGATCTTCCTACCTTATCTTCACCACGCCGGGTTCACCAATCGATCCAGAAGAGCCTCCGATGTCTTGATCCAAGCCCAAGCGGGGGCTGAAGATGTCCATGATCGGGCTGAAGTCTTCATCCAAGCGGGAGCTGAAGAGGTCCATGATCCGGCTGAAGTCTTCTATCAAGCGGCATCTTCAATCTTCTTTCTTCCGGATCTATGTTCATCCCGACGACGCGGAACATCCATCTTCACTGACGAATGACTGTTCCTTTAAGGGACGTCATCCAAGATGGCGTCCCTCGAATTCCGATTGGCTGATAGGATTCTATTAGCCAATCGGAATTAAGGTAGGAAAATTCTGATTGGCTGATGGAATCAGCCAATCAGAATCAAGTTCAATCCGATTGGCTGATCCGATCAGCCAATCAGATTGAGCTCGCATTCTATTCAGATTAGGGGTTAATGCTTGAAGTTAGGTGGTCGGCGATGTTAGGGAGGGCAGATTAGGGGTTAATACTATTTATTATAGGGTTATTGAGGCGGGAGTGAGGCGGATTAGGGGTTAATACATTTATTATAGTAGCGGTGCGGTCCGGTCGGCAGATTAGGGGTTAATAAGTGTAGGTAGGTGGCGGCGACGTTGGGGGCGGCAGATTAGGGGTTAATAAATATAATATAGGGGTCGCGGTATTAGGGCAGCAGATTAGGGGTACACAGGGATAACGTAGGTGGCGGCGGTGTACGGAGCGGCAGATTAGGGGTTAAAAAATTTTAATAGAGTGGCGGCGATGTGGGGGGACCTCGGTTTAGGGGTACATAGGTAGTTTATGGGTGTTAGTGTACTTTAGAGCACAGTAGTCAAGAGCTTTATAAACCGGCGTTAGCCCAGAAAGCTCTTAACTACTGACTTTTTTCTGCGGCTGGAGTTTTGTCGTTAGATTTCTAACGCTCACTTCAGCCACGACTCTAAATACCGGCGTTAGGAAGATCCCATTGAAAAGATAGGATACGCAAATGGCGTAGGGGGATCTGCGGTATGGAAAAGTCGCGGCTGCAAAGTGAGCGTTAGACCCTTTCCTGACTGACTCCAAATACCAGCGGGCGGTAAAAACCAACGTTAGGAGCCTCTAACGCTGGTTTTGACGGCTACCGCCCAACTCTAAATCTAGGCCTTAGAGACTCCCTTAAGGCCTAAAAGCAGACTGAAGTAAAAAAGTGAGTCACTGTGAACCTTATTTGCATGTCTTACCCAGAATAATTTGCTGCATTGGAAACAATGTATCCAGGGGTTTTCTGTGAGAAAAGCAAGCCTTCTGACTTGTCTAGATTTGTTAATAAACTACACAATGCTACATTTTATGCTTAGTGGATGATTTTAAACTCACTTTTCGCCACCCCATAATTTTAAAAGTCATTGTGTATACATATATATATATATATATAAATACAGTAAATATATATATATGTGTGTGTGTGTATATATATATATATATATATATGGATATGTGTGTGTGTGTATATATATATATTTATATATATATATACTGTATATTTATATATATATATATATATATAGAGAGAGAGAGAGAGAGAGAGAGAGAGAGAGACACCAAAAAGCGCACTCTCACTCGCCAACAAAACTCCAGACCAGGGTGCTCAAACAATATTCAAGTAGATCCAATAATAAGCACTCTCTGGATTTAAACACAGCAAATTTAATAGGCAGTGACGTTTCAGGGCATTCGCCCCTTCCTGAGGAAGGTCTGAGGAAGGGGTGAATGCCCCGAAACGCCACTGCCTATTAAATTTGCTGTGTTTAAATCCAGAGAGTGCTTATTATTGGATCTACTTTTATATATATATAATCATGAACAACTATACATTTACATAATACTGAAGGGGAAAACAAGGAGAAAGAGGAATAGAAAAATGCTAGCACATATTTTATGCCTTCAACTTGATGTGCCAATATATATAACAAATAAATAAGAACCTTGATTTCCCAATAAATGTCTTACCATCTGCCTATATTGCTGTCTTATTCAACCAAAATAACAAGATCTAATTAAACTTAAACTAGCAACTTATTTTCCAGTTAGAGCTTTTATTCTTTGACAGTTCTTCATTCCAAACACTTCATATCAATCACCTTTTATCATATTTAATCCCACACTACACATCATATTAAAATAATAACATTTATATAACAACTTTTATCCCATTCTAAAAGTCCTATCCGTCTGTATGTTCACAATTTATTTTTAATTATTCACGTTTCTTCATTAACAGAAAATTCTTTTTGTTCACTTGGATTATCTGTTCTCTCTTTCAAACATTGGGGCATATTTATCAAGCTCCGAACGGAGCTTGATGCCAAACAGCAGTTATGAAGCAGTGGTCACAAAGACAGACATCGCCGGAAATCAACCCGATCGAGTACGATCGGGTTTATTGACACCCCCTGCTGGCGGCCTATTGGCCGTGAGTCTGCAGGGGGCGGCGTTGCACCAGCAGCTCTTGTGAGCTGCTGGTTCAATGCTGAATATGGCAAGCGTATTGCTCGCCGTATTCAGCGAGGTCTGTCGGACCTGATCCGCACTGTCTGATCAGGTCCGACAGACCTTGATAAATAGAGGTCATTGTCTTTAGATTTTTATGCAATTTTTTATGGGTCATAGATGACCATGTTGCCTAAAAAGAAGATACAAAGCAAAACTCACTGCAAGACATTATAAAATTAAATCTGATATCCTGCTAGTTAAATACAATAATACATTCTAGCAGTTTTTTCCCTAGTTTATCGATGGTGCCACTCATCAAACTGCAGAATTCACCCAGATAAAAGCAAAATTATTATGCATTTCTTTTTAGGATATACATACAGTAAATTATGGATGAGTTTCCATTAGTGGTGTTTAAAAAAGCATTAAACTGTAGTTCGTCATTCTGTTATACAATTTCATAAAAACTTCAAAAGGTGTTATGTAACCCACCTCTCGCTATTTCCATTTAAAGGGACGCTTAGGTTAATTTTACATTTTCATGATTCCGATAGAGCTTGCAATGTTAAACAATAAACTGTAGAATGGGACTATAGAATGGGACTAACCCTTTTCTAGTGGGCAGAAGAGCCATGAGACTCTTAAAGGGACAGTATACACTCATTTTCATATAACTGCATGTTATAGACAATACTATAAAGAATAAGATGCACAGATACTGATATAAAATCCAGTATAAAACTGTTTAAAAACTTACTTAGAAGCTGTCAGTTTGGCTCTGTTGAAAAGGCAGCTGGAAAGCCCACTGCAAGTGGCAAATAAGACACTCCCCCCTCCCCCTTCTTTTGCATATGAAAATACCCTTTACACAAACAGGAGCAAGCTGGAGAAGGTAGCTGACAGTATTCACATAAAACTTTGGGGCTTGGTTAGGAGTCTGAAAATCAGAGCAATGTTATTTAAAAATAAGCAAAACTATACATTTATTTTTAAAAAAACCTTTATGTGCTATATAAATAGATCATCTACAAAACATTTATGCAAAGAAAAAATGAGTGTATAATGTCCCTTTAAACTGCTTTGGTTTAAATGGTTTGTGCGGGAGGAATTGGTGTAGCAAAGGGAATCTGGAGTTCATTTTAGTGCCCACCGTTATAGTTAATGTGGGGTGGGGGCTTTGGGAGATCGCAGTTAGTGGCCAAATTATCAAGCTCCGAAAACAGAGCACAGCTAACGAAGTAATTCCTCCCTCTGAGGAAGCATTTTTTGCGAAACGCGTGTCAGGGGTCCTCTGGGATAAGCTTGGTCTTTCCCTTTTTTAACTTGCTCACCCTCGTTGTTCTAAAAATAATATTTACTTGAAAACTTCCAGCGGTATATTTAAAACTGTAAAATTAATTATAATTAGCCCTCGGATTGTAAGGGCTTAGCCATTATTTCTTGATATATATACTGCTGGCTAGAATATCACCCATATAAACAATTTAGATTGATAAGGTAGATCTATAGTTCAACTTGGGTTGATGTGTTTTTAATTTTCAGCTCAAGCTATTGCGGTTGTGGTTTAACTTGCTTTTTTGCTAATAAACTTTAGTGTATGAATGATTATAAATTTCAGTTTTTTTCTTTTTTATGTTTTATGATTGTATATTGGGCTTAGTTTAAAATTCATGACACAGATTTGAGTTACCTATCCATACTTGTAAATCCTTTACAATTACTTTGTTAGTTGTGCTACATTGTATCATGTCTGCTCGCACTTTCATAAATCCGCCCCTTAGTGTAAACTTGTAATGCAGTGTTATGTGTCTGTGGTTAGCGTATAAATGTCATGTACTTTTTACCCCCCTGCTCATGTTCTCAGCATTGTGGAATATAACTTAATTCCATATCCTGATCAAGAGTGTAAGAGTACTGCCACTCCGGGCTAGACTTTACCTATGTGTTTAACAACTATTATTTCCCTTTAAAGAAAAACATAAACTTTTATATGCTTCAACACATTAATTACAAGAACTAAATACTTATTTGTTGATGTTACGTTTTAAAAACCCAGAATATAGTACATTTTCCTCTGACAATAAAGCTATTATCTATATGAAAGAGCGCTATATAGTCTAACATATTTTTACATGAAAAAATCAATGCTTTTTATTTCTATTTTCAAGCCATCTAGTGCTTTTTTTGTATGCAAACGGTTGGTGGGATAAAACCCCATTGGTTGATAAGACAGCTCCTATAGCTCTATTGGTGGACAGACATTCCCCACACACATACAAACAAAACACAGGAACATCCACTGAAAAAAAAGATATAAATTGTATAATATATTTCACATTGGTTTATTTTTTAAGCAATATGGAACAAATTCCTTTAATATCCCTCGTTCTTGCTTACATATAGTACAATTCTCTGTTTCTTAAATTACCCCTTTTTTGTTCGTTTAAGATTCCCTGTTCTTTTCTTATTACTACAAAATAGACATTGTCTGTTATATGAGAGGATTATACGCTGAATGCAATCCATGTCAAAAACATTATCCCAAGTTATCTTTTCACATATGCACAATCAAGGCACTGAACAGACATTTTGCACAACATAGACAAGTTGATCTTATCAGCAATTGTCTGTTACTGACTGTCAAGATCATAGACCCTAACAATGTTTCCACTTGAAAGACAGGAAGCTGAAGGACTATTAACATAAATTCACTTGCAGGGATGTTTAAGTTTCTTTCATGATGTTTAAACTAACCTCGTCCTTTATTCAGCTTTTTCAAGATGTCTCCTAAGAATGGGTTGCTTCAATCTTTTTGATGATTTACATAGCTGGGATTCCTGGGAATTATTATTTTTCAAAGACAGGATTAATCATTTGGATGGAAACACTTGTTTCATTTTAAACTCGCAGCTTTACAAAACGGTATGCCCTATAAGTACCAAGTGCAATGCCAGAATCTGATACCAAAAAGCAATTACGTGAAATAAAAACTGCTGGCACGGCATCCATGTTTATCTTGCTCAGTTCCTTCTGCTATTGAATTTCTCAGTACATTTTTGATACTCAACTTGATAGTAATCAAGGTCAATACATACACTTGGGAACTGTTACCATTTGTGTCAACTAAAGTTCATTTGCTTTGTGACACTATAAACAAACACATAGACACAAGAGCACAAACCTTTCTTATTCATGTCTTATACATTTTAAAATCATTAGTTTTTTTTTATATCAACAACATATATATTAAAATTAAGTTGCAGTGTTGTAGACTTAGGATTTTGTTTTTAAGATTAAATATTAGACTCAAAATATACATTTTTAATTTATTTTTATTTTATGAATTAATGTAAAGGGACGTAAAACCACAAAAAATATTTTCTGACTTAGAGCATGCAATTTTAAACAAGTTTCTGATTTACTTCTATTTTCTAATTTTGCTTCACTCTCTTGTTATCCTTTGTTGAAGGAGCAGCAATTTACCACTGAGAGCCAGTTGAGCACATCAGGTGAGCCAGTGGTAACAAGCATAAATGGGCAGCCACCAATCCACAGCTAGCTCCCAGTAGTGCACTGCTACCCCTGAGCCTACCTTGGTATGCTTTTCAACAAAGGATACAAAAAGAGGGAAGTAAATGAGATATAAAATTGCATGCTTTATATGAACCATGAATGTTTAATTTGACTTGTTTTTAAACGAATGCTAAAATAAATTGTCAAGGTTTTTTTGTTATTGCATTCTTCAGAAATATAAATATCTAATGAGCCAATGGATGAATGCCTGCAGCAAAAAAAATTGATACATTCACGTTTAAAAAAACAAACAAAAAAACTCTAAGGTCTGGAGAAAAGGCAAAGATTCATCAATAACCTTGTCAGTTGATTAATTCCTATTTCAGCCAATAAGTGTATAAACTTCACTTTTGTTTTTGACCAATCCTGACCCCATTTTTTTGCTGGTGGTGTCTTGTAGCAGTAGCGCTTGCTACTATTTTAACTTAAAGTGATAGTAAATCCTAGCTACAAATAAGAAATAAAGGGAACTTTCAGTCATGAAGTATAAAATGCTTCATGATGAAAGTTCCTTTATTTGCCTGCATCCCACGGCAGACCCCTGTTTTATCAATGAGGAGATGTTAGCCAATAGAATGCTAGCCATACAGCATAATGCCAACTGGGCTATTGGCTAAGAGGACGAAACGTCACCTCATTGAAAAAATAGCGTTATGCCGTTGGCGACCTGAGGCTCTCAGCGCAGCATATGCTGCAGGCCAATAAAGGAACTTTTATACTTCTTGACTTTATTTGTAGCACTGGTAAATCCTAGCATATCAAAACCGCTATGATTTACCATCAATTTAAAGTTAAGCTGCCCAGCTTCACCTCTGCTGTACTGAAGACATTACCCATAGGAAAAAGAGGGTAAACAAACTTTTGTTAAAAAAACTAATTCCAAGCTACTCCATGAGTAAAAATCGTACATAAGAAAGGAATAATGTTTTCCGGAAACAAATTATTTTCTCTTTGCACATTTCTATCTAATTAATACTGATCATTCTTAAATAGACATTCTATTTCTTTATAACACTTTTTTATTTTTTAAACAAATTCCCTTTTTTTAGAATGGATTTAACATTTTCCAAAACACTCCCATTCTGCCCCAATTGAGTACACGGCCAGTAATTAGAGCATTTGCAAGTATGCCTATTTCTGATTTGGTTAACAGGTGTACACTCGGCAATGACAAAGCACCACAGCTTTGAATATATCTTTAACCACTTTGCAGGGATTAAGCACATTGTAAAATAGATTAGTTTGTCTAATGAATAAGAGCATTTATTTTTACACTAGAATGTAAACCAGACAGTAGTTATAATCAAGAGTTAAAGAACATTATTAAACTGAAATACGTGTAAGGTTAATTCTGTCTTTATTAAGGATAATTACGAGGATGTCAGTATTGAATCAATTATTTATTAAAAACTATTTGTACACTTAAAATGAGCACACAAAAAAAAAGATTTCTTTTGACTTTTTTTTTGCTGCTTTCATCTAAACAGTATTATATAGTCAAATTTCAGTGAGTAAACCACACAAATCATTGGCTGTTTTTTTTGTTTATTTATTTAGCAGGAACGGCAAATTCTAACTATACCATTTATATAGTTACATTTCATGACATATAACAAGAGAGAGTTTCCCAAGCCATGTCTAATGTGTCAAAGTGTATTTCTTCCCTTGGTTTCTATACAGTATGGGATAACCGATAAACAGGTAAAGTCAGTTTGGCGGTACAGTCTTCAGGTAAGAGTTCAACGCACTAAAGTCCCCCCAATTCACATAGAACATGGGCATTCACTAAAGCGGAATAGGGTGTGACAAAACACTCACCCTTCTGCCAGTGTCCTTAGCTGGCAAACAGTCGCCACTCATCTGGTGTAAGAACTGTGAGGCGTGCAGATGGAGTCCGTGTACAAGCGTGTAAGCTGTTGCTGGTTCTCCGATTCATCCGCCCAAGCACCAGGGCCTGACGTCAGCGTGGGGGTGTGTGCCGATCCTCAAACCTCTATTGGTCGTACCGCCCGTCCAGGACTTCAGCTGTACCGATGAAAGCAGCTTCAAAGGAAAGGAAATATCCCCAGGATACCAAGAGCGGGTACTGACCGGTGGAGGCTGCAAAAAGGATTCCTTGTAATCCAAAAATAAGCAAAGAAGACAAAAGAGAAAGTGCAGACCTCCTCCGGTTAAAAGTTCAACTCTTTATTATACAATAGATTAAAAATTCCAGCAGCAGGAAAACGAGGACAAAGTGAAGGGTCTGACTAGTTTCGGCTTGTGGCCGTAATCGTAAACCACAAGCCGAAACTAGTCAGACCCTTCACTTTGTCCTCGTTTTCCTGCTGCTGGAATTTTTAATCTATTGTATAATGAAGAGTTGAACTTTTAACCGGAGGAGGTCTGCGCTTTCTCTTTTGTCTTCATTTCATGACATAATTGCAACAAATGTCAGAAGACTTTTAATAAAATATATAGATTATTAAAAATGCATATTTTAAGACTTAATATTGGCAATAGTCAAGTGATCACTGTTGCTACTGTGATCACATTACTAAGGCCTAGTCTAGGCCTAGTGATCTGTTTAATCTATGTTTTTCTATCTTATCACAAATCCTTTTCATTGTATACCCCTATCCCTGTACCCAGCGTTATGGACTTTTGCGATGCTATACAATAAATCATAATAATAGTAAAAAAAAGATTATACCTATGTTACAATTGCATTTACATAACTACAAAATATTAGTGGGAGCTTCACATAAACGAAGATAGCAGTTATTCAAAACTCTGCATTCTCCTTTGTTGTCAACAACAGGATGATTGGTTTCTGAACACACCATTATAAGAGCTTGTAAAATGAAGTTATTACAAGTTCTCATATAAAAGAAGTTATCCGTAAATAATGAAAGTCAAACTGCAATAAAATTAATATATTGGATTGGTTACTACGCGTTTCGTCTGTGTATCATGTAGACTTCTTTAAGAAACTATATGTCACACTGCTTCGTTCGTTGCTATGGCCGTTGCTATGGATGTGGCAGTGGTTGTGAGCATGCAGTGATGACGTCAGCACCACACGCTGTCTCTCTCCTGGATGCTGCTTTGATCGCACCTTTGTGTCCTCCTTGGCACCAATTTGCGCCTATGTAGGTGCTTACTTTTTATTTACACACTGCCCAAGTATAGTTTACTCTAGGTGATTTCTGGGTTGCTGTCTTTTTCTGCTGTGATACTCTGAACTGCCTTATTGTTGCCGAATTCTGCCTGCTTACCGAATTCTCTCCTGGTAAAACCCTGAACTGCTGTGATACTCTAAACTGCCTTATTGCTGCCAAACTCTACCTGCTTACTGACTTCTCTCCTGGTTAACCCCTGAACTACTGTGATACTCTGAACTGCCTTATTGTTGCTGAACTTTGCCTGGTTACTGACTCCTCTCCTGGTTAACCCCTGAACTGTTGTTCTTCATTGGAATGCCTTTGTCACTGGACTTTGTGGCCCCTCTGCTTACCCTTTGGGTCCTCTGTGAGTATTGGATTGCTTCCTCATTGTTTCTATATTTTTCTATTTTTTTTTGCTCTGGGATATTTCCTTATCTTGCCACTTGACGCTGGGATAAGAAGACTACTGGCCAGGATTGGTCCTATAGGGAAATATCCCACAAGCATTACACTATATTATTTTTATATTTTTGCAGAAGGAACATTTGGTTTGAGCTGTAATTGTGTGTGTGTTAAATTTACTTTATTTTTCTCTTCTATAGTCCTTGAGTTTGTCGCAAGCTTTAACACGTGTCGTTTAATATTCTCTAAACAAGTTACACCTGCAGATCCCTCTGATTTATGTACTCTGGAGAGTTTGGGGTAGATTTATCATAGTGCGAGCGGACATGATATGATGTAGCGTATCATGTCCGCCGCACATAGTTAAATGCCGACAGCATAAGCTGGGGAATTTTTTTATTATTTTTTTTATTTTTTTAAAGAAATAAAAAAAGAACACTTTTTTGCCCATATGACAGGAGAGGCTCTGCCTCACCTGCCTCTAGTGACTGAACGGCCCTGCACCCTTAGTAGAAACATGTACATGAAGCTAGAAGCAAATTTAATTTAAAGTACACTGAAAACAAAATGCCTCAATTTAATTTGTTTTTACTATAACAAAAAAAATATTGTTATTAGTCCTGGGTGCTGTCTGTTTCTTTTTCACTCCCCTGCATGGTTCGAGAGATCTTCATTATTTTTTATGGGAACAACTTGTTGCTTGCTGTGATTTGCAGGTTCAGATCCCTTTTTTAGAGATTTAAAAAGGGACACTACAATAAAATTAGTTTCCCCTCAATGTGTTACAAATGGCTGATTTTACCTACTGCAAAGTATAAAATGTATAGGAAATTATTTATTTGTGTTTATTTTTGCATTTGAAATAGCTAGTTTTGCTGATTAAAACCATTAATTGTTCTTCTCAAGGGCATGCCCATAATCATTGCTGGAGCCTGCAGGTAAAGCAGACATGCTAATGTTATCCATGTCTAAACATAGTTAGGTATTGAAATATTAATTACGGCTGAGCGCAACTAGCTATTTCTGATTCAAAAATGTCTCTCTCACACCTGCCCCACTCTGAGAGATTAATTAGTGCTATTGTCTCCTGATTACATAGCTTTTCTACAGATAATTCATTTGTTTTTCATATTTACAGTGTAGGTGATGGTTTCTACAGGCAAAATCAGCTCTATAAATTGACAAAATAAAAGTAAACAGCGAACAATTAAATAAACTCCAGCAGGTAAAATGGACCATTGGGAACAGATTAAAGTATATAACATTTTACAATGTCTCTTTAAAGGGAAACTAAACACAAAATACATTTCATGCACCACCCTCTAGTCATAGGTGCCGCCATGTTGAAATCTATCTTTAACTACATTCCATTGCTGATATGTTTTCAAATGTGCAGTAACTCACCTTTTGATACCTGCAGTGTAACCTAGGTTTTAATATGGAAGCATCCATGATTAGTGGGAGGTTCATTGCATGTATTTAGTGTTTAGTTTTTCTTTAAAGGGACACGCTATTAAAAAAAATCTTGAATGTCCATTTAAAGGGCTATGATACCCAAATGTTGAAACACTTGAAAGTGATGCAGCATAGCTGTAAAAAGCTGACTAGAAAATATCACCCGAATATCTCTATGTAGAAAAGAAAGATATTTTACCTCAAAAGTTCCTCAGTAGCCACATCCCATTGTAAAGGACTTGTAAGCAGCAAATCAGTATGTCTATCCCGGGACAGCTAAGGGATTGAGCTTCGTGAACACTCATCTTATTTCCCTATTCAGTTTAATTAAGTTTACTATGGCCTAGATTTAGAGTTTTGTCGGTAAGGACCCGCGTAGCTAACGCCGGCTTTTTTCTGGCCGCACCATAAAAATAACACATAAAGGCTGCGTTAGGCTCCAAAAAAGGAGCGTAGAGCATTTTTAACGCAGCTTCAACTCTCGATACCAGAGTTGCTTACGCAAGCGGCCAGCCTAAAAAACGTGCTCGTGCACGATTCCCCCATAGGAAACAATGGGGCTGTTTGAGCTGAAAAAAAACCTAACACCTGCAAAAAAGCCACGTTCAGCTCCTAACCCAGCCCCATTGTTTGCTATGCGTAAACACTTCCTACGTCTGCACCTAACACTCTAACATGTACCTCGAGTCTAAACACCCCTAACCTTACACTTATTAACCCCTATTCTGCCACCCCCGCTATCGCTGACCCCTGCATATTATTATTAACCCCTAATCTGCCGCTCCGTAAACCGCCGCTACTTACATTATCCTTATGTACCCCTAATCTGCTGCCCCTAACACTGCCGACCCCTATATTATATTTATTAACCCCTAATCTGCCCCCCACAACGTCGCCTCCACCTGCCTACACTTATTAACCCCTAATCTGCCGAGCGGACCGCACCGCTACTATAATAAAGTTATTAACCCCTAATCCGCCTCACTAACCCTATAATAAATAGTATTAACCCCTAATCTGCCCTCCCTAACATCGCCGACACCTAACTTCAAACATTAACCCCTAATCTGCCGACTGGAGCTCACCGCTATTCTAATAAATGTATTAACCCCTAAAGCTAAGTCTAACCCTAACACTAACACCCCCCTAAGTTAAATATAATTTTAATCTAACGAAATTAATTAACTCTTATTAAATAAATTATTCCTATTTAAAGCTAAATACTTACCTGTAAAATAAATCCTAATATAGCTACAATATAAATTATAATTACATTGTAGCTATTTTAGGATTAATATTTATTTTACAGGCAACTTTGTAATTATTTTAACCAGGTACAATAGCTATTAAATAGTTAAGAACTATTTAATAGTTACCTAGTTAAAATAATTACAAAATTACCTGTAAAATAAATCCTAACCTAAGTTACAATTAAACCTAACACTATACTATCATTAAATTAATTAAATAAAATACCTACAATTACCTACAATTAAACCTAACACTACACTATCAATACATTAATTAAATACAATACCTACAAATAACTACAATGAAATAAACTAACTAAAGTACAAAAAATAAAAAAGAACTAAGTTGCAAAAAATAAAAAAATATCTACAAACATAAGAAAAATATTACAACAATTTTAAACTAATTACACCTACTCTAAGCCCCCTAATAAAACAACAAAGCCCCCCAAAATAAAAAATGCCTTACCCTATTCTAAATTACTAAAGTTAAAAGCTCTTTTACCTTACCAGCCCTGAACAGGGCCCTTTGCGGGGCATGCCCCAAGAAGTTCAGCTCTTTTGCCTGTAAAAAAAAATACAATACCCCCCCCCCAACATTACAACCCACCACCCACATACCCCTAATCTAACCCAAACCCCCCTTAAATAAACCTAACACTAAGCCCCTGAAGATCTTCCTACCTTGTCTTCACCATACCAGGTTCACCGATCGGTCCTGAAGAGCTTCTCCGATGTCCTGATCCAAGCCCAAGCGGGGGGCTGAAGATGTCCATGATCCGGTAGAAGTCTTCATCCAAGCGGGGCAGAAGAGGTCTTCCATCCGATTGAAGTCTTCATCCAAGCGGGGCAGAAGAGGTCTTCCATCCGATTGAAGTCTTCATCCAGGCGGCATCTTCTATCGACATCCATCTGGAACGGAGCGGCAGCATCCTGAAGACCTCCAACGCGGAACATCCATCCTGGCCGACGACTGAACGACGAATGACGGTTCCTTTAAATGAAATCATCCAAGATGGCGTCCCTCGAATTCCGATTGGCTGATAGGATTCTATCAGCCAATCGGAATTAAGGTAGGAATATTCTGATTGGCTGATGGAATCAGCCAATCAGAATCAAGTTCAATCCGATTGGCTGATCCAATCAGCCAATCAGATTGAGCTTGCATTCTATTGGCTGTTCCGATCAGCCAATAGAATGCGAGCTAAATCTGATTGGCTGATTCCATCAGCCAATCAGAATATTCCTACCTTAATTCCGATTGGCTGATAGAATCCTATCAGCCAATCGGAATTCGAGGGACGCCATCTTGGATGCTGTCATTTAAAGGAACCGTCATTCGTCGTTCAGTCGTTGGCCAGGATGGATGTTCCACGTCGGAGGTCTTCAGGATGCTGCCGCTCCGCTCCAGATGGATGTCGATAGAAGATGCCGCCTGGATGAAGACTTCAATAGGATGGAAGACCTCTTCTGCCCCGCTTGGATGAAGACTTCTACCGGATCATGGACATCTTCAGCCCCCCGCTTGGGCTTGGATCAGGACATCGGAGGAGCTCTTCTGGACCGATCGGTGAACCTGGTATGGTGAAGACAAGGTAGGAAGATCTTCAGGGGCTTAGTGTTAGGTTTATTTAAGGGGGGTTTGGGTTAGATTAGGGGTATGTGGGTGGTGGGTTGTAATGTTGGGGGGGGGTATTGTATGTTTTTTTTACAGGCAAAAGAGCTGAACTTCTTGGGGCATGCCCCGCAAAGGGCCCTGTTCAGGGCTGGTAAGGTAAAAGAGCTTTTAACTTTAGTAATTTAGAATAGGGTAGGGCATTTTTTATTTTGGGGCGCTTTGTTGTTTTATTAGGGGGCTTAGAGTAGGTGTAATTAGTTTAAAATTGTTGTAATATTTTTCTTATGTTTGTAGATATTTTTTTATTTTTTATAACTTAGCTCTTTTTTATTTTTTGTACTTTAGTTAGTTTATTTCATTGTAGTTATTTGTAGACATTGTATTTAATTAATGTATTGATAGTGTAGTGTTAGGTTTAATTGTAGGTAATTGTAGGTATTTTATTTAATTAATTTAATGATAGTATAGTGTTAGGTTTAATTGTAACTTAGGTTAGGATTTATTTTACAGGTAATTTTGTAATTATTTTAACTATTTTAGCTATTAAATAGTTCTTAACTATTTAATAGCTATTGTACCTGGTTAAAATAATTACAAAGTTGCCTGTAAAATAAATATTAATCCTAAAATAGCTACAATGTAATTATAATTTACAGTGTAGGCTGCGCGTTCTCGATTATTGGCTCCAACGGGGACCCGTAAGACAAAACATCTCATTTGAGTGAAAGGGACCGGCGAGAGACAGATTTTCTGTTTTCTAAGCTCAGTTGTGAACACAAGCCAATTAGGAAGAGGAAGTATCTGTAATCAGAAAGATAGATGGCGCTGTTGCACTGGATATAAATTAACAAGGAAGAGACAGTCCGGTAGATCACTATTCCTCTTGAGAAAGCGCCCAGCAGGGGGCGAGAAACGCGTTGAGGCAACAAGCTCTGCAAGCTCGGCAAGCCTGTGTGTATTGGGACTAAGGGAAACATCGATCAGCTGTTTGTCGGGTGTTGACGTCACACGCCGACCGGAAAATCTGCTGCTTTTCTCCCAAGCTTCCTTTGACCACACAATCACCGGGCTATATCGCTACACAAAGATACCTTTTTGTGCATGTTTTTATCTCGCATATTGTGAGTATTCTGGCTAAAGTGTTTGTCAATAAAGTGCTGTTTTTTTACATACAATATTGCACTATTGGAGTCTATCTGTTTGCCTTCACAGATTGCGCTGTCTTTTGTGGGATTGGAGTTACTGTGTATCAGCTGCAGGACAAGCAGTGTTTTTCAAGCAGCTGCAACTGCGTTTTCAAAAAGAATTCTCCAGACACCATCTTTCAGTATTAGTAAGACTGTTCTCAATTTGAGTTTATAACCTGTTTTGGACTTTCATTATTTTGGACTATTTGCTACCGATATAACACCTTTATTAAGTAATATTTAGAACCATATTTATTGCCATTTTTGTGCTATTTTTAGTGCTGTGTCCATTTTATTGCTATATATATCTTTAGTTAATATCTCCTATACACATATTCATATATTTGCTGAGTGACTGTTGCGCTGATTGGTTTTGGTGGTTTGTGTGTTAATTGTAACTTAGGTTAGGATTTATTTTACAGGTAATTTTGTAATTATTTTAACTATTTTAGCTATTAAATAGTTCTTAACTATTTAATAGCTATTGTACCTGGTTAAAATAATTACAAAGTTGCCTGTAAAATAAATATTAATCCTAAAATAGCTACAATGTAATTATAATTTATATTGTAGCTATATTAGGATTTATTTTACAGGTAAGTATTTAGCTTTAAATAGGAATAATTTATTTAATAAGAGTTAATTAATTTCGTTAGATTAAAATTATATTTAATTTAGGGGGGTGTTAGTGTTAGGGTTAGACTTAGCTTTAGGGGTTAATACATTTATTAGAATAGCGGTGAGCTCCGGTCGGCAGATTAGGGGTTAATAATTGAAGTTAGGTGTCGGCGATGTTAGGGAGGGCAGATTAGGGGTTAATACTATTTATTATAGGGTTAGTGAGGCGGATTAGGGGTTAATAACTTTATTATAGTAGCGCTCAGGTCCGCTCGGCAGATTAGGGGTTAATAAGTGTAGGCAGGTGGAGGCGACGTTGTGGGGGGCAGATTAGGGGTTAATAAATATAATATAGGGGTCGGCGGTGTTAGGGGCAGCAGATTAGGGGTACATAAGGATAACGTAGGTGGCGGCGCTTTGCGGTCGGCAGATTAGGGGTTAATAAGTGTAGGTAGGTGGCGGCGACGTTGTGGGGGGGCAGGTTAGGGGTTACTAAATATAATATAGGGGTCGGCGGTGTTAGGGGCAGCAGATTAGGGGTACATAAGGATAACGTAGTTGGCGGTCGGCAGATTAGGGGTTAAAAAAATGTAATCGAGTGGCGGCGATGTGGGGGGACCTCGGTTTAGGTGTACATAGGTAGTTTATGGGTTTTAGTGTACTTTAGAGTACAGTAGTTAAGAGCTTTATGAACCGGCGTTAGCCCAGAAAGCTCTTAACTACTGACTTTTTTCTGCGGCTGGAGTTTTGTCGTTAGAGTTCTAACGCTCACTTCAGCCACGACTCTAAATACCGGAGTTAGAAAAATCCCATTGAAAAGATAGGATACGCAATTTACGTAAGGGGATCTGCGGTATGGAAAAGTTGCGGCTGAAAAGTGAGCGTTAGACCATTTTTTGAGTGACTCCGAATACCAGAGTTAGCCTAAAACCAGCGTTAGGAGCCTCTAACGCTGGTTTTCACGGCTAACGCCAAACTCCAAATCTAGGCCTATGAAATCTCATGAGATCACAGTAAAAGAGTTCATGACCTCAGCACTCTTGATGCTGATTGGCTGCTGTTCATTTCTTCATAATTTTTTTTTTTACCTGCAGCTGGGCAGCAGCTGAGTATAGCTTTTTACACAGAACTTACTCTGCTGAGCTGAGGAAGTTGTGAGGTAAAATATCTTCCTTTTTTACAAAGAGATGCTTAGGTGATATTTTCCTGTCAGCTTTTTACAGTTATACTGCATTAGTTTCAAGTGATTTAGCATATGAGTATTATGTCCCTTTAAGTGAGGTCTGCCCATGCAACAATTTGTGTGAAATTTCACTACACGTTAGAGAATCTACTAATCTGCAGAATTATGCAACATAAGGATAGCCTTTTCAATGAAAAATAACATTTCAAAATACCTAATTTGAACAGCTTTAGCTAACGTGGGACCATGCTACATGTATTTGAATGGCGTGCTGTGATTACACTGTGAGCTTGTGATGCGCTAGTTAAAAAAACTGCCACACCAAAGAGGCTTCGCTTATTAAGAAAGTATAATTTTAACATTTTTTTTTTATTTTTGTTAGTGATCTTAAAACTCAAGTATTTTCTTCATCCTCTCCTACAATTTGCAATCTAAGGAACAGATTACAAGTGGAGCGCTAATTAATGCTCCCGCTTGAGCATTAACTGCGCTGGAAGTAAGCTTATTGAGCGTGTTGGGTTGCGCTCGTATTATGAGTTGAAAGTAAACTGTTTTCACTCTTACGCTAACCTAACGAGTGCGAGCGCAAGCCAAACTTAGAATATCACGTGCGTGTTCACGTATTCCCCCATAGAAGTTAACACCCTACTCGCTCGCAAACACGATTGCATATTCTCATGAGCGCTAACACAAAATGAAAATATTAATATTTCACATTCCAATGTTCTATTTATTCATAAATACATATTTCTACATATATCTGAGGGTATTTTGGTACAATATATATTTATACCTTACCTATATATATATATATATATATATATATATATATATATATATATATATATATATATATATATATATATATATATATATATATATATATATATATATAATGATTGTATATAGGTAAAGATATATACAGATATAAAAAGGAATATTTATTTAGAATTACATAGATCATATTCTGCTATGTGCAGAACAGTGGGAATGTGAAGTATTTACAGTAAATACACAGTAAATCACGTTATTAAAAAATGAATATTGCATAAATAAGTTTTTACATGTTTTCATCTACTTAACTGCAAAAAGCCCCCGTGCATGTATGTATGTATGTATATATATATATATATATATATATATATATATATGTGTGTGTGTATTTATTTGTTTATATGTATACCTCTGTAAATACATATATACACATATAAATACATATGCACACACACATATGTATATACATACATATCCATCTTTAGACATGTATATGTATGTATCTCAATGTTAAAGCCCTTTCCCTGCCTTTTTTCCCCCAACACCTGAGATCTCATATCTTCAAGCCCTTATAACTTTTGAGTGCAATATTTCTTTCTTTTTTTTATATTAGATGGTTATTATGAATGTGACTATACTTTGTAATGTATTTTTAATGTGTTTTGTGCAACTTTTTTATTTTGCAAAACAGTTAACCAGAGCTAACTGTAGCCACCAATCAGTAAGCAGTATCCTGGGTGCTAAACCAAAAATGGACCAATTTCTAAGCTTACATTCCTGCTTTTTCAAATAAAGATAGCAAGCGAAAGAAGAAAAATTTATAATAGGAGTACATTTGAAAGTTGCTTAAAATTGCATGCTCTATCTGAATCATGAAAAAAAAATTGGGTTTAATATTTCTTTAACTATTTTGCAGGAGTTAAATACTTAGTAAATATAAGGAATTTGTTTAAAAATAAAATGCTCTAAGGAAATAGAGTACTTTTATACTTCAAATCAATTCTACAACATTTAACAACATTACAGATATTTTTAAAAATTTTCTGTGTAATTTAAAAAACAACATATTTAAAGTAATTATTAGTTCATGCATCAATAATATAATTTTCAGCTTTTTCATCAGATTAATTACAGTAACATTCATTTCTTATTTATATCATAATTTTTTTCTATTATTATTTTTTTATTATTATTATTATTATTAAGTAGCAGAATAGTGCTATACAATTTTTTATTTTTTTATTTTTTTTTTTGTTACTTTTTTTTTCAAATGCTTTTTATCGAAAAAATATTTTTAAACCAATGTAAACATTTTCTCTACATGATATAGTATAGATTTTCTTATAGGATTCATGTGTAAATATCCCTTTTCAATGATACTGATACACTATATTATTTCAAATATAATGATATAATATATCATTATTCTTTCACTTCAGCTATTGGATCCCAATCAATGACTCCCTATATAATTTTTATTGGTATTTAAAAAGTAACCTCTTTTTAACCTCTTTATTTGGTGCTAGTGCGTCTTGTGGTGTTTGAGTAAGGCTATTTGAGATCAAGCAACAAAAATACTAGTGTTTAAAGGTTTGAGTTCAAATGTTCAGGACGGAGTGTAATGGTATATCTGTGAATAAAATAAGCCTGTGGAGAAACAGGAGGGCTTCAGCCAAAGCACAACATATAATTTGACTTAATTTTTTCCATATGTATCAACAAAAACAGCCCATGAGAGATGAAAGCTTGTCTGTTTAGGAATATTTTTTTTATTTAGTGTATAATTGCAAACTTTAATTCCATTTATAGTGAGTCTTTTATTTTTATTTATTTATTTTTTGTTACTCAAGTCACAGTTATTTACTTAATTTTTCTACCAATATATACATTTTTTTGATGATCCCAGATCCTATTATTATATAGGAGGAAGGAAAAACAATTATATTTTTTTTGTTTGATTGAGTTGTTCTTTAGGGGAAGCAAAATGATTATATACTTCTGAATATTTATTAATTTGCTATGCTGACAAAAGATTTGCTTAAGTATTAACAACTTATTATATATTTTGATATATCTAAAAAAGAATGGGTAAATTATATTTATAGAAAATTCATTATATTTATTATGACATTTTGTAAAGGATAAAAAATAATTAAAAAAAATAGAACACTTTGATTTCCTGTGGATTTTCAAAACAAAGCTGAAGAGGATTTTTTTTAGCTTTAAAGTAAACCTGAGGTATAATTTTTCTGCTTTCATCTATAATTCTTATTATTGTCTTACAAATGCATGTTCTGCATCAGCTTTACCAGAATACCTTTGTTGTGTGGGGATTTTTTTTCTTTTTATCCGCCCACATTATAATTCCTAACAAGCAGTTCCTGTAGACATGGAACTGCTGTTTATGATATGATCAAAATAGAGTCTGGAATTTTATCTGTTAAAATGTTACATTATTTGATCTAGACCACAGCATTTACATGTTGTAATAATAAGTTTACAATTATGAGGTAATTTGGTGGCTAAATTCACTAACAGCCTCACCAAATTCACCACATCCTATTATTATATGAAAATAAATGTATTACAAGATAAAGCCTATGATTTTAAACTACTTTCCAACTCAATTCTATTAGCTAGGATACATAGGTAGGCTCGGGAGCTGCTGATTGGTGGCTGCAAATAGATGACTCATTTGGCTCACCCGATGTGTTTAGCAAGCTCCCAGTAGTACATTGCTGCTTCTTCAACAAAGAACACCAAAAGAATAAAGCAAATTAGATAATAGAAGTAAACTGGAAAGTTGTTTAAAATCATATTCTTAGGGGCATATTTATCAAGCTCAGTATGGAGCTTGAGGTCCCTTCAGGCTCATTGGAAACAGAAGTTATCAAGAAGTTATGAAGCAGCGGTCTAAAGTCAGCTGCTCCATAACTTGTCCACCTGCTCTGAGGCGGCGGACAGAAATCAACCAGATCGAATACGATCGGGTTGATTGACACCCCTTGCTAGCGGCCGATTGGCCACGAATCTGCAGGGGGCGGCACTGCACCAGCAGTTCACATGAACTACTCGTGCAATGATAAATGCCGACAGCGTATGCTGTCAGCATTTAGCAATGGGCAGCGATTTGCAGCGGACATGATAGGCTACTACGTATAATGTCCGCTCGCACATTGTTAAATATACCCCTTAGTCTGACTCATGAAAGAAATATTTTGGGTTGCATGTCCCTATAAGGTTACATATACCTGAAACATCTGGGGCCCGATCTGATACGCAGCGTCGCCCGTAAAAGCCGGCTATGCCGAAATTTGAGCTGCTTTGGTATCACATATACGGCATAACCTAGAAGTTACGCTCGTATATTTCTGCCTTTGCCCGTAGTTTTTTGGCGCCATAGGCAGGTATACCAAACCAGCACAGTTTGGTATCCAATATACAGCGTAAGGACTTACGTGGCGAAAATGGAGAAATCTTACTCCATTTTCACCTCGCCACACAATGCAGCCGTAGTAAGCCTTACGCTGTCTATTGCAGCCCCGTAGCTCCCTAAACTACCTGCAAAATTAACCTAACACCTAACGCATGCGCAACGTCTATCTACCTGTCAACCGCGATCCCCCGCCGCAATCCCTAATAAAGTATTTAACCCCTAAAACTCAGCACACGGACCCCCGCCGCCACCTACATTAAAAGTATAACCCCCTAATGTGATCCCCCTACACCGTCGCCAGCTACATTACATACCCCCTAATGTGAGTCCCTTATACCACCGCCATCTACCTTACCTACCCCCTAATGTGAGCCCCTTACACCGCCGCCATCTACCTTACCTACCCCCTAAAGTGAGCACCTACCCCGCCGCCATCTACCTTACCTACCCCCTAAAGTAAGCCCCTACCCCACCGCCATCTACCTTACCTACCCCCTAAAGTGAGCCCCTTGTACCGCCGCCATCTATTTTAAAAATATTAACCCCTAATTTAATCCCCCTACACCGCCGCCAGCTATATTAACTATAATAACCCTAATTATATTAGGGCTAATATAGTTAATATAGTTATTATGTTATATATATTAACTATATTAACCCTAATTATATTAGGGTTAATATAGTTAATATCGTTATTATATTATATATATATTAAGTATAATAACCCTATCTAACTCTAACATCCCTAACTAAATTCTTATTAAAATAAATCTAATTAATATTAATATTATTAATTAAAATATTCCTATTTAAATCTAAATACTTACCTATAAAATAAACCCTAAGATAGCTACAATGTAATAATTACATTGTAGCTATTTTAGGGTTTATATTTATTTTACAGGTAACTTGGTATTTATTTTAACTAGGTACAATAGCTATTAAATAGTTAATAACTATTTAATAGCTACATAGTTAAAATAATTACCAATTTACCTGTAAAATAAATCCTAACCTAAGTTACAAATACACCTACACTATCAATAAATTAAATAAACTACAAATATCTAAACTAAAATACAATAAACTAAACTAAATTACAAAAAAAAACACTAAATTACAAAAAATAAAAAAAAATTACAAGATTTTTAAGCTAATTACACCGATTCTTAGCCCCCTAATAAAATAATAAAGCCCCCCAAAATAAAAACATTTCCCTACCCTATTCTAAATTTAAAAATTTCACAGCTCTTTTACCTTACCAGCCCTTAAAAGGGCCTTTTGCGGGGCATGCCCCAAAGAAAGCAGCTCTTTTGCCTGTAAAAAAAAACACAATACCACCCCCCAACATTACAACCCACTACCCACATACCCCTATTCTAAACCCACCCAAACTCCCCTTAAAAAAACCTAACAATCGGATTGAACTTGAATCTGATTGGCTGATTCAATCAGCCAATCAGATTTTTGTACCTTAATTCCGATTGGCTGATAGAATCCTATCAGCCAATCGGAATTCGACGGACGCCATCTTGAATGACGTCATTTAAAGGTACCTCATTCCTCGCTCAGTCTTCGTGCCAGATGGATGCTCCGCGGTGGAGGAGCCAAGAAAGAAGATTGAAGATACAGCTTTGCTTGAAGACATCGCCGGATGGAAGAAGACTTCACTGCCGCTTGATTGAAGACATCGCCGGATGGAAGAAGACTTCACTGCCGCTTGGTTGAAGACATCGCCCGGATGGAAGAAGACTTCTCTGCCACTTGATTGAAGACATCGCCCGGATGGAAGAAGACTTCTCTGCCGCTTGATTGGACATCGCCCGGATCGGATGAAGAGTTCTGCCCTGCTGGGTGAAGACAAGGTAGGGAAATCTTCAGGGGGGTAGTGTTAGGTTTTTTAAGGGGGGTTTGGGTGGATTTAGAATAGGGGTATGTGGGTGGTGGGTTGTAATGTTGGGGGGTGGTATTGTGTTTTTTTTTACAAGCAAAAGAGCTGTTTTCTTTGGGGCATTCCCCGCAAAAGGCCCTTTTAAGGGCTGGTAAGGTAAAAGAGCTGTGAACTTTTTTAATTTAGAATAGGGTAGGGAATTTTTTTTATTTTGGGGGCTTTATTATTTTATTAGGGGGCTTAGAATAGGTGTAATTAGCTTAAAAATCTTGTAATTTTTTTTATTTTTTGTAATTTAGTGTTTGTTTCTTTTTGTAATTTAGTTTAGTTTAGTTTATTGTATTTTAGTTTAGATATTTGTAGTTTATTTAATTTATTGATAGTGTAGGTGTATTTGTAACTTAGGTTAGGATTTATTTTACAGGTAAATTGGTAATTATTTTAACTAGGTAGCTATTAAATAGTTATTAACTATTTAATAGCTATTGTACCTAGTTAAAATAAATAACAAGTTACCTGTAAAATAAATATAAACCCTAAAATAGCTACAATGTAATTATTAATTACATTGTAGCTATCTTAGGGTTTATTTTATAGGTAAGTATTTAGATTTAAATAGGAATATTTTAATTAATAATATTAATATTAATTAGATCTATTTTAATAAGAATTTAGTTAGGGATATTAGAGTTAGATAGGGTTATTATACTTAATATATATATATAACATAATAATGATATTAACTATATTAACCCTAATATAATTAGGGTTAATATAGTTAATATATATAATATAATAACTATATTAACTATATTAGCCCTAATATAATTAGGGTTAATATAGTTAATATAGCTGGCGGCGGTGTAGGGGGATTAAATTAGGGGTTAATATTTATAAAATAGATGGCGGTGGTGTAAGGGGCTCACTTTAGGGGGTAGGTAAGGTAGATGGCGGCGGTGTAAGGGGCTCACTTTAGGGGGTAGGTAAGGTAGATGGCGGCGGGGTAAGAGCTCACTTTAGGGGGTAGGTAAGGTAGATGGTGGCGGGGTAGGGGCTCACTTTAGGGGGTAGGTAAGGTAGATGGCGGCGGGGTAGGGGCTCACTTTAGGGGGTAGGTAAGGTAGATGGCGGCGGGGTAGGGGCTCACATTAGGGGGTTATAGATTTAATATAGCTGGCGGCGGGGTCCGGGAGCGGCGGTTTAGCGGTTAATAAATTTTTTATTGTTAGGATAGTGAGGTGAGATAGCGGATAGAGGGTTAGACGTGTCGGGCTATGTTTGGGAGGCGTGTTAGACAGTACGGGAGATTTAATAACTTTAGTCAGGTTTTGTAGGCGCCGACAGTTTCTAAAGTGCCTTAAGTCACTGGCGACTCCAGAAATTTGTACTTACGCAGATTTCTGGACATCGCTGGTTTGTCAGACTTACGGCACTTTAGCCTCTGACGGCGCCGTATATAGGATAGCTCGAGTTGCGAGCTGAAACTACGGGCGGCGGGGGTTCACTCACTTGCGCCGCAAACTACGATCTTTATCGGATCGCTCCCCTAACTACAATACAATACAACAACAAAAATCCATTTAATCGTTTGGTGGTCTCTTTGTAAGATTGTTGTTGTTTTTTCCCAGATTTTAAAATATAATTTTATACTGTATTTACAATTAGAGGTTCCAACTCTACTCGAACATAGAAGATGCATGAGCCTGCAAGCATACTAAGGTTTTTCTAATAGAACATATCATTGCTCTATAAGACAGGAGTATTTCCTTGTCTTAAAAGATTGAATCATCCCAATGACGGTGTTATGCTATGTGTTTTGTATGCTCTCCAATAGGAATAAGTCCATGTTTAAACAGAAGATTCAAGGGATGGTTTTGTTGCATTGAATGGCGATGTGGGATAGCATATCCTCCAATTATATATAACCTTTAATAAGATTGCTACTAAAGGACGTAGTTAGCTGATACATTATCATCACATTTTTAGAACATTTATTATAATAAAAAAAAATCAGTAAACTTGTGTGGTAAACTTATGGAACAAATACCAAGGTGGCACTCATTACAAATTGGCCGGCACACCGCCTATTAGCTAGTGCTACTAACATACTAGTTTGTTTCATTGCCTGCAATTTTACTACTTATTTTTTTCATGAATCTGTTCTGTACATAACTAGCAATAAACCTTTGATTGTTCATACACCCTATTGATTTTAAAGAAAAATGAACTTTAATGTTTCTATACTGTTGCTTTAAATTTGAAAAAGGTACCATGAGAAGATAATATTAAATCTGGGCGCTCACATTCAAAAAGATTCCCCATCCGTGTACTAAATATTGATATCTAAGTGATCTTTACTGGAATTTTTTTATTGAATGATATTTTAAGCGAAGAGAATATAGAGGCTAAAGAGGCTGGAGAAGACATTAGTGAATCTAACTCAGTGAACCCATAATATAATCTGTTGGAAACTGTTTTTTTGTTGTTTTTTAAATGTTTCTTCTGCTAATTAATTGGATTTTCTAATACTCTTCTATATGACTAAGTAATTTGAATACTACTTCAGAATGATTACATTTTCATAAATTCTTGTAACAAAATAATAATAAATAATAATTATAATAATAATTATTATAATAATTAAAGGAACAGTAAATACAGTAGATTTGCATAATAAAATAATGAATGATAACAAGACAATGCAATAGTATTTAGACTGAATATCACATGAGTAGTAGTTTTTTTTTTTCTGACAAATTTCAGGTATGTCTATTTCCACTTCTCCTGTATCATGTGACAGCCATTCACAAATGCATACGTTACAGGTAAAGTAAGATATCCGGGTAATCCTAGGATTACCCAGGTAAAACGGACATTGCCCAAACGGCTGTGGGTAAGCCCGATGTACTGTAATTCCCCCATCTACACTATTTCGCCCCCCTTGAACCATCCAGGCAGAGGCAAAAAAGATAGTGAAGATGGGGTAATTACAGTGCATTGTATATATGTTTGATGCAGTGACTCGATTAAGCGCATGCACTCTGAGGGGATTTATGATCTTTACCCACAGCTGCTTGGGTAATGTCCAGAGGTGTAACTAGAAACCGCAGGGCCCAGGTGCAAGAATCTAAGAAGGGCCCCCCACCCCTCCTACTCCCTCCCCCCAAAAAAGGTGAATTTGATACATATCTTTATATATATATATATTTAACACAGAAAAAAAATGTGAATCAGATTACATGTCTGCAAAAGGAGGTACCCTGTGCCCACAATCTGTGAGATGGTCTGACCCCCTATTACTGTATATAGTGACACTGTTTAACCCACCAGTACTGTATATAGTGAGTTAGTGACACAGTCTGTAATCTGCCAGTGAGATGGCTGGCCTGACCCTACCTGCCCCAGTACTTTATAAAGTGACCACAGTAGTCTGTGACATGGTCCAGCCCCCCGTACTGTATATAGTGGTACTGTTTAGTGACACTGTTTACCCCCCACCCCCCATGCTGTAGTAACAAGGTCTGTAATTTGCTGGTTCCACAAACATACACACACACACACACACATGCATGCATAAATACACACACAGTCACATACATACATACACACATAAACACCAATGGGTAAAACAGAAACACTAACCCCTGAGTCAGAAACACTAGTGAGGCATCATGTCACACTCACATGATATCAGTGCAGGCAGTGGCAGGTCAACGTTTTTATTTTTGTTTTGTTTTTTAAGCTGGGACCCCACTATCAGGGGCCCAGTCACAGTTGCGCCCTCTGCACCCCCTGTAGTTTCGCCCCTGGTAATGTCCGTTTTACCCGGGTAATCCCAATATCTATTCTTTGTGAATTCTTGCACATGCTCAGTAGGAGCTGGTGATTTAAAAAGTGTAAATATAAAAAGACTGTGCACATTTTGTTAATGGAAATAAATTGTAAAGTTGTTTAAAACTGCATACTCTGAATCATGAAGTTTCATTTTGACTTGAGTGTGACTTGATTTGAGTGGTATATTCTAGTAAATCCTGGGAGCCATTTGAAGGGATTTGCACTGAATTTATTTTTACAAATTCAAGGTTTTTCAAGTCCAATAGAAAACTTTGTTTTCTCATTTTTTTAATATTTTATTTTTTCTTCGCACCACATAAACTCCATTATTCAGCATTGAAACAGTTGAAAAGTGTTTAAATCCATCAGAAAACATTTTTGCAGAGATTTTACATTTATTTTAGATTTATCTTTTTTATAAGCGTTGCCACCTGAAAATCCCCTTTAATCTGTTTCATTCAGTTTCATTAATAAAAAAAAGGCTGCACATAGCATTAATCACATTCTATGTTATGAAATGTGCAGACAACTACAATATGAACGTTCATTTATGATTGCAAGAACAACAAAATCCACTTTTTTTCTTTCATGATTCAGATAGAGCATTCAGTTTGTAACAACTATCCAATTAACTTATAATACCAACTTTGTTTAAATCTCATGGTATCCTTTCTTGAAGAAACAGCAATGCACTACTGTGAGGTAGCTGAACACATCAGGTGAGCTAATGATAAGTGGTATGTATGTGCAGCCACCAATCAGCAGCTAGGTCCCAGTTGAGCATTGCTGGTCCTGAGCCTACCTAGGAATGTTTTTCAACAAAGGATACTAAGAGAATGAAGCACATTAAATAATAGAAGTAAATTGGAAAGTTGTTTAAATTGAATGCTGTATGTGATTCATGAAAGCTTAATCGTGAATCCACTGTCCATTTTTTTGCTTTGATGTTTTAAAACTCTCTCAGTTGTATAATCACACAAATTTATGTGAAATTTTAATTGACCAAGAAATAAAGTCATAGTATATTTTAAGTGACAAAAATACATTTGCATTTCAGGAAGCTTAAAGAGACATTAAAAGACATAAGAAAATGTGTTAGAGCATTTTATTAATGCATTGTGCAACTATGTGTTTAACCCCTACAAAGAGGCTAATTAGCTCCAGAGCAGCTGCACACTACTGGTACTTATATATACACAGACATAATTATACCTGATATCTTTTTGAGCCCTTATAACTTTTGTGTGCAATATTTTTTTAAAATATTTTTTATCAGCTAGTGTTATTATGAGTGTAACTGTATTGTGTAATGTGTTTTTTAAGTGTTTTTGTGTCTCACAAAATAGTTAACCTGATGAGCGTTAACTTCAAATCTGCTCAAGTGATTTACTTTCAACTTGTAATTTGAGCGTAATTTAACTTGGGCGCAGACAAACACGAAAACCTGATAACGCTTGCACACAAACAATAGCGTTCGACTCGCAATTTGGCCCTAAATTTAGTAACAAAAGTAAATTGAAATGTCCCTTAAAACCTTATACTCTGCCTGAAGCATGAAGTTTAATAATGACTTCCATGTCCTGTTAACTTATTGTAATGGTTGTGTTTCTGTATGATTGTAATGCCATAGAAAACTAAGCCAAAAATTAACTGAATTGAATATGAAGTTTTTATATGACAATATCAAAGGGATTAGGATGGGGGACATTGTTGTTAAGAAGTTTGATGTTTTGTAAATAATAATTTTTTGTAAAAACACTGAAAGTCATTCTTAAAATAGTCTTTAAAGGGACATTAAACACTATCAGAGGGTAATATAAAATGATAAATTATATATATATATATATATATATATATATATATATATATATATATATATATATATATATAGATGATGTGTTAAAAAGTCACACACAAGTAGTTACAGCTCTAACCTCTTGGAATTACTTATTTGGTTGCATAAGCCAAACACCATCCAAATGAAAGACAATTAATAAAATCAGGAACAATGAAGACTCAACCTATGGCACATAGCAAGTAAACCGATGCTATATAGTAAACAGATCAGCTGGATATATGCGGACTCCCCAGTACGCGGCACTTACAGAATGACAAGTGATCACTGCACTGCTTACCCACCAGATGACCCGTTCGTCACCGACCATCTAAGTAAGTTAAAGGCAGGTCTGCTCTTGTTTCCACATGCCTCTGGGGTCCGAAATAATCTTCCAAGAAGCTGTATGTAAATGCTGTAGATAATCAGCTCATACCGGTCATAAGCTGCAGCCGAAATTCTCCGTTCCCTCTTTATAAATTTATTTGGTACGGCAAATGCTCCTGGTAGGGCATAATAAGCTATGCTTGACAACTAACCTCTGTTAACCGTACAGGAACTGTAGGGATCCATAAAAAGTTATCGTATAGAGGTGTCAGGTGATTCAAGGAGAAAATGGTAACAATTCGAAATGAAGAAAAGTACCGGCACCCTCCAAAACGTTTTAAAAGCAAATCTTCTTTTATTGATCACATTTAAAATAGCAAATGTACAGCAGTCAGAACACGCCTGACATGTTTTGGCTAATAGCCTTAATCACTATGATTAAGGCTATTAGCCAAAACATGTCAGACGTGTTCTGACTGCTGTACATTTGCTATTTTAAATGTGATCAATAAAAGAAGATTTGCTTTTAAAACGTTTTGGAGGGTGCCGGTACTTTTCTTCATTTTGAATTATATATATATATATATATATATATATATATATATATATATATATATATATATATATATATATATATATATATATATATATATAAACTCTGCAATATATTTTCATTATTTAGTTTGTCCCCTTTTCCTTTAATTCCATTTTGAAATTGTGAGCATTCCAGTTCCTATTAGAAATGGAAGTGCGGAAGACTGTTATATTCCACACAGCCATTGGCCCTGAAGGCCCGTGTTTCTGGTGAGTCTTCAGACTCACCAGAAACAGCAGTTATGAAGCAGCGGTCACAAAGACAGCTGCTCCATAACCTGTCCGCCTGCTCTAAGCAGGGGGACAGACATCGCCGGAAATCAACCCGATCGAGTACGATCGGGTTGATTGACACCCCCTGCTGGCGGCCGATTGGCCGCGAGTCTGCAGGAGGCGGCGTTGCACCAGCAGCTCTTGTGAGCTGCTGGTGCAATGCTGAATACTGCAAACGTATTGCTCGCCGTATTCAGCGAGTTCTGGCGGACCTGATCCGCACTGTCGGATCAGGTCCGTCAGACCTTGATAAATAGAGCCCATTGTCTGCACTCTCTAGTGACCTATTTATAACTGTCCCTAATTGGCTACAGCATCAGCAGAGAAGGTAACCTTAGTTACAACATGGCAGCTCCCATTGTTTTATAGACGCTAAAACTTTACCCTTGTTTTATCAATGTATAAACTGTAAAAAAATACATCTTCATGTTGTTCTCAGACTAATCTTTTCTTTGATTGCTTCATTCTATCTATCATTTATTTAGTGTTTAATGTCCCTTTAAAGGGAAACTGAACCCAACATTTTTCTTTCACGATTCATATAGAGCATGCAATTTTAGGCATCTTTCTAATTTACTCACATTATACATTTTTCTTCGTTATCTTTATTTGAAAAAGCCGGAATGTAAGTTTAAAATTCAGCCCTTCTTTGTTTCAGCACCTGAGTAGCACTTGCTGATTGGTGGCTAAATGCAGCCACCAAGTAGCAAGCGCTATCCAGGGTTCTGAACCAAAAATGGGCCGACTCGTAAGATTACATTACTGCTTTTTCAAATAAAGATACCAAGAGAATGAAGAAAACTTGATAATAGTAGTCAATTAAAACGTTGCTTAAAATTGCATGCTCTATCTGAATCATGAAAGAAAAAAGTTGGGTTCAGTGTCCCTTTAATTAAAAGAGTAAATTATGCTTGCAAAAAAATAATAATTGGCTGGTAATAACCGCTGGTATTTATTATATGTTACAACATCCTACTTCATTTACCAAATAATTATGAAGTTTATTTTAGTTTGTATAAGCTTCAAACAACTTCGTTTTCATGTAAAAGCAATTCTGATATAAAACATGATTTCTAAATGTGTGACACAGTATATGTGAATGTTGATGTATAAACAAAATGTATCACAAAGAATAAAAATATTTCCTAAAATTTATTTTGATTTTATTGAAATAATGCATGCATATTTATAGCTCAAAACCATGCATCAATATGCAGTATGGTCCTGATTTGGACACTTCGTTTAAATGTATGTATCAGATAAAAAAATTAAACCTGGGCACACCCAAACCCTACCCAGAGATTCTCAAAACCGGGCTAAAATCTTTGACAAAGCACACATAATCTGTGCAAAAATGTGTGAGATAGCACTACCATTGTAAAGTGCTATCACTTGATTAGTAGCATATTTTAAATTAAGGTCTTTCAAAATTTAAATATCAGAAAGTAGTGATGTTTGTTTTCTCCTTGTGACTCTTTTTAATGTTGTTGAAATTTCATTCAAAGACAGGGAATAGGGGAATTCTTGAGAAGCAAACTCTCTAATCACAGGTGGTACCGGTGTGTAATTCTAGTGTTGGATAATACAGTTGGATATTGTATGGATTATATTAAATATAACCTAATTTTACTTACTTAACAGTTAGCATTGGAGAACTTTATTATTGTTGTATTTTAAATTAGAACTACTGCTTCCATTGACTTTTGTGTTGCCATAAACATGTTGCTATAGAACAAACATATCATTCAAATAGTTATGAGGAACATTCAAATATTAGCATTCACATATTCAAGTGGTACATTTGTTTATAATCAATATAACTGGTACATTATCTCTACTCAGTAGTCATCTTTGATGAAATCTCACAAAAACTGTTTTCTGATTTAGGATCTATGAATCCTGAGTAAACTTGTGTTCAAACTGCAAAAGGCATTAGTGTATATACACAGTGGTATAATAAACAGCTGTTTGCCCTAGGAAACTCCTGCAAATCTCCAGTTACAAAATACACCTCTTGACATCCATCAGCCTTGCATAAGCAGTGAAGATTTTATTCAGATTTTCTATAGAAGGTGGGATGGGTCATCACACTTATAATACTGGCCTTGAAGGACTTTAAGATACCAAGGACTACAAACCTAAATATCTTCTGTGGAATAGTGGCTTCACGTTTTCTTTAAAGGAACTTTAAACATTTTAAGATATTAATATAAAATGTTTAATTATATGTAGAAAAATAACTTTTTAATACATTTTCATTATTTATTGTGTTCCCTTTTTCTATAATTTAATTCGGAATGTTGTGGACTTTCAAATTCATGTTAAAAGTGGAAGTGCAGACACAGCTATATTCTACACAGTCATTGGTTGCACACTCTAGTAAGATATTTATAACTGGCCCTAACTGGCTTAAGCAGAAAAGGGAATCTAAGTTACAATATGATGATGCCCACTGCTTTATAGACATTAAAACTTTACCCTTATTTTTTCAGTATTTAAACAACCAATATTATTAAAAACAAATACATGTACATATTATGCTCAGGCTAATCTTTGGTCTGAATACATTATTCTATCAATGATTTATTTAGTGTTATGTAATGTATCTCCAAAATTCCCTGGATACTTTTTTACTTTGCCATGTCAAATTGTACCAGGCTAATAGTTATCTAAAAACAACAGTATAATGGGACTGTACACTCTGTTGTTGGGCACAAGGCTTGGCATAAGTATGGTGAAGCCCATATACTCTTCATACCCTCTTTAATGAATTCTTATCTTCATCTTTCTGTTAGGCCACATACGCACACAAAGTCTTTCTGTCTTTTAATATTTTTTCTCTCTTCATCTATTTCTGTTAATATCTTAAAGTAACATAGAAACATAGAATTTGATGGCAGATAAAAACCATAGGCCCAACAATTCTGTCACAAAAATGTCCTAATAATGTAAGCTGAATTAGTTTGTAAGATGGCCTTGGCCTTATGCTTATCCCAGGCATTCTTGAAGTCCCCCACCGTATTTGTCCTTATGACCTCTAATAGAAGTTTATTTCATGAGTCAACCACCCTTTCTGTGAATAAGTGCTTCCACACATTACACCTGAACCATCTACCCTTCAACTTGACCCCTTATTAGTAAGTAATAACCCAGGTAGCTCAATTAAACCTATATAACTGAAAATATTATTTAGGATTTGATTTACAATGTCAATGGGTATCTTCCTTATTTGCTTTATTCCGTTGTACATCCTAACCACTATTAATACTTTTGTGATACATAATAAATGGTTATATAATCCACAACATTAGACATTTTAATTAAAGGTCCATTGTGCACAAGATTTTTCTTTTCATTTTTTTTCTTTCTTCAAACAAAGCTTTATTTGTTTCTATATATGACATAACAAAAACAAAAAGTTGTATGACACATTATATCAACATATTTGTAACAGTATATATCTTTAATAATAAAGATGCCATAGTATAAATACAGATTGTATTACCTCGTAACCTGCTTGTGTGTAGTATCTGAGTAAGTACTCCTATTTAGGATTAGTAATCCCTTCTAATCAATGTTTCAATGGTGTTGTTCTATGTATTCTTCCCATAGAAAACAAATTGCCAGATAATCATCTATTTTTTAATTTTGAATATAGTGGTATTTTTCTAGATGGAGAGCCATAGCTACTCTATCTATCCAATGCTGGATATTGGGTTAATCAAGATTTTTCCAGTGGCCTGGAATAATGCATTTGGCTGTATTAATCATGATGCCTAATAATGCCTGGCATAGGAGACATTTAACTGAGGGAAATTTGTTAAATAAAAAGGTCCAGGGGCACATTGGTAAAGATATTGAAATATTTTTTTCAATCTCAGTCTTTATGTTGGACCAGTAGTATGCTGCAGTTGGACATGTCCACCATATATGTATGAAAGTACCAGTGTCGCCACATCCTCTCTAGCAGTTGGTGGAATAGGGGGGTAGTTATCAACGTGTCAACTTTCCTGCCTTCGCCGGCCCAATACGCCCGCCTAAGCTCGCCTCACATCGCCGCCGCGGACCTGAAAAATTTCGCCTAAGTTATCAAATAAAGCTGTCAAAAAGCCGCGGGGCGATGAGCAGCGGACTGTGAGAGTTATCACTCATCCGATCTCGCTGCTCTTCGTCTTTTTCCCAGCTTTATTGCTAGCCTGTCACTAAGCACTCACACTAACTACACTGTTCTACCCCCTATACCGGCACCCCCGGAGCCCCCCGCAACTAAATAAAGTTAGTAACCCCTAAACCGCCGCTCCTAGACCCTGCCGCAACTCTGATAAATGTATTAACCCCTAAACCGCCGCTCCTAGACCCTGCCGCAACTCTGATAAATGTATTAACCCCTAAACCGCCGCTCCCGAACACCGCTGCCACCTACATTATACCTATTAACCCCTATCCTGCCCCCCTATACCGTCGCCCTCTATAATAACGTTATTAACCCCTATCCTGCCCCCCACTACACCGCCGCCAATGTAATAAATTTATTAACCCCTAAACCTAAGTCTAACACTAACCCTAACACCCCCCTAACTTAAATATTAATTAAATAAATCTAAATAATATTTCTATTATGAACTAAATTAATCCTATTTAAAACTAAATACTTACCTTTAAAATAAACCCTAATATAGCTACAATATAAATAATAATTATATTGTAGCTATCTTAGGATTTATTTTTATTTTACAGGCAAATTTCAATTTATTTTAACTAGGTACAATAGCTATTAAATAGTTATTAACTATTTAATAGCTTACCTAGCTAAAATAAAGAGAAATTAACCTGTAAAATAAAAACTAATCTAAGTTACAATTACACCTAACACTACACTATACTTAAATAAATTATTCCTATTTAAAACTAAATACTTACCTTTAAAATAAACCCTAATATAGCTACAATATAAATAATAATTATATTGTAGCTATCTTAGGATTTATATTTATTTTACAGGTAACTTTGTATTTATTTTAGCTAGTTAGAATAATATTTAATAACTACCTAGCTAAAAGAAATACAAAATTACCTGTAAAATAAATCCTAACCTAAGTTACAATTAAACCTAACACTACACTATCATTAAATAAATTAAATAAATTAACTACAAATAACTACAATTAAATACAATTACATAAACTAACTAAAGTACAAAAAATAAAAAAAGCTAAGTTACAAAAAAATAAAAAAAATAAATTACAAACATTTTAAAAATATTACAACAATTTTAAGCTACTTACACCTAATCTAAGCCCCCTAATAAAATAACAAAGCCCCCAAAATAAAAAAATGCCCTACCCTATTCTAAATTAAAAAAGTTCAAAGCTCTTTAACCTTACCAGCCCTTAAAAGGACCTTTTGTGGGGCATGCCCCAAAGAATTCAGCTCTTTTGCCTGTAAAAGAAAAATACAACCCCCCCAACATTAAAACCCACCACCCACATACCCCTAATCTAACCCAAACCCCCTTAAAATAACCTAACACTAATCCCCTGAAGATCATCCTACCTTGTCTTCACTCAGCCGAGCAGCAATGGAACCAAAGAGGACATCCGGAGCGGCAGAAGTGATCATCCAAGGGGTGCTGAAGAAATCTTCCATCCGATGAAGTGATCCTCCAAGCGGCGCTAAAGAAGTCTTCCATCCGGGCGATGTCATCTTCCAAGAGGCGCTGAAGAAGTCTTCTATCCGGGCGATGTCATCTTCCAAGCCGGGTCTTCAATCTTCATCCCGCCGACGCGGAACATCCTTCTTTACCGACGGACTACCGACGAATGAAGGCTCCTTTAAGGGACATCATCCAAGATGGCGTCCCTTCAATTCCGATTGGCTGATAGGATTCTATCAGCCAATCGGAATTAAGGTAGGAAAAATCTGATTGGCTGATTGAATCAGCCAATCAGATTGAAGTTCAATCCGATTGGCTGATCCAATCAGCCAATCAGATTGAGCTCGCATTCTATTGGCTGATCGAAACAGCCAATAGAATGCGAGCTCAATCTGATTGGCTGATTGGATCAGCCAATCGGATTGAACTTCAATCTGATTGGCTGATTCAATCAGCCAATCAGATTTTTCCTACCTTAATTCCAATTGGCTGATAGAATCCTATCAGCCAATCGGAATTGAAGGGACGCCATCTTGGATGACGTCCCTTAAAGAAGCCTTCATTCGTCGGTAGTCCGTCGGTAAAGAAGGATGTTCCGCGTTGGCGGGATGAAGATTGAAGACCCGGCTTGGAAGATGACATCGCCAGGATAGAAGACTTCTTCAGCGCCTCTTGGAAGATGACATCGCCCGGATGGAAGACTTCTTTAGCGCCGCTTGGAGGATCACTTCATCGGATGGAAGATTTCTTCAGCGCCCCTTGGATGATCACTTCTGCCGCTCCGGATGTCCTCTTCGGTTCCATCGCTGCTCGGCTGAGTGAAGACAAGGTAGGATGATCTTCAGGGGATTAGTGTTAGGTTATTTTAAGGGGGGTTTGGGTTAGATTAGGGGTATGTGGGTGGTGGGTTTTAATGTTGGGGGGGTTGTATTTTTCTTTTACAGGCAAAAGAGCTGAATTCTTTGGGGCATGCCCCACAAAAGGTCCTTTTAAGGGCTGGTAAGGTTAAAGAGCTTTGAACTTTTTTAATTTAGAATAGGGTAGGGCATTTTTTTATTTTGGGGGGCTTTGTTATTTTATTAGGGGGCTTAGATTAGGTGTAAGTAGTTTAAAATTGTTGTAATATTTTTAAAATGTTTGTAACTTATTTTTTTTATTTTTTGTAACTTAGCTTTTTTTATTTTTTGTACTTTAGTTAGTTTATGTAATTGTATTTAATTGTAGTTATTTGTAGTTAATTTATTTAATGATAGTGTAGTGTTAGGTTTAATTGTAACTTAGGTTAGGATTTATTTTACAGGTAAGTATTTAGTTTTAAATAGGAATAATTTATTTAAGTATAGTGTAGTGTTAGGTGTAATTGTAACTTAGGTTAGTTTTTAGTTTACAGGTAAATTTCTCTTTATTTTAGCTAGGTAGCTATTAAATAGTTAATAACTATTTAATAGCTATTGTACCTAGTTAAAATAAATTGAAAGTTGCCTGTAAAATAAAAATAAATCCTAAGATAGCTACAATATAATTATTTATATTGTAGCTATATTAGGGTTTATTTTAAAGGTAAGTATTTAGTTTTAAATAGGATTAACTTAGTTAATAATAGAAATATTATTTAGATTTATTTAATTAATATTTAAGTTAGGGGGGTTTTAGGGTTAGTGTTAGACTTAGGTTTAGGGGTTAATAAATTTATTACAGTGGCGGCGGTGTAGGGGAGGCAGGATAGGGGTTAATAAATTTAATATAGGTTGCGGCGGGTTCAGGGAGCGGCGGTTTAGGGGTTAAACTATTTATTTATTTGCGGTGAGGTGCGGGATCAGCAGGATAGGGGTTAATAACGTTATTATAGAGGGCAGCGGTATAGGGGGGCAGGATAGGGGTTACTAGGTATAATGTAGGTGGCGGTGGGCTCTGGGAGTGGCGGTTTAGGCTTAATACATTTATTATAGTTGCGGTGGGCTCCGGGAGCGGCGGTTTAGGGGTTAATATGTATAGAGTAGCTTGCGGTGGGCTCCGGGAGTGGCGGTTTAGGGGGTAATAACTTTATTTAGTTGTGGCGGTGTAGAGGGGGCAGATTAGGGGTGTTTAGACTCGGGGTACATGTTAGGGTGTTAGATGTAGACGTTTCCCATAGGAATCAATGGGATATCTGGCAGCAGCGAACTTGTACTTTCGCTATGGTCAGACTCCCATTGATTCCTATGGGATCCGCCACCTCCAGGGTGGCGGTTTGAAAACCAGGTACGCTGGGCCGTAAAAGTGCCGAGCGTACCTGCTAGTTTTTTGATAACTAGCAAAAGTTGTCAGATAGTGCCGCACTTGTTTGCGGAACATCTGGAGTGACGTAAGAATCGATCTGTGTCGGACTGAGTCCGGCGGATCGAAGTTTACGTCACAAAATTCTACTTTTGCCAGTCTCTAGCCTTTGATAACTAAGGCGAAACAGCGTCGCCACAAATACGCTGCGGAATTCCAGCGTATTTGAGATTGACGGCTTGATAACTAGGCCCCATAGTCTGTAATCATGGTTCCTAGTCTAGCTGGTGTGTAGTACCACCTACATAAGAGCTTAAGATTCATTTCCATGTTTCTTATAGAGGATGAGGATCTGCTTATTTGTATGAATATTCTGTGCCAGTCTGTCACTGGGAGTGTGTCATGTATTTCTGATTCCCATTCAGACACATAAGATTGGAGGTTGTTTATGAGCGGTGAATTTAGAAGCTTATATGCCAATGATAATATCCCTTTTCGTGGGTGTGGTAACCAGCACAGTGTTTCAAAGGGAGTAAGTGGATGGCAAATGTTAGTTTTTTCAGGGTGAAAGGATATATAATGTGATACCTGCAAGTATTTGAACCAATTGCTAAATTGAACCCCTAGTGTCTCAGTAACTTCAGCTTGAGTTTTTAATTTATTATCTAGGAGGAGGGCATAACATGGTTTTGATCTATGGATTGATAGTTCTCCTGAATCTTTAATTATAGGCGAAATTGGAAATGTATGATTATCTAGGAGAGGCGTTAATGAGGAGTGAGGTGAAGAGAGTGTTTTGTGTGTTTTCAGAGCCTTGTCCCAGGTTTTTAGAGTTTCCCTTAGAAGGAGGGGCAAGTCCGGATATAATTGGTCTATATTTGTTGGGTGCCAATATAGCCCACCTATCTGTCTGCAGTGTGACATTTTATGTTCATCTGAGACCTATTCCTTGTGTTGGCCCTGTTGGCTCCAATCAGTTATTCTCGTTAGGAATGTGGTTTCTCTATAGAGTGTCAAATCTGGGACACCAAGTCCTCCTTTGTCTTTTGGATGGTACAGAGTCTGTGTAGCAATTATGGGTCTTTTATTTTGCCAAATATAAGTGTTTATAAGCTTTTGTAGATGGAAGAGGGAGAGATATTGGTAATGTCTGTAGGACATATAGAATCTTGGGAAAAATCATCATTTTGATAGCGTTGATGCGTCCTATCCAAGAGATAAGTTTGAGACTCCAGGTTTGTAACATGGATATGGTTTGGATTTTAAGGGGGTCATAATTTAATGAAACCAGTTTCTCTAGATTAGATGATAAGTATATGCTAAGATATTTTATAGCTATTGGTTGGTGGCGGAAATGGAGTGATGTAAGAATGTCTATCTCTTGTGGTGTTAATGATAAGCCAAGGAATTTGGATTTGTTTACATTTACCTTAAAATTGGATACTTCTCCGTAACTCTTTAAAGTTCGCATCAAGGCTGGCATTGATTCCTGTACATTTGTGAGGGTGGGGAATACGTCATCTGCGTATAAGGACGTTTTACATTCTATTGAACCTACCAGTTCAGTCGGTCAAAGGCTTTCTCGGCATCCATTGATAGTAATACCGAGGGTATGTGATATTTCGCTACATAATCAGCTATATTCAATATTTTAATAGTGTTATCTCTTGCCTCTCTAAAGTGTAGTGTAGGGAGTATTTTATTTATTCTTGAGGCAATAATTTTACCATATAGTTTAACATCCATATTTAGTAGAGCTATAGGTCTAAACGCAGAAGGGGTATCTGCTGCCTTGCCCGGTTTAGGTATAACCACTACATGTGCTTCCAATATCTGGGGTGGAAATGAGTCGCCTTGGTATATGTCATTGAAAACTCTAATAAGGTTAGGAGAGAGAATTTCTGAAAATATATGATATTTTATTGTGAAGCCTACTGGGCTTGGGCTTTTACATTTGTTTAGTGATTTTATGGTGTTAGTTATTTCTTGTGGGTATAGATTGTATAATTCCATATAATAGGTATGGAAAGCTTGAAGAATGTCAGAAGTGGTTTGTATTGGAGTGTGGTCATTGGAGTGTAACTCATAGATGTGAGATTTAATCCATTTCTTTTTTAGGACCCTAGCTAGGAGTTTCCCTGCCCTATTGCTCTCATATTAAAACATACTGTTTGTTTTTCTTTTCAGTATGTGGTATTCTATTTGTAGGTAACTATCCAGCGTTTTTCTGGCTTTTTTAAATTGTGTAAGGATCTCTTGGTCTAAAGGAGATTGTTTATGTAAATAATCTAAATTCTGAGAATTTAGCCATCAATTCTTGAAAGATTGCCCTGTGTGATTTTCTGATCTGGGCTTTTAATTTTATAAGTTTGCCTTGCAGTAGGCATTTGGGCACTTCCCATATGGCGAAATTGTTATTTGTCAAGGGGTTGTTGATTTGGAAGTATTCAGAAAGCATATTGTGTATTTTTGGTATTGTTTGTGGGTTAGTTAGGATAGCGTTGTCTAATTTCCAAATATAGGGGCTCGTGGGTTTGTCCGACCACTGGAATTGTAGTTTTACTCCACTGTGATCCGACCATGCCGTGGGGGAGATCTTGCATCTGATTACGGTCAAAAGTCCTGTTTGGTCAGTGAATATGTAATCTATCCTACTGTAAGTCTTGTTGGGATGGGAGAAAAAAGTAAAGTCTTTTTTATGAGGGTGTATGAACCACCACGTATCGTATAATTTGTATATCTTTAGGTTCTTCCACAATAATGTTGCTGTTTAATTTGAATGTTTAATGTGGGGATTTGTACTATCCATTGTAGCTTGTATAGGGATATTAAAGTCTCCTCCTAGATATATGGGGCCTTTTGAAATGTCTAAAAGGTGATTGAACATAGTATGGAAGAATTGCCTTTGGTTAATGTTTGGGGCATAGACATTTATAAAATTGATAGGTCTGCCGAATAAGAGACCCACTAGCCCAGAAATCTGCCCTCCGTGTCTGTCATTTTTTTGAAATACTGACTCCTCCTTTCTTGGCAAGGCCCAAGCTATGATAGTGCTGAGTATATGTTGATCTAAAATATTTGGGCTATTTTTTATATTTAAAATGTGTTTCTTGCAGAAACAAGATGTCTATGTGTCTTTTGGCTATGTCTGAGAAGACTTTGGACCATTTGCAGGGGGAGTTGAGTCCTCTAGCATTTTGTGTTAGTAGGGATAAAGGATATAAGTGATAAGGTCGAGTATGTGTCATAGGTATATATCCAGTTTGTGGAAGAGATATTGATGGGTATATATACTGTATTAATTTGTTTCTCAAGTGTTAGGAGATCTGTTACAACTACAATAGATATCATATCACAATGTATGGCCATAGCATTCTAACAAAAAAAAAATAGACATAATGATGAACAATACTTATAAACTTTTGATAACACAGTATTTGAAACAAGAGCATTTCTCTTAACCTAAAATAAGGCTTAAAGGGACACTCAAGTCAAAACTAAACGTCATGATTCAGATACAGCATGCAATTTTAAACAACTTTCCAATTTACTTCCATTAACAAAATGTACACAGTCTTTTTATATTTACACTTTTTGAGTCACCAACTCCTACTGAGCATGTGCAATAATTCACAGCATATACATATATGCATTTGTGATTGGCTGATGGCTGTCACATGATACAGGAAATAAACATAACTTTGCAATTTATTTAACAAAACTCTACTACTCATTTGAAGTTCAGACTAAGTGCTATTCGATTGTCTTATTATCATGCATTTGCTGATTATGCAAATCTACAGTGTTGACTGGTCCTTTAACAAGATTAAATAAATGGGGTTTACAACTTGCTAGGGTCACGTTCAAGAGTAATTTATCACAATGTTAAGTCAATACCTAAACTACTACTCTTCTCTGCTATCAAAAGAAAAAGGACACAAAAGTTAAACCTTGGGTCTTTAGTTCTCAAATTAATCAGAAAGACCAAAGTCTTCCCGTTTGAGAGCTTTAATACCCCCTTTCTTGGGTGTATTAACTTGCCATTTTTATTGGCAGGTATATGATCTTTTGGAGGTGTTTTGTGCGTGAGTAATAACAGATTTTGTTTCCATTGGGAAGGAGGCAATGTCCTCCGGTGTTTTACAAATAATTCTCTTGCTATCAAAGATGGCCATAAGTTGTGTGGGAAATCCCCAGCGATAGGGTATCCTTTTGTTTCTTAGTAGCGAGGTTAGTGGGACAAATTCTTTCCTATGCTGGAGGGTTCTGGAGGATAAGTCTTGGAAGAATTGAAGGACACTGCCTCTGAAATTTATAGGTTGGTTTTTCCTAGTTTGGTTGAGGATCATTTCTTTTTCCAGAAATACCCTAAACCTTATGATTTTATCTTTGGGTGGTGCATTGCCCAGTGGCTTTGGCCTCAGTGCCCTATGCGCTCTCACCCATTGGATGTTGTCAATATAGGAAGAATGTTTCATGCTAATAAATAAGGCCTGTAGGTATTCTGGGAGATCTCTAGGTAGAACGGATTCAGGGATGCCTCTGATTCTTAGGTTCTGTCTCATACTATGATTCTCTGAATCATCATTTTTTTCCATTAGAGAATCAATGGTTTCCTGTTGGTGAGCCATTTTTTTCATCAATGTTTTTTATATCCTCTCTAACATCTTTGCTATTTTCTTCCAACATTTAGACCCTGGATCCTAGAGTAGATAATTGTTTTATGTCTGCCAACTCCTCTCTGAGGCAGATCCTGAATATATCTGTTATATCTTGTTTAGATGACAGATTTGTTAGTAGTGTGGATGGCATCTGTGTAGCGTTTTCTTGCTGTTGTATTTCTTGGCCTTGTGGTGGGGGCGTAGAATCAATTTGCCCTTTACCAGTACTGTGCGATGGCGAGACAGACTGTTCCATATTAGTGAAATAAGAAGGCACAGTATTTGCCTTGCCTGTTATTGGTTTGGTCAGTTTATCTTGTCTGGTCGTTTACCTAGCTGCCATTTTGTCATCAATTTTGTTTGATGTGTTTTTGTAGTTCTGCATATCCCTTGAGATACTTGTGCTATGGACTCCAAGTTATAAGGATTTGGTATAACGGCGTATCCTATACAGATAATAATGTATCTAACTTTGAATCAGCAAGTTTAGGCAATTGTTCTGCTGTTATAAATGTGCAGTATCTTTCTTCTTTAAATTAAACTGTTCAAGCTTTTGGTGCTCCTTTAGAAGTGAGGCTGGGCCTTTAAATGGATGCCTGCAAATGTTTCAAACATAAAAAAGGGGAATATTTCTTTGACCCACTGATATTGATATTGTCCCTTCTTCAATGTGGGGTTTTATTTAGGACTGGAATCCTCACCAATATCTGTATCAGTGATTGTTTTCCCTTTTTTGGGATACAAACTCCTTTCGTTGTGTGCCGGGAGTCTGTAGGCCTTTATCTGTTTATTTGCATTTGGCCTTAGAGGCTTTTCCGTACCTGCCTTCGCCTCCTTTGATCTCGTAGCCTTGTGATCTGTGTATTGGTGGACGATGTGTCCCTAAGTTGTGCTCTCTCACTCTTTTACCTATCTGGGCAGTCATCCGTGTAAGCTCCAGACCCTCCGTATGTAGGCTTATAGCTGTGGGCAAGATGGTGCTTATAAGCTGCAGAGGTAGTAACGGTTCTAACCGCTATCGGCTCATGTTATCTGTGGCCTTTGCTTTTTACCTCCTCATGCCGGTCTCTCCCTTAGGCAGCTGATGGTGCAATGTTACTCCATTTTGCGGAGAAGAGCTTTTGTGTCTGACCCTTTTGCAGAGCTCCGGTGTTACACTGCCATCTTGGCCACTGACGGTTCCGCCCCCATGTTTTCTTTGCATAAATGTTTTGTAGAAGATCCATTTATAGAGCCCATCTGGAAGTGTTTTTGTAACAATGTTACATAAACAATGTTTAATAACATTGTGCAGATTATCAGACTCCTAACCAAGCCAAAGTGTCAGATGTATATGCTTGTTTACAGTCTACTGCTGGCTTCTGTTTGTCTAATCTGTCTTTTCATATGCAGGGAAGGGGGGAGGAGGAGAGTGTCTGCTCCCAGCCCCTTTCACTGGGTGTCCCATCTTAACCTCCTCAACAGTGCTAAACTTGGAGAGTCTAAGTAAGTTTTTAAAAGGTTTTATACTGGATTTTTAGATCAGTATCTGTGCATATTCTTCTTTATAGTAGTGTCTATTACATGCAGTTATATGAAAATTGGTGTATACTGTCATTTAATTCATACCACTTTAACTCCTTTGCTACCGGGAATTTCAGAGAAGAACTTACCCAAAATGCCAGATATTTTATCACTCCATTTAAACAGAAAGAGAGTCTTTTTTTATTTTTTATTTGCCTGTCAAAACTATATATATATTTTTAAGTAGACAACCCAAGGTATTGATCTAGGCCCATTTTTTTATGCCACCATTTCACTGTGAAATGTGATGATATAAAAAAAAAATTGTTATCTTTTTCACAAACTTTGGGTTTCTCACTGAAAGTTATTACATACCGCTTGTCCAATCATCACACAAATGATTGTAAAAGCTTCTCTGGGATCCCCTTTTTTATTAATAAAAAAAAAATAGAATGGCGCTAATTGCAGCTGTGCACCACACTTCTATTATTCCTGGCAGTGAAGGGACTAATCAGGTAGCTTGTAAGGTTAATTTTAGCTATAGTGTAGAGATTACCCTCCCACTTAACAACTCCCAGCCCCTGATCCCTACTTGATCCCTCTCAAACAGATCTCTTCCCTACCTCAGCCTCCACTGGTCACCATCATATTAGGTACTGGCAGATAGTATGCAGTGTAGTTTTTTATATATATAATTATTTTATATTTATATATATATATATATATATATATATATATATATATATATATATATATATATATATATATATATATATTTATTTTATTATTTTCTGCAATGTAGTGATCCTCCTCAACCCTCCCATCTCCCTTATCCCCTCCAAATAGTGCACTAACCCTCCCTCTTCCACTAATTGTGGCTATCTTTAGTACGGGCAGCTGTCTGCCAGTACATATAAATACATATTTTTTAAAAACCTTTGGAAACCTTTTTTTTTTTTTAATGGTATGCTCAGTCTGAATCACAAACTATTTTTGTGGGGTTTCATACCCCTTTAATCTCAAATAATTGAAATACATTTATGCTACTTGACACACTGAGCATGTTAATAATAGATGAGGAATACTATAAATAATTAGAATTGGACATTGTGTATATTGTGAAAGGGGTGGGATGCATGGGTATTGATGCCAAAAGGGTTCCAAGACAGCTGCCATAAACGAAGACCCTTATGAAATAGATTATTTGGAATTATTTCTTTAAAAGGCCATTGACATACAACATTTTCAGTGTTCTTTTTAATATTTCTGCCACCTCAGATGCACAGAGTTAAATCATCCTGGATTGAGTAATCCATGGTCATTAGGAAGCCCTGTTATACTGAAATTGGTTGCAAGAGAATAGAGGGAGCATCACTTCCGTGTGAAATGATAATGTGGGAAGCAAATAATGTCTCACTGTAACTGAATGAGGGTGGACAGTTACCTTGGGTAGGAAACTTCACCTTCTGTGGAGGCTGCTGATTTATGAAGGAATGCTAAAGCAGAGGTCCAAATGTAGCATTTTAACCTATTTCATCTAACCTGCAGAGTAGGAAGGACAAAATATTTGGATTTGTAGGAAGGTTCATAAGGGATTTCATGGTGAATGGGATATCTAGGTTGTAGGTTGTCTATCACATAAGGATTGCCAAGATAAGAGGTTCATGAAAGATAAAGGCCTATGAGCCACAGCTTATGAAAATAAATTTTGCCAACTTTTGCCAACTTCTAAATAGCCAAGGTACACTGATCTTTAAATGTATGTTAATGTGCACTAGTATAAGTAAAGAATAAGAATATTTTACAGAGAATTGTATAGCAATTTTGTGTTTCTCCTTTAGTATTTTATACAATTTCTGCAAATACTGATTACAGGTTTTTATAATGCTAAACTCTCAGTGTGTGTTTTCTCCTCCCACATCTTCTTTAAGAAGACAAAAATGAAGAAATGATCGTCAAAAGCAAGTAGCAGCTTTTTGACCACAGCACTGCAAAATCACTTCACAAGTTCTTTTTCGTGGGTAGCCAATTCGGACACTTTAAGACACATTTACTTTAGTCATAAACTAAAAAAAAGGATCCCTGAAAGTATAACCTTTATTCACTGTATATTATTTTAATTAGATTTTTAAAATATAACCACTGGATTTAATCTGTTACACTGGGCAACTAAATATATATATATATCCTATCATATTGTGCCAATGTTTAGTTCATAAATTTATAACCAGGAAACACATAATAAAAATCACAAATTTATGCTTTGATGATTGTATTTTGATTTATTTTTATTATTAGAAAAAACAAAAAAAACAAAAAAAGCAGAAAGACAATGTCAGCGCGTGACTCGAATTTTTAGCACACCGTAGGTTTCACTGCTTAGAATGGTAGCGTTACTAGCAACCTTGGTTGCTATTTACTCTTGAACACTATGCTGTCTAATCGCGCTTTGGGATTTTGGGCACTTCAGATCTTACTTTGCATGGCCGGCGACTGTAGAAGCCTTGGTTGGTATTTACCTTTGTATACTCCGCTATTTCCTGTGCAACTGTTACAGGTTAGTGCACCCCACCGTTTCCTAGGCTACTTAGTTTAAATAGCGCACTTCCACTGATACTCCTTGCCCGTGTATTGAATCTTACATACCTGGGTGTGCTTTTCATTATTCTGGACCTACAGTATTGTTGCTGACTTTGCTTGTTATTTGGATTATTCTCTTGACTGCTACCTGCCATGACCATTGGGCGGCCTCTAACTATTCTCAAACCTGCTGATTTGGTACCCTTAGTGCCCGTCTAGTTCTGGACCTCTGCCTGCCTCTGACTCCCCTTCTGTTTGGTGATTCTGTTTCTGTTCTACCTGACCCAGTTTGCCCGACTACTCTTCTTGTCTTCAGACTCTATTTTAGGGTATTCTTTTTTGCCTTGTGTCTGTGCTGTCTTTTTCACTTTCTGCTACTTGATCCTTGTTCTGTATTATTTGGCTGTAGGATTGCCTTCCTATATTTTCACCTGAATCTGATATAAGAAGACAACTGGCCAGGTAATTGGTTTGATATTTGGTTCTCTTTTCAATCCATGACAGACAAGATATGTCAAAATTGGTTTTCAATAGGTAAAAAGGCTTTCAATTTAACATTTAAAAAATAAGCAAAAAACGATTTTAAAAGCAAACCTTTCAACCACCCTAGATATTCTCAGGATTGTCCGGGGTTGGAAGATTTGCTATCCCCCATCAGGGCAAATGTGTTTGTTTCTGGGAACTACCCCGGCTCTTCCATGACATGTCCCAACACTGCCTAACCCAGTGCACAAGATAACATTCCCCAACCCACAGCAGACCCACCGCTCAAGTTTTGGCCACACCAGCCCCCTTACCTCCTACCCTGAAAACCTCTGGGAAATTTTGAGCGATAAAAAAGTGTTTTTGGCATGAATTAGATTACCAATGGTGAGAGCTGTCATTACAGTCTTATGGTTTGGTTTAGGTAATCAAAGTCTTTTGAAAACCATTATAAATCTTGACTTTATGTAGTGGAATGGTTTCAAACATGAAAGTGGATTTTTGCCACATCTAAACACTTTTTCATTAAGAAGTTCTAATAAACTTGAATCTAGGCCTTTATACTGATAATCCTTAAGATAAATATTTTATTGATAGGGGACTTTATTCGGTTTGTATTGATTGTTTGCATAACATGATTAGAAGTAATTAGTCACTTCATCCATTTACAGATAAAACATTTTAGACTAATGAACATGTGTTATCCTGAGTTTGACATGTATCTTTCACAATGCAAATACAATTTTAATATGTTGGTGCTTAATATTTTCGTGGGAGGTTGGGAATTTTCTCCATCTGAAGAAACATTTATATTTTTAATTTTAATAACTTTATTTAGTTTTCGTAAACGAACAAAAGGACAAAACAATAAAACCAATAGGCATGACAGATATTGTTAAATCTTACACACATCTTTTTATTATTATTATCATTTATTTGTAGAGCACCAACAGATTCTGCAGCGCTATAAACATAGGCGATATACAAGGTAACATTTATAGGGATAAAATGGGTAGAGGGCCCTGCAAAGAGTTGCACTGTTGTAGTCAGCTCTTATGAACGTGACCTGCAAAAAGTATGGCTCTTAGGCTTACATGCTAAGGGGGTTCAAGGGGGATAGCAATAGAGAAGAGCAACTGGGATTAGAAAAGGTTAGTGTAGGTTGTATGCATCCCTGAACAGTAGAGTCTTTAGGGAGCGCTTGAAGCTTTCAAAACTAGGGGAGAGTCTTGTGGAGCGAGGCAGAGAGTTCCACAAGATGGGAGCCAGTCTGGAGAAGTCCTGTAAACGGGAATGTGAGAAGGTAACAAGAGAGGAGGAGAGTAGGAAGTCAGGAGCAGAGCAAAGGGGACGGGAGGGAGAGTATCTGGAGACAAGGTCTGAGATGTAGGGGGCAGCAGTGCAGTTAAGGGCTTTGTATGTCAGAGTGAGAATTTTGTGTTTTGTTCTGGAGGCAAGAAGAAGCCAGTGAAGGGATTGGCAGAGAGGTGCAGCAGATGAAAAGTGATGAATAAGGAAGATGAGCCTGGCAGAGGAATTCATTATGGATTTAAAGGAGCTAGGCGACAGCTAGGGAGACCAGAGAGGACGGAGTTGCAGTAGTCGATGGGGAATGTATTAGAGAGGGGATTAAAATCTAAGTTGTATCTTGTGTAAGGAAATGTCTAATTTTAGAGATTTTTTAAGGTGGAATCAGCAGGATTTAGCCAAGGACTGAATGTGAGGAGTGAAAGAAAGATCTGAGTCAAATGTGACCCCAAGACATCGGTCATGCGAGGTAGGGGTAATGATGGAGTTTTCAACAGTTAAAGAGAGATGACGGGTGGAGAATTTGGAAGAAGGGGAGAAAATAAGGAGCTTAGTTTTGGAAAGAGATTTAGCTTAAGGTAGTGATAGGACATCCAGGATGAGATGTGAGAAAGACAGTTAGTGACACGGGTTAGCAAGGAAGGAGAACGGTCTGGTGCAGAGAGGTAGATTTGGGTGTCATCGGCATACAAATGATATTGAAATCCATGGGACTTTATTAAGCAACCTAATGATGACGTGTAGATTGAGAAGAGAAGGGGACCGAGGACAGAGCCTTGCGGTACCCCAACAGAAAGTGGTAACAAGGCAGAGGAAGCCCCAGAGAAGACTACACTAAATGTACGGTTAGACAGGTAGGAAGAGAATCACGAGAGGGCTGTGTCACAAATGCCGAAGGATTGGAGGGGTTGGAGCAAAAGAGGGTGGTCAACAGTATCAAAGGCTGCAGACAAATCAAGGAGGATAAGCAGAAATAAGTGGCCTTTGGATTTTGCTGTAAGTAGGTCGAAAATCTATTTATGTGTTGTGATAATGGTTCCCACAAAATAGGAATAATGTGTAGAGGTATAGTAAAATAAAACACATATTATAGCACTCTGGATAATTATAAAACAACATTCTAAATGAAAATGTTACCAAACTCTATTGTGTGTGCCCTCAAAGTGTAATTAGAACAAGATAATGCCAGTGATGACAATACAATTTATTAAAGAGACATGAAACCCATGGCCCACGTGTACTTTCTGTCTCTTTGTGTTGAAAAGAGATTGAAAAAATGGCATCCCTTATGTGACGGATACCCCGGCTACCCCGACTGGGTAGCTCCGCCAAACAGTATTGGTGTGTTGGGTTAATAAACTATGCGCTGTGGGGGTAAAAGCTAGGGAGTCTCGAAGAAGTAATCTCACAAACTTCAAAGTGGGGGTAAAATCTGGATTGGATGAGACTCTTAAGCGCTTGTGCTTAATTACCCAATAAGGAAAGATAGTCTTACTATGTAGTTGGATTCAATGAGATCTATTTATTTTTAGAATTATAAATACATACAATAAAATTTAAAACAATAGAAATTGATTCTTAAAACAAATCTAACTGGTTGGCCAACCATACAGTGTGAATAAAATGATATAATATGTTTTCCAATCCCTGTTACTTAGTGTGTTATACAAACATATCTGTATATTTGAATTTTTGAATTTTGGTTTAATTGCAGATATTTTTTGTGGATTTGATATAGTGGACTTGTGAAGAAGTATGGTATCCACAAAGAATATTCGCAATATTAATTCTTAATTACCATATTTACCATATTCGTTTGTTTAAAGCTGAACATACATAATTAAAATAGCGTCAATGGTATCAACAATATAATTAAAATAGCGTCAATGGTATCAACAATAGTAACAAATAATAAAAGTGAAACAAAAATAAAGTGATACAGTAAAAATCGTATAAGTTATGAAAGATAAAGTCTTTCTGCCGTGATCGTTAGAGTAATTGTTAATTGCTTTTTGTTAAAAGCGCTGTTGTTAAGTCCTCCGTGGGGATAGTATGTGCGGGCGTGCTGCAACACGTTTTTATCTAATTGCTATATATATTGCGATTATAAGTCACTGTTAAGTAGTTTTGGTTATCTGTCCTTCACATTAACTTCCTTAGTTGGTGTAGGTATAATAAATCTTACCCGTTGTTTCTTTTGGGATACTTTGTTTCTGGTCTAGTTTCTTTTTGTACCCAATTCAATCTTTACTGTGATGAATGTGGATCGGAAGCCGGGATAGCCGCTGCCGGTGTTGTAGTGGTTTCAGTATGTCGAGTTGGTTTGTCTCTGCGATTACACACACTTGAAGAAGTAGATGCTGGGGTATTGTGGTAGTGTGCTTTAACCGTTAATCCTTTTGTCAGATGGCTGGGCTTTTTGCCTGGTTCAGGTTTTCAAAACCTCTTGAATTGTTGCGAATGTGTTCTGTTTAGATCCGTACTCTATTTGTTTCAGAGTATCCGATCTGCAGGTGTCCACAGGTTTCTTTAGGCCCAATTATTAGGTAAGGTATTTCAGTTGTTCTTGGCGGTCCTTTGAAAGGAGGACTAGGTGCTTTGAAGGTTGTTCTTGAACGCTTCAGAATATCTTTCAAGCGTATTTGTTGGTCCGTGGTTTGATGTAGTCTTGGCGGTCCACTTCGAAAGTGGACTATGAAAATGTTCAGTGTAGCAAGGAGTAGGCAACGCGTTTCAGCTGATTAATACAGCCTTTATCAAGCATATCCTTGCAGTTGTAAAAAGTGGGTTTTTGTATTCTGTGATTTGATTCTATTGGATCCCCTAGGTAGTTGTATCTTTACAATCTGGTGATCCTATTGGTTGTTGTGTCGGTGCTTTTGATTGGTCATTCCTTAGCATGTGACCTATTAATGGTTCAGTTTATCACGGTGATGGGGGAATTTTCACTTATTTGTATCAGATGACCAAGTAAATGCATAAAACGTTATGAAAACTTGTTCCAGTAGTAAACACAAATACGAATGTATTGTTATAATAAAAACATAAATAACTTTTTGTACGTCAGAGAATCTGTCCTTACAGGGTTTGTGAGTCAGTATAAGGTTTTTGGTATATGCCAATTTGAATATTTATTATGTTCTATTTAGTCCTTTAGTGCAAGAATTCATATTTTATTGTTGGTTCAATTCTAGGGTTGGTAAATTAGAGGTTTAGTCATTTGTTTTGATGATGCAATTTAATATAACAGTGGAATGGGAAATTTCAATTTTGCGTGTTCTTGTTTGATCTTTAGTAATCGTTTGTTAAAAAGCAGTTTTTTTATTAATAATCGTTATTTCCATTATTATTGCTTTGGTGCAAGTATATGAAACATGCATTATTGGTTCTGGAATTTTTATTCCTATTTTTGTAATTTATTTATTTTTAGTGTTCGTTCTTTTATAATCTTTTGTTGAAGAGCAGGTTAATCTTTTGGTATTCATCATTTCAATTGTATTGGTTCAAGGATATAAAACATCCATTATTAATAGTTGTGTATCAATCTGTTGGGTTTCTCTTCCGAATTTGGAGTGTTTGTTCTCTTTTAGCCTTTGTTGAAAGAGGGTATCATAAAACGATTTCTTAAAATTTGGTGAAATTTTGAATTGTTTATGAAGTGTTGTTATCAGATGCATTATTATTGGTTCTGGAATTTTTATTCCTATTTTTGTAATTTATTTATTTTTAGTGTTCGTTCTTTTATAATCTTTTGTTGAAGAGCAGGTTAATCTTTTGGTATTCATCATTTCAATTGTGTTGGTTCAAGGATATAGAACATCCATTATTATTAGTTGTGTATCAACCTGTTGGGTTTCTCTTCCGAATTTGGAGTGTTTGTTCTTTTTTAGCCTTTGTTCCGCCAAACAGGTTCTGCTTACTCCCTGCTGACTGCAGCTATGTAGCTGGCAAGTGACCACAGCCTGTAGCCACCCCTGATGCCCGACAGCATCAGTACCCAGGGTCCCACCCTGTGGCAGACTCCAGCTACCCAGACTGGGTAGCTCTGCCTGATGAGCCTGGAACAAGCTGCTATGTAGCCCAGGAAAGTGATTTTAGCTGGAGCCTACCCAAATAACTAGACAGACTAGCATTCAGGTTAAACAAGAACTGACTTTATTGTAAAACATACACTCCTTTTATGCACACAGCTCATCTTGATAACACAAAAGACAATCCCACAATTTTCCCGCCATTCCCGCCCCTAAAGACAGCCCGGCACCTCCATAGGAGCCACAGTCTCACATAATCCCAATACCTAGGGGTGGCGGTTTTGGGTGATCCCGGTAGAGCAGCGGCACTTCCATTGTGTCATTTTAAAGCTCTTGGTCCAAAACTCAGCATGATTCGTTAATGGGGACCGGAGTTACAGTCTGTTGAAGTTATGGGGTTAGGGGTGTCCAAAAACCCCAGTTCCCAAAGGAGCTCCCCTCTGATAATTCCCACAGCTCTTGTCCTCCCTAGGGGCTACCAATCCCCAAAATAGTGAAGCTCTGGGGCAAAGGGCTGCTGGAGGGACCGGGTAAATTTAGCGGGTGTCCTGCTGTCCTGTGGCGGACCGGGAGTCCCAGGAGCCTGGCCAGCTTGAGAGGAGTTAGGCGGGTGTCCGTTGTGAGGCGGCCGACCGGGAGTTCCAGGAGCCCGGCCAGTCTAGGAGGGTTTTCCTGGTCATAAACCAACTCTTCTCTGAACACAAAAACAAGCCAACACAAAGCAAACAAACAGCTTCCAGAGATGGTGGTTGCTCTGAGGAGCCCAAAACCACTGAGAAACAACAGGGGTGAGGTTGTAAGGGGTAGGGGTTTAACCCTTGCAGCCCGGTATCCATGACATCTCCCCCCCTCCAGTTCGGCAGACCCGGCTAGACCCTTAACAGGTCGGCCTGGGGCTGTCCGACGGTGGCCCTCCACTTCTCGGTTGCTGGGAGAGGTTATTCCATCTCTCCTGAGCTTGGGGCATCCTGGGGGGTTCCTGCTGACATTTATACCCTGCACCCTGGGCGCAGGGATAGTCACATAAGGCAGCGTCCCGAACAAGTTTTCTAAGGCCGGCTCTAAAACAATTGCTGTTCCACAAGTTCCAGTGTCCTTAAGTTTCATGGCCACACTGCCTCTCTCTGTGACACTCTGTTTAGTACCGGCTGACCCACCCACAAACAAAGCTAGTGCCGGTTTCCCAGCTGTTTTCCCACCCCAGACCAGAGGGGGAGGTTGCTCCTTGATGGGGCAGGTAAAGCTTGGGTGCCCAAACATATGGCACCAACTGTATACACTTTTATCCTCCTTGCCCAATGCAACACCTGCCCTCAGTGAGAAATACTCCGGGACAAGAAAAGGGTAGAGACCCTGCCAAGCTACTGAGGGGAGAGTCCGTTTGTCTCTTCTCCCGAGAAGGAGATCTACTGCTGGGGAGGGAGGTCTGCAACCTCCGCTCCATTGGAGACTATGCTGCCGCTGGGGAGGGAGACCGGCTGTCTCTGCTCCCTGTATGGGGTTCTGCCGCTGTGGGGAGAGACCAACTGTCTCCTCTCCCAGAAAGGGATTTGGCCGCTGGGGAGAGATTTCGATACCCATCTCTCCCTGCAAGGGCTTCTCTGTATGGGGAGGGAGGACGACTACCTCCACTCCCAGGGGATGGCTCTGCCGCTGGTGAGAGAGACCGACTGTCTCCTCTCCCTGTACCTGGCTCTGCTGTTGGGGAGAGAGACCGACTGTCTCCTCTCCCAGGAAGGGGTTCTGCCGCTGGGGAGAGTTATTGACATCCATCTCTCCCTGCAAGGGGTTCTCTGTAAGGGGAGGGAGCACAACTACCTCCACTCCCAGGGGATGGCTCTGCCTCAGGTGAGTAAGACCGACTGTCTCCTCTCCCTTGAAGGGGTTCTGTTTTAATTAAAGTGGCTCACAATGGACCATTGCTCTTTATGGGCTAACGCCGGTTCATAAAGCTCTTGACTACTGTGCTCTAAAGTACACTAACACCCATAAACTACCTATGTACCCCTAAACCGAGGCCCCCCCACATCGCCGTCACTCTAATAAAAAATTTTAACCCCTAATCTGCCGACCGCACACCGCCGCAACCTACATTATCCCTATGTACCCCTAATCTGCTGCCCCTAACATCTCCGACACCTACATAATATTTATTAACCCCTAATCGCCCCCCCCCCAACGTTGCCGCTACCTAACTACACTTATTAACCCCTAATCTGCCGACTGGACCTCGCCGCCACTATAATAAATGTATTAACCCCTAAACCGCCTCACTCCCGACTCAAAAACCCTATAATAAATAGTATTAACCCCTAATCTGCCCTCCCTAACATCGCCGACACCTAACTTCAAGTATTAACCCCTAATCTGCCGACCGGACCTCGCCGCTACTCTAATAAATGTATTAACCCCTAAAGCTAAGTCTAACCCTAACACTAACACTCCCCTAAATTAAATTTAATTTAAATCTAACGATATAAAATAAATCGTATTAAATAAATTAATCCTATTTAAAGCTAAATACTTACCTGTAAAATAAACCCTAATATAGCTACAATATAACAAATAATTATATTGTAGCTATTTTAGGATTTATATTTATTTTACAGGCAACTTTGTATTTATTTTAACTAGGTACAATAGCTATTAAATAGTTAGTAACTATTTAATAGCTACCTAGTTAAAATAAGTACGAAATTACCTGTAAAATAAATCCTAACCTAAGTTACAATTAAACCTAACACTACACTATCAATAAATTAATTAACTAAACTATCTACAATTATCTACAATTAAATCAACTAAACTAAATTACAAAAAAACCCACTAAATTACAAAAAATAAAAAAACATTACAAGAATTTTAAACTAATTACACCTACTCTAAGCCCCCTAAAAAAATAACAAAGCCCCCCAAAATAAAAAAATGCCCTACCCTATTCTAAAATAAAAAGTTAACAGCTCTTTTACCTTACCAGCCCTTAAAAGGGCCCTTTGCGGGGCATGCCCCAAAAAAAAAACTGATAGGATTCTATCAGCCAATCGGAATTAAGGTAGGAAAAATCTGATTGGCTGATTCAATCAGCCAATCAGATTTTTCCTACCTTAATTCTGGCGTGGTGAAGAAAAGGTAGGGAGATCTTCAGGGGCTTAGTGTTAGGTTTTTTAAGGGGTGTTTGGGTTAGATTAGGGGTATGTGGGTGGTGGGTTGTAATGTTGGGGGGGGTATTGTATGTTTTTTTTAAATGCAAAAGAGCTGTTTTCTTTGGGGCATGCCTCGCAAAAGGCCCTTTTAAGGGCTGGTAAGGTAAAAGAGCTGTTAACTTTTTATTTTAGAATAGGGTAGGGCATTTTTTTATTTTGGGGGGCTTTGTTATTTTTTTAGGGGGCTTAGAGTAGGTGTAATTAGTTTAAAATTCTTGTCATTTTTTTTATTTTTTGTAATTTAGTGTTTGTTTTTTTGTAATTTAGTTTAGTTGATTTAATTGTAGATAATTGTAGATAGTTTAGTTAATTAATTTATTGATAGTGTAGTGTTAGGTTTAATTGTAACTTAGGTTAGGATTTATTTTACAGGTAATTTTGTACTTATTTTAACTAGGTAGCTATTAAATAGTTATTAACTATTTAATAGCTATTGTACCTAGTTAAAATAAATACAAAGTTGCCTGTAAAATAAATATAAATCCTAAAATAGCTACAATATAATTATTTGTTATATTGTAGCTATATTAGGGTTTATTTTACAGGTAAGTATTTAGCTTTAAATAGGATTAATTTATTTAATAAGATTTATTTTATTTTGTTAGATTTAAATTAAATTTAACTTAGGGGGGTGTTAGTGTTAGGGTTAGACTTAGCTTTAGGTGTTAATACATTTATTAGAGTAGCGGCGAGGTCCGGTCGGCAGATTAGGGGTTAATACTTGAAGTTAGGTGTCGGCGACGTTAGGGAGGGCAGATTAGGGGTTAATACTATTTATTATAGGGTTTTTGAGTCGGGAGTGAGGCGGTTTAGGGGTTAATACATTTATTATAGTGGCGGCAAGGTCCGGTCAGCAGATTATTGGTTAATAAGTGTAGTTAGGTAGCGGCAACGTTGGGGGGGCAGATTAGGGGTTAATAAATATAATATAGGGGTCGGCGATGTTAGGGGCAGCAGATTAGGGGTACATAGCTATAATGTAGGTTGCGGCGGTGTACGGAGCGGCAGATTAGGGGTTAATAATAATATGCAGGGGTCAGCGATAGCGGGGACGGCAGATTAGGGGTTAATAAGTGTTAGGTTAGGGGTGTTTAGACTCGGGGTTCATGTTAGGGTGTTAGGTGCAGACTTAGGAATTGTTTCCCCATAGGAAACAATGGGGCTGCGTTAGGAGCTGAACGCTGCTTTTTTGCAGGTGTTTTTTTTCAGCTCAAACTGCCCCATTGTTTCCTATGGGGATATCGTGCACAAGCACGTTTTTGAAGCTGGCCGCGTCCGTAAGCAACGCTGGTATTTAGAGTTGCAGTGGCGGTAAATTATGCTCTACGCTCCCTTTTTGGAGCCTAACGCAGCCCTTCAGAGAACTCTAAATACCAGCGTTATTTAAAAGGTGCAGGGGAAAAAAGACACGCGTAGCTAACGCACCCCTTCTAACGCAAAACTCTAAATCTAGGTGATATGTTCACGCACGAGGAGTTATTTAAGATTTAGCACAGCACAGTACTAAATGCAACTCAATAGATAATAAATTAAAAGTAATGTGATCAGGGGGCTGTCAGAAGATGCTTAGATACAAAGTAATTACAGAGGTAAAAAGTGTATTTATAAACGTGTTGGTTATGCAAAACTGGGAAATGGGTAATAAAGGAATTATCTATCTTTTAAAACAATAAAAATTATTTTGTAGACTGTCCGTTAAAGGGATATTCCAGCCAAAATTGGAAACCACATGGATGTATTTCGGTATTGAGCAGAAGCATTTTTGTAATATACAAGTATTAGCAAAAATGCTTCTTATAAAAGCTATAGCTGTTTCAAAAGTGTATGTAAGTATGCACCGTGCAACAGCATTTTAAACACAGCACTTGCTTACAGAGCCTAAGGTGCTTGTACCATCTGGTAATGACTCAATGGGGCCTATCTATCAAGCTCTGTAAGGAGCTTGAGGGCCCGTGTTTCTGGCGAGTCCAGAAAAATAGACAGGTTTCTGTAGGAATGACAAAATCTTTAGTTATATTTGTCAAAATTCTTATTTAAAAAAAAAATCAAATTTTGTCCATATCGGTTCAATTAAATGTATATTTAAGCATTCAACACATTTGTTTGTTTTAGACTTCTCATCAAGTTATAATGATAGATTACACGGCTAGCTGTCTATGTCCTGCACAAAAGTGGTATTTGTAGGATGACTCCCATGCTGACTTGATTTAGAACATTTTATTTTAGGATTAGAATACCCCATTAAAACAACTTAGCCTTTAGTAACTGAACAAGATTCAACTGTCTACATCACTAAATTATAGATATGTTGTGCTTTCTTTTTAAAAAATTGATGCCGAATATGGTTGCGGGTAGTGGCATTTAACTCTCTCCAGAGTCAGATTTATGCGTTTAATAGTCTAACACACAAAGATCTGGATTTGCACAGATCTTTTTTATCTTGCACTATTATACAAATATATCATTTTCCGAAAAGAGACGAATACCGTTACCCGCAGCCATATTCTGCATCCTATATAATAAAAGGCCTGGTATGTTTGTCCGAAGCTGTCATGCGCAGTAGCGACTGCGCGAGGACAAACATACCTGACTGTAACAAAAGATCAGTCAGTGAGGATCAGACAGCAGAGAGGGTGGAAGGGAGCAGGCGAGGCGGGGGCGTGGCTGGAATGCGGTGGGTGGGACCACTGCACTGCAGAAAATGGCCGTGTACATGTGCTTTAGGACTAGTTATTTATAAAAAAAAATGCAGAATGGACATCTATTAAATTGTAGGAAAGGAATATAAATACATCACACTACAGCAACATAAATGCAAGTTGTTTGCTAGTGATCTGTTAAGAGTATCTATAAAAAAAACACATGGCATCTCTAATCTTTTTTTTTTTTTTTTTTTATTTATGCCTTTTTTTAATTATTACTTTATTGTATGAGTTTATGGATCTATCTTTATATAGGTCCAATGCAATTTTAAAATGCAATTATAATGTGTGTACCTTGTTCTAATAAAATTATGCTGTTATATATTTTCCTTTTTGATTTTTGTTTATATTTCCTATTCTTACTGCTGTTAATTTATAAAAATGTCCATAAACTCTATACACTTCCTAGTTGGAGGAATGTTATTAGAATCTGAAGAGAAACTAAATTGCTATGCCAAGATGGGAGTAGAAACACACTAAATGCTTCTTTGTATTCCTATTATAAGTAATAGCAATGGTTGTGTTTAGTGGTGGTTGTGTGCAATAAATGAATAGGCCCCATCTGTATTTACTTATGAAATAACAGCCTTTTGCTAATGACTACTTTGGAGTTAAAAAAGGGAATTTCATTAACACTTCAGTTAACAAGGTTTTACATTATGTTTTGTAAGTATTTAGTTTATGTAAACAGTGTACTTTTGAATTAGGATTTGATGGGTAAACAAAGTGTGAAAGGGTGTCAGAAAATTAATTCCACTAATAACCAAACCATACAAACATGTAAAGGGTATTTAGAAAAAAAGAAAAAAAAAAGAAATATATATATATATATATATAATTCCCATTTCTAAAATTATATAGAGTAGCACAAAAATATAGTAAAATTACTTATTAATGGTAAACCTTATATGTCATTTATTTTTAGTTGTTCTACAAAACATATAGAACTATAAAAAGTACTGGAAAAATATGCATCCATTAAATAAAGAATATTTATTTTGGAGAAAACTTATAGAAAAAAAACATTGACACTGGAAAAAAAACTATCGGCTAGATTACGAGTCTTGCGTTAGGCTTAAAAAGCAGCGTTGGCCGGTCCCAATGCTGCTTTTTAACGCCCGCTGGTATTACGAGTCTTGAAGGTACAGGTGTACCGCCACACTTTTTTGTCCAGACTTAGAAATACCGCAAATCCACTTACGTAAATTGCGTATATTCTTTTTTCAATGGGACTTGCATAGCGCCGGTATTACGAGTCTGACAAAAAGTGAGCGGTAGACCCTCTCCTGTCAAGACTGGTACCACATTTTAAAGTTAGTAGTTAAGAGTATTATGGTACAACGCTGTAGCATAAAACTCTTAACTAAAGTGCTAAAAAGTACACTAACACCCATAAACTACCTATTAACCCCTAAACCGAGGAACTCCAGCATCGCAAACACTAAAATAACATTTTTAACCCCTAATCTGCCGAACCGGACATCGCCGCCAATATAATAAATATATCAACCCCTAAACCGCCGCACTCCCGCCTCGCAAACATTAGTTAAATATGATTAACCCCTAATCTGCCATCCCTAACATTGCCGACACCTATCTACGTTTATTAACCCCTAATCTGCTGCCCCCAATGTCGCCGCCACTATACTAAAGTTATTTACCACTAAATCTAAGTCTAACCCTAACCCTAAAACCCCCTAACTTAAATATAATTTAAATAAATCTAAATAAAATTACTATAATTAACTAAATAATTCCTATTTAAAACTAAATACTTACCTGTAAAATAAACCCTAAGATAGCTACAATATAACTAATAGTTACATTGTATCTAGCTTAGGGTTTATTTTTATTTTACAGGCAAGTTTGTATTTATTTTAACTAGGTAGAATAGTTACTAAATAGTTATTAACTATTTAATAACTACCTAGCTAAAATAAATACAAAGTTACATGTAAAATAAACCTAACCTAAGTTACAATTACACCAAACACTACACTATAATTAAATTAATTCCCTAAATTAAATACAATTAAATACAATTAAATAAAATGATCTAAAGTACGAAACCCCCCACTAAATTACAGAAAATAATAAACAAATTACAATATTTTTAAGATAATTACACCTAATCTAATCCCCCTAACAAAATAAAAAAGCCCCCCCAAAATAAAAAAGCCCTACCCTACACTAAATTACAAATAGCCCTTAAAAGGGCCTTTTGCAGGGCATTGCCCCAACGTAATCAGCTCTCTTACCTGTAAAAAAAATTATAAATCCCCCCAACATTAAAAACCACCACCCACACAACCAACCCTACTCTAAAACCCACCCAATACCCCTTTAAAAAAACCTAACACTAACCCCTTGAAGATCACCTTACCGGAGAAGTCTTCATCCAAGCCGGGCGAAGTGGTCCTCCAGACGGGCAGAAGTCTTCATCCAGACGACATCTTCTGTCTTCATCCATCCGGCGTCCATCTTCAAGACATCCGACCGGGTCCATCTTCAAGACATCCGATGCAGAGCATCCTCTTCAATCGACGGCTAACACAGAATGAAGGTACCTTTAAGTAACATCATCCAAGATGGCGTCCCTTCAATTCCGATTGGCTGATAGAATTCTAAATCCTATTGGCTGATTGGATCAGCCAATAGGATTTTTTCTACCTTATTTCCGAAATTGAAGGGACGCCATCTTGGATGATTCACTTAAAGGTACCTTCATTCTGTGTTAGCCGTCGATTGAAGAGGATGTTCCGCGTCGGATGTCTTGAAGATGGACCCGCTCCGCGCCGGATGGATGAATATAGAAGATGCCGTCTGGATGAAGACTTCTGCCCGTCTGGAGGACCACTTCGCCCAGATTGGATGAAGACTTCTCCCAGCTTTGTTGAGGACTTCGGCCCGGTTGGGTGAAGACTTCTCCCGGTAAGGTGATCTTCAAGGGGTTAGTGTTAGGTTTTTTAAGGGGGTATTGGGTGGGTTTTAGAGTAGGGTTGGTTGTGTGGGTGGTGGTTTTTAATGTTGGGGGGGATTTGTATTTTTTTTTACAGGTAAGAGAGCTGATTACTTTGGGGCAATGCCCTGCAAAAGGCCCTTTTAAGGGCTATTTGTAATTTAGTGTAGGGTAGGACTTTTTTTATTTTGGGGGGCTTTTTTATTTTGTTAGGGGGATTAGATTAGGTGTAATTAGCTTAAAAATATTGTAATTTGTTTATTATTTTCTGTAATTTAGTGGGGGGTTTTGTACTTTAGATAAATTTATTTAATTGTATTTAATTTAGTTAATTTATTTAATTATAGTGTAGTGTTAGGTGTAATTGTAACTTAGATTAGGTTTTATTTTACAGGTCAATTTGTATTTATTTTAGCTAGGTAAGTATTAAATAGTTAATAACTATTTAGTAACTATTCTACCTAGTTAAAATAAATACAAACTTGCCTGTAAAATAAAAATAAACCCTAAGATAGCTACAATGTAAATATTAGTTATATTGTAGCTAGCTTAGGGTTTATTTTACAGGTAAGTATTTAGTTTTAAATAATTTAGTTAACCCCTTAACGACCGAGGACGTGCAGGGTACGTCCTAAAAAAAAAAGGCAGTTAACGCCTGAGGACGACCCTGCTTGCTTCCAGCTGCTTTCCGGTTATTGCAGTGATGCCTCGATATGGAGGCATCCTGCAATAACCTTAAATGGCCATCCGATCTGCAAGTGGTGGGAGGTTGGTCGGGGGGGGGGAAGCTACACAACAGAAAAGGGCATTTTTAAAAAAAAAAAGTTTACTTTTTTTACTAAACTGGGTACTGCCAGTACCCAAGATGGCGCCCGCTAAGGCAGAGGGGGAGGGTTAGAGAGCTGTTTAGTGGGGGATCAGTGAGGTTGGGGGCTAAGGGGGATCCTACAAAGCAGCATATGTAAATATGCTATAAAAAAAAAACCTAAACAAAAACCAAATATACCTTTTACTTTAGTACTGGCAGAGTTTCTGCCAGTACTTAAGATGGCGGGGACAATTGTGGAGTGGGGAAGGGAAGAGAGTTGTTTGGGAGGGATCAGGGGGTCTGATGTTTCAGGTGGGAGGCTGAGCTCTACACTAAAGCTAAAATTAACCCTGCAAGCTCCCTACAAGCTACATAATTAACCCCTTCACTGCTAGCCATAATACACGTGTGATGTGCAGCGGCATTTAGTGACCTTCTAATTACCAAAAAGCAACACCAAAGCCATATATGTCTGCTATTTCTGAACAAAGGGGATCCCAGAGAAGCATTTACAACCATTTATGCCATAATTGCACAAGCTGTTTGTAAATAATTTCAGTGAGAAACCAAAAGTTTGTGAAAAAATTTGTGAAAAAGTGAACGATTTTTTGTATTTGATCGCATTTGGCGGTGAAATGGTAGCATGAAATATACCAAAATGGGCCTAGATCAATACTTTGGGATGTCTTCTAAAAAAAAATATTTACATGTCAATGGATATTCAGAGATTCCTGAAAGATATTAGTGTTCTAATGTAACTAGCGCTAGTTTTGAAAAAAAAAATGGTTTGGAAATAGCTACTTGTATTTATGGCCCTATAACTTACAAAAAAAGCAAAGAAGATGTAAACATTGGGTATTTCTAAACTCAGTACAAAATTTAGAAACTTTTTAGCATGGATGTTTTTTTGGTGGTAGTAGATATGTAGTAGTAGATTTTGGGGGTCAAAGTTAGAAAAAGTGTGTTTTTTTCCATTTTTTCCACATATTTTATAAAATTTTTTATAGTAAATTATAAGATATGATGAAAATAATGGTATCTTTAGAAAGTCCATTTAATGGCGAGAAAAACGGTATATAATATGTGTGGGTACTGTAAATGAGTAAGAGGAAAATTACAGCTAAACACAAACACAGCAAAAATTTAAAAATAGCCTTGGTCCCAAATGGTCAGAAAATGGAAAAGTGCTGTGGTCATTAAAGGGTTAATTATAGTAATTTTATTTAGATTTCTTTTAATTAAATTTAAGTTAGGGGGTGTTTGGTTTAGGGTTAGACAGGTTTAGGGTTTAATAACTTTAATATAGTGGGGTCGGCGATGTTGGGGGCGGCAGATTAGGGGTTAATAAATGTAGGTAGGTGGGGTCGATGTTAGGGCCAGCAGATTAGGGGTTAATAATATTTAACTAATGTTTGTGAGGCGGTAGTGCGCGGTTTAGGAGTTAATATGTTTATTATAGTGGCGGCGACGCTGGGGGCAGCAGATTAAGGGTTAATAAATGTAGGTAGATAGGTGGCGGCGACATAGGGGGCGGCAGATTAGGGGTTAATAATATAATGTAGGTGTCGGCGATGTTGGGGGCAGCAGATTAGGGGTTCATAACTATAATGTAGGTGGCGGCGTTGTCCGGAGTGGCAGATTAGGGGTTAATAATATAATGTAGGTTGCCGCG